>NW_006921808.1:2343084-2357271 GCF_000298275.1 Orycteropus afer afer
TTTTGTCTCTTTCTGTTCTGAAATTCTGATTACACATAGTTTATTCCTTTTAATGGTATCCCATATGAACCTTAGGCTTTCTTCATTTTCTTTTGATCTTTTTTTCTGATTGATCCCTTTCCAAAGAAGTATTCAGGTATTTGTCTTCAATCTCTTTGTTCTGTCTTCTATTGATTCAATTCTACTCCTTTGCCTGTTCAATGTGTTATTATTTCTGAAAATTTAATGATAATCTTCTGGACTTCTATCTGTAGATTTTGTATCATTTTTAAGTTTTAATTAATTTTGTTCTTATATTGTCTTTATATATTGTTACTGAGTTTTCTCAATTTTGTGAGTGTTTTCCTTGATTTGTCTCTCAATCTGTTGGAGGTATCTAAATATAATTATTTTGAATGCCTTATAAGGGAGTTGCAATGCTTCTTCTTCCTCAGGGATGTGTTTTGGGTCTATATCCCTCTCCCATGTTTCTCCTGGTTTATCTTGCTTCTTTGTGTGGACTGTGATGCTCTGTTGTCTTCAAGACATTGTGACATTTTTGTGTTTATATTTAATTGGCAATTGTATGTTGGAGTGACTTGACCACGATTCCTTTGTTTTGTTTGTATGCTATCTATCCAAGCAGGGTACTGTGCTGTGCTCCTCTATTCACTAGTTGACAGCACTTATACACTCACCATCTGTCTCCTTTCCCATTGTCAGCTTCCCATTTGGCCCTGCCATCCTTGACAAGTGGAGCCTATTCTTAGGTCCCTGGAATCCAAATGAGAATGCTATCACTTTAAATACCCCAAATGGCCACCTCTTGCAAACATTTTAAATGAGTGTGCCTTTGGTCACTTTAAATATCCAAAATGGCCACCCCTTGTAAACTTTCAGAATGGCTGCACCTTGGTCACTTTAAATATCCAAAATGGCTGCCCCTTGTAAACAATCAAAATGGCTCCTCCCTCTGGACCTCCTAAAGTCCACTGCTTAATTTGTCTCCCTCTTTGCTGTTTCCCTTCCTAGTCATTGGCCACCAGCAGAGTCATCCCTGAAGCCCTTGGTGACCAGGGCTGATCTTTAGGTCAATTCTTAGGTCCCAGCACCACTTGGAAATGTTCAGGCTGTTGGTGCTGTCAGAGTAGCTGACTGCAGTTCTGTCCATCTCCTTACTCACTGTTTTTATTCAGGTTATTCCACTATTTGGTGCCTAATCCACTTTTGTATACTTCCTTTCAAAGCTCAAGGCTCCAGGATTATCTTCTGTATCTCTGTCAAATTGTTCCTATTTTCTTTGATGAAGATGGTCTATGTAGCTTGTTTGCCTATTCCGTCATCTTACCAGAAGTCCCCCTCCACTCCAGGCCTTTAAATCTTCAATGAAGTAGATTGCCTCATCCTCCTCCCTTGGAGTGGCTGGTGGGTTTGAATTACCAACTTTATGGTTAGCTCCCTAATGCCTTACCATTGCACTACCAGAGCTCCTTTACTATCTGGTATTAATTACCCACCAACTACTAATCCCAAAGATGAAGAAACTGAAGATTTGTTACCAATTTCTGCAGTCTAAAAGTGATCAGACATGCAATCAAGCTGCATTGATAATACTAGTGATTAGAATGCAAAAGTTAGAAATAAAGAAGAATCAGCAGTTGGAAAATATGGCCTTGGTGATAGAATTGACACTGGAGATTGCATGATAGAATTTTGCAAGATTGACTACTTACTCAAGGTAAATACATTTTTCAATAAAATAAGCAGAAACTATACACATGGACCTCACTAGATGGAATACACAGAAATTAAATCAACTACATCTGTTTAAAGAATCCATGGAGAACTTCAATATCATCAGTCAGAACAAAGCCAGAGGCTGACTATGGAACATACCATTAATTACTCATAAGCAAGTTCAATTTGAAGCTGAAGAAAATTAAAACAACTCCATGGGAGCCAAAATACAATGTTGAGTATATACCACTTGAATTTGGAGATAATCTGAAGAATATATTTGATGTATTTAGCACATGACAGAAAAACAAATGAATTGTGTGATGACATCAAGAATGTCATATGTGAAGAAAGGAACATTAAAAAGACAGGAAAGAAATAAAAGTCCACAATATATGTCAGAAGAGACTCTGAAACTTACTGTTGAACATGTTGTTGTTATTAGGAGTTATCTCTGACTCACAGTGACCTTATGCACAGCAGACCAAACACTGCCTGAGCCCATTGTTACAGCTACTGTGTCAGTCCATCTTGTTGAGGGCCTTCCCCTTCTTCCTTGATCCTCCTTTACCAAGCATGATATCCTCCTCCAGGTAATGGTTCCTTCTGACAATATGACCAAAGTAGGTGAGACAGAGTCTGACCATTTTTGCTTCCAAGGAGCATTCTGGCTGCACTTCTTCCAGGACAGATTTGTTAGTCCTTTTAGCAGACCATGGCACTTTTAGCATTCTTCTTCAACACCACAACTCAAAAACATCAACTCTTCTTTGGTCTTCCTTATTCATTGTCAAGCTCTCACATGCATAAGAGACAATCGAAAATACCATGGCTTGGGTTAGACCCACCTTAGTCTTCATGGAGATATCTATGCTCTTCGTCACTTGAAAGAGGTCCTTTGCAACAGATATGCCCAATGCAGTATGTCATCTGATGTTTTGACTGCTGCTTCCTTTGGTGTTGATTGTAGAACCAAGTATATGAAGTCCTTGACAACTTCAATCTTTTCTACATTTATTGTGAAGGTGTTTATTGGACCAGTTGTGAAGATTTTTGTTTTCTTTATATTGAGGTGTAATCCACACTGCAGACTGTAGTCTTTAATCTTCATCAGTAAGTGCTTCAAGTCATCCTCACTTTCAGCAAGAAAAGTTGTGTCATCTGCATATCTCAAGTTGTTAATGAGTCTTCCTCCAAACCTGATGCCATGTTCTTCCCAATATAATTCAACTTTTCAGATTATTTGTTCAGCATACAAGTTGAATAAGTATGGTGAAAGGATACAACCTTGACAAACTCCTTTCTTGATTTTGAACCATGCAGTATTCCCTTGCTCTGTTTGAACGACAGCCTGCTGATCTATGTACAGGTTCCTCGTGAGTACAATCAAGTGTTCTGGAATTTACATTCTCTCAATGTTACCCACAATTTGTTATGATGCACACAATTCAATGCCTTTGCATAGTCAATAAAACATAAGTAAACATCTTTCTGGTATTCTTTGCTTTCAGCTAAGATCCATCTGACATCAGTAATGATATGCCTCATTCCACATCCTCTTCTGAATTCAGCTTGGATTTCTGGTAGCTCTGTCAATATACTGCTGCAACCATTTTTTAATTATCTTCAGTAAGATTTTACTTGCATGTTATATTAATGATATTGTTCCATAATTTCCATATTCTGTCAGATCACCTTTCTTTGGAATGGGTACAAATATGGATCTCTTCAAATTATTTGGCCAGGTAGTTGTCTTCCAAATCTCTTGGCACAACTGAGTGAGTGCCTCCAGTGGGGCATATGCTTGTTGAAACATCTCAATGGGTATTCCATCAATCCCTGGAGCCTTGTTCTTTGCCAATTCCTTCAGTGTAGCCTCAACTTCTTCCTTCAATACCAATGATTCTTGATCATATGCCACCTCCTGAAATGGATGAACATCAATCAATTCTTTTTGTTATAGTGACTCTGTGTATTCCTTCCATCTTCTTTTGATGTTTCCTGCATCGTTCAGTACTTTGCCCATAACATCATTTAATATTGCAAGTTGAGGCTTAAACTTTTTCCTCAGTTTTTTCAGCTTGAGAAATGCCAAGCTTGTTCTTCCCTTTTGGTTTTCCAACTCCAGGTTTTTGCACATTTCCTCATAGTAATTGGCTTTGTCTTCTCAAACTGCTCTTTGAAATTTTCTTTTCAGCACTTTTATCTTGTCATTTCTTCCATTTGCTGTAGCTACTCTCTTCTCAAGGGCAAGTTTCAGAGTCTCTTCTGACACCCATTTTGTTCTTTTCTTCCTTTCTTGTCTTTTTAATGATCCCTTGCTTTCTTCATGGATGATATTATTGATTTCATCTCACAATTCCTCTGGCTTTCATTTATTGGTGTTCAATGCATTAAATCTATTTTTAAAATGGTCTCTAAATTCCAGACGGTATTATCAAGGTGATATTTTGGCTCTCATGGACTTTTAAAATTGTCTTCAACTTGAACTTGAACTTTTATATGATCAGTTGGTGGTGTGTTCCACAATCAGCTTCTGGCCTTGTTTTGGTGGATGATATTGAACTTCTCCATCACCTCTTGACACAGATGTAGTCAATCTGATTCCTGTATATAACATCTGGTAAGGTCCACATGTATAGTTGTCGCTTATGTTGTTGAAAAAGAGCAGTTTGCAATGAATAAGTCATTTGTCTTGCAAAATTCTATCATGCAATCTCCAGTGTTATTTGTATCAACACAGCCATATTTTCCAACTACCAGTAACTCTTCTTTGTTTCCAACTTTTTCATTGCAGTCACCAGTGATAATCAACACATCTTGATTGTATGCTCGATCAATTTCAGACTGTAGAATTTGGTAGAAATCTTCAGTTTCCTCATCTTTGGCTTTGGTGGTTGGTGTGTAAATTTGAATAACAGTAGTGGTCTGCCTTGTGGGCATATGGATATTATCCTATCACTGACAAGATTGTACTTTGGGACATGTCTTGAAATTCTGTGATGATGAGTGCTACACCATTTCTCTTCTATTTGTCATTCTCAGCATGGTAGTTATAAGCTTGTCTGATTCAAAATGGCCAAAATCAGACCATTAGAGCTCATTAATGCCTAGGATATCAATCTTTATGTGTTCCATTTCATTTTTGAAAATTTACAATTTTCCTAGATTCATACTTTGTACATTCCGTGTTCCAATTATTAATGGATGTTTGCACTTGTTTCTGCTCATTTCGGGTCATGCCACATAAGGCAGTGGAGGTCCCAAAGGTTTACTCTATCCATATAGTTAAGGTCATCTCTACTCTGAGGAGTCAGCTCTTCCCCAGTCAAGTTTTGAGAGCCTTCTGACCTGATGGGCTCATCTTCCAGCACTATATCAGACAATGTTTCAAGACTATTCATGAAGTTTTCAGTAATATACCAGACAGTGTTTCACTGCTATTCATAAGGTTTTCAGTGGCCAATTCTTTGAGAAGTGGATGGCCTCTTCCTTTTTCCAAGTGTATCTAAGCCTGGAAACTCCACTGAAACCTCTCCACCATGGGTAACACTTCTGGCATTTTGCAACACCAGTGGAACCTATACATAGACCAAGAAGCAGTTATTTGAACAAAACAATGTGATACGATACTGTGTGCTTCAAATAAGGAAAATTGTGCCTCAGGGTTGTGTTCTTTTATTTTACTGTACTCATTCAATCAATATGCTGATCAAATAATCCAAGAACGTGAACTATATGAAGAAGAATATGTTATTAGGATTGGAGGAAGACTTATTAACAACCTGTGACATGCAGAAGACACAACCTTGTTTGCTGAAAGTGAAGAGGACTTGGCACATTCACTGAGGAATATCAAAGACTACAGCCTTCAGTATGGATTACACCTCAACATAAAGAAAACAAAAATCCTCACAATGTGGCCAATAAGCAACATCATAAGTGGAGAAAAGATAAAATTTGTTAAAAATTTCATTTTACTTAGATCCACAATCAATGCCCATGGGAACAGCAGTCAAGAAGTCAAATGATGTCCTGGATGGAATGGGAGAAAAATGTGGTACAAAACTCAAAATCATAAAAAGATCAGGCTTACTGGTCTGATACAAATGGGTGAAACCCCCAAGACTATGGTTCCTAGTCACCCTTCAGGCTTGGAACTGAACTTACTCCAGTGGTTTAATTTTCAGGCAAACAATAGATAGATCTACAGGGTGAGCAATTACACCAGGAAGCACATTCTTTTAAACAATCAAAAGTAGGAGATCATAATGACAGCATTATCGCAGTGAGAAAGCACAGATGGCAGGAATGTGTAGGAAAGACACATAGGGACATAGGGACGTAAGGACATAGGGTAAAGGTAACCATGGGGAGGAATTGGGAAAGAGCCCCTTATTATTGTGAGGATTGCAATCAACATCACAAAACAAAAGCTGTATGAACTGTTGAATGGAAAAAGAAATTGCTCTGTAAACTTTCACAGAAATAATAAAAAGTGAAAAAAAAAAAAAAGAAATCAAATGACATATTGCATTGAACAAATGTGCTTCAAAAGATCTCTTTAACATGTTTAAAAGCTAAGTGTCACTTTGAAGACTAAGACACAACTGACCCAAACTGTGGTATTTTCAATAGCCTCATATACATGTGAAAGCTGGAAAATGAATAAGGAAAACCAAAGGATAATCGATGCTTCTGAGTTACAATGTTGGTGAAGAATATTAAATGCACCATGGACTGCCAGAAGAATGAACAAATGTGTCTTGGAAGAAGCATAGCCAGAATGCTCCTTAGAAGCAAATATGGTGACACTTGGGCAACAATGTCTCACATACTTTGGGTATGTTATCAGGAGAGACCAGTCCCTGTAGAAGGACATCATGCTTGGTAATGTAGAGGGTCAGTGAGAAAGAGGAAGATCCTTGATGAGATGGATTGACACAATGGCTGCAATGATGGGCTCAAACACAGTGACAGTTGTGAGGATGGCGTAGGACCAGGCATTGTTTCATTTTTTTGCACATAAGGTCTCTATGAGTCAAAACTGACTGGATGGCAGCTAACAACAACAACAATGTGCCATAGACAGTAATCAATCAGGTACAGTTCCTGCCCTCATTAAGCTGAGAGGGAGGTGATAGATATTGGCAAATAAACAAGTATAAATATATAATTATGGGGTAGTGAGTGCTAGAAGGACAAGATGAGGGAATCCTAATTTATGTAAAATGGAAGTACAGAAGCTGTGAGGAACATCTGAGTTTAAGCCTGAAGCTTTGCTCTTGCATTATGGAAATTGTGCTCTATGCCAGAAGAATATCTCAGAAAAATAGTGCCTGTGGCAATTAGTTGTAAACTGGTGAATGATCTCTCACAGCTGGCAATGGAAATTGTGATGGCTAATAGATATTGGTCATTGGCACCTAGCCCCTCAAGTGGTGCACAGGGTATGTGCCATACACTTGCCCTGTGTAGGTGCCTTGCTGAAATGTGCTTGCAGCTAAAACCAAGCTGCACATTCTCGCTCAGCTGAGTGCCAGTGCCAGTGCCAGCTTCACCTGGAATAGGTACATTTTCCTCATCCACACACAGTCACTACATGGGCTTTTGGCCTTGAGAAGGTGTGAGGCAGGTGCCAGTCAAGGTGAAGAGTGCTCAGGAGGAGGAAATAGAATGTACGAAGGCAAAGAGAAAGTTTGATCCTGGAACATCTGAGGAGGACCTGAAAAGTTCAGGGAAGGTGGGTGTGGAATGAGCTTTGAGAAGCTTTGAGAGGAGGGCATAGACCAGATTGAGCACACCAGATGGAGGCCATGCCAAGGCATTTAGGTTTATGTGCAATGAGAAACACTGAAGGCTTTGAGTAGCATCTTTCTAAAGCCACTACTTTGCCTCTGAATCTCCATCTTTGGCCTCCTAGCTCTGGTTCCACATCCCACCTCCCTGTTTGCTTTAAAACAGAAATTCAAGAACACCTGTTGAGCTCCTTTGAGACCCTATCTCCAAGCTCTCTGTTCATAGTAACAATAATTGCCAAGATTTAAGGACTCTTTGCATGAGCCAGTACTATTCTAAATTGTGCACATGTTTTGCTTTATTTAATCCTTGTGACAATCCTATGTGGTAGATATTAGAATTCCCATTTTATAAATGAGGAAAGCAGAGGCACAGAAAAGTTCTGTGCTGACATCATCTAGCTAATAAGAGGGGTTGTTGTTGTTGTTGTTTGCCGTCGAGTCGGCCCCAACTCATAGCGACCCCTCCTTGGGTTTCCGAGGCAGTATCACTACAGAAGTAGGATTGCCCAACCTTCCTTCCGAGGAGTGGCTGGTGGGTTTGAACCACCAGCCTTCTGGTGAGCAGTCAAGTGCCTTAGGCACTATGCTACCAGAGCTCCCAATTCTGTCCATCTGCATCTAGTCCCTGTGCTCTCAACTCCAGTGCTCAGTAAGTAAACCCAGTTTTCTAGATTGCCATCAAGGGTTGCATTTTCCATCTGAAGTAAGAATTGTCTGACACATTTCGGAGAAGAGTGTCAAGGATTGATAGGTAAGCCCTGACCTTGGTGTTTGTCTCCCTAACATGTTTCCCCATTAGTGGTAATATTTTGGAAGAACTGATGGGAAACACTGTATTTTCATAATCAACATTATCGTACACACATAGGCTTCCTACTCCCATCATTTGCAGGAAATTATTCTGAAGTTCTGATGCTGCAAACTTCTTTAACTTGGAAAAATGATAGGAAATGCAGCTTCAAAAGAGCTGATGCCTGTGTTGTATTTTGTTACCCCTCAGAACTAGTATCAGTATTTAGAGACCTGCTGAGCTCTTGTTGACAAATCTGCAGGTACAGTCTCTCTGGAAAGTTATTCTCTTGGCTTCAGGCTTGGAGTTGACATCTCAAGGGGCAACACTGGTGGAGGTCGATGTCCAGTTCTTTGGTTCTTTTGGCATGGGGCTATCAGAATGTCTCTGTAACACTGCTTGTCTGCTTCAACTGTTCCAGAGCCTGACAGGCTTTGCTTGATGATGTTCATGAGTGAGGCAAATCAGGCCAGAAGAAAGTGTAAACTGATGGTCTCATTCAGATCATTTGTGATCCAAAGTGCAGGACTTAAGTTCCATGAACCTCGCAGGGCTCTTGTTAGGATCAAAAGATGATGAATGGGTGGTAGCAATTATAAAGTCTTAAAACACTGTGAAGGTATGGAAGCATTATAATGACTCTGACATGGTGTGTTTACCAGTACAGCAGTCCATAATGCTGGAACCAAGCTTGTGCTCAGGTCAGGAGAAAGAAGGGGAGATCCCACTTGGGAGTGAAGCTTTGTCTCTCTTAAGCCTAGCTACTGTGTCTAAATTAAATGTGTTCCTATCAAACTTTTCAGCAGTATGTCACTGTCTTCTGAAGTAAAGTGAGGAAGATAGGTACACACAGAGCCCCTGGGGATAGATTTTGGAGAGCTGAGCCTAGATTTGTCAAAAAGTGGATGGTATTTTATTGATAAAGTAGCTCAGGGCTTCTGGTTTCATATCATACTCTGTATATTACCTTCATCTCTCATCACAGCACAGCTTCTAGAAACACTTGCTATTGTTGTTTGGTGCCATTGACTTGGTTTCAACTTGTCGTGATCTCATGTACAACACTTTCCAGTCCTTCACCATCCTCACAATAGCTGTCAAACTTGAGCCCGTTGTTGCAGCCAATGTGTCAATCCATCTCATTGAGGATGATAGGGTAATTTAATATTGGTAGTTGTTAGATCAAAAGCAAGGATTTCTTTAGAATTGTATGAAGACATGTTTGCCATAAAAGATTGAAGAAGTTGGACTGCCCTACCAGTTAGGGTTTTTTTTTTTTTTTGTTATGTCTGTGATTTGAAAGTTGTAAAGGTCATCTAGATGTATTGGCCAGAAAGGTTGTCCTCCATGTATTTTGGGGTGAAAAGCAATATTGGAAGTGGTCCAAGCCGATGGCATTGCAAGAGCTGCAACGTATTTAGTAGAGGACAGTGGTAGACAAAGCCAACAGTCTGATGCCAATGAGGGATTAGTAAGGTTAAGAAGATGATGTATAAGATTAAGTGTATGGGCAAGGTATTGTGGACTAAGTAGGTCCTTCAGGGGGATAGTGTGCATTAAAACAGGAAAAAAATAAAAAAAGGCATGATAAGTGGATTGATATGGGATGGTGATGCTGGGCTACTGAGGGGGTAGAAGTACCCCAAACAACTGGAATAACTAAAGTAGGGCCAATGGGGTTTGGACACAGTGAAGTGGTAGCAGGTGTGAGAAGGAGAAAAAAGGAGGAATCAGAATGGGATCTTTGGAGGACAGAAGAAGGTAGTGACATAGTTAATGAGGCCTAGAATTTGGCTAAAATGTGTCTGCCAAGGATAGTGGTAAGGCACCTGGGAAGAATGACGGAGGAGTGTGTAAAAGGAGCCCTAAATAGGCAGTAAATTACAATGGGTGTTGCTAATGGCTGTGGTATAAGTCCTTCTACCTCTGAGCTCTGGTAGCGTAATGCCTAAGGCACTTGAGTGCTAACCAGAAGGTCTGGCAGTTCAAACCCACCAGTCACTCCTTGGAAGGAAGGTTGAGCAATCTACTTCCATAGTGATACTGCCTCGGAAACCCAAGGAGGGGTCGCTATGAGTCAGGTCTGACTTGACGGCATATAACAACAACACCTCTATAACAGAGACAGAGGAAGGGACAAATGTCCCTGCAATTTTGGGGAAGGCAGAATAAGTGGTTCCAGTATCTATTAAAAAATGAGATAGGCTTACCTGCGACCTCCATCATTACCTATGTCTTCATGGTGGAGATGGAAGTTGATGGGGCCTGTTTTGGGCCCAGGCACCCTTAATCTTCAGCAGTGAGGCCAAGGAGATCAGGAAGCTCCAAACAGGACTCAGAGAAGGGTATTTTTGGAACAGATGCAATCTTGCCTTGAGGAACCTGATTGCATGCAGTCTGACTTCCAGTGTCCCTCCTTGCCACATACCAGGCAGGGCCCAGGTTGGGTTCTCAGGTTTGGGCAGGATTTGACCCAATGGCCCTCTTTGCTGCCTTTGAAGCATGGTCCTGGAGAAGGCTCAAGTTTACCTCTCCACAGTACTGGAGGAAGTTTAAGAGTGAGTTTACCTCTTGAAGCCTGTTTCATGGAGCCTTGAAGGGCGGTGACTAGGAGCTGGGCCTTTGCCTGACTTCTTTTCTGTTCTGCAGTCTTAATTCCTTATCTCTATTATTTAAGACATTTAAGGCAAAGTTAAGAAGTTCCTTTTGAAGGGTTTGAGGACCTGTGTCCTGCTTCTGCAGTTTATGTCTTATATCTGGAGCTGATTGGGAAATAAAATGCATATTAAGAAGAATTCTCTCTGGGGAGGTTGGATCGAGAGTGGGATATTTCTGTAAAGTTTCTGTGAGGTGGATGAAAAAGAGGGCTGGGTTTCCTCCAGGCCTTTGGTCATCTGCCTGGGCAATCTATCTGATAATTTTAATCTGGGCCAGTTCGAGGAAGGGCTATGGACCCTAAGGGGTGAGCTGCATCTTGTCTATGGAGTTCATCTGCATGAGCTTGAGCTGCCAGCCAGATGCATTCCTTTTCTTCTGGGATGAGGGAAGAGGTTAAAATGACATAAATGTCATGCCAGGTGAGATCATAAGACTAGTTGATATATTCAAATTTATTACATATAGGTGGTGGGGTCAGTTGAAAAGGAACTGAGGTGCTTCTCAATTTGGGACTGGTCAGATATAGAGAGGGGAAATAAGTAATATGATGGCAACATCAGTGCTGATCCTGTTGCAGCAGGGTGCTTAAGTAGTGTTTTTTGTAGGAGGTAGAGTGCCTGTTTCAAAAGAGCCAATCTTTAACTGGTCTGTAAGTGCTGCCTTTGCAAAGGTGGGGAGGGAGCTGAGTGCAAAGGTGGAAACTAAGTGCAGGGGTGGTAGTGCTGGGGGCAGGAACAAGACAGAAGTGGGAACTGAAATAAACGGGAAAAGTGGAAGCTGAGTGTAGGGGGTGGGGACAAGGCAGAGGCGGGAGCTGAACACAAAGCGGAGAGGCAGAAGCTAAGTAACTGCGGGCTGGGTAGCTAGTTAACCTATTAGAGAGTTTTCCTCTTTTTTGCTGATACTCTCCTGATGTCCTTCTCCAGGGACTACTTCCTCCTGATAACATGTCCAAAGTACTAGAGGCAAAGTCTCACCATCTTCATTTCTGAGGAACATTCTGGCTGTTCTTCCTCCAAGACAGATTTGTTCATTCTTTTAGCAGTCCTTAGTAAATTCAACAATCTCTTTGCTGGTGTAGAGGAATCCAACTGACTTTTGTATGTTGATGTTGTTTCCTGCCACTATGCTAAGTCTCATTTAGTTCCCATAGTTTTCTTGCTGGGAGCTCTGGTAGCGTAGTGCCTAAGGCACTTGACTGCTAACCAGAAGGCTGGCGGTTCATACCCACCAGCTACTCCTTGGAAGGAAGATGGGGCAATCTACTTCCGTAGTGATACTGCCTCAGAAACCCAAGGAGGGGTTGCTATGAGTCGGGTCTGACTCAATGGCACATAACAACAACAACAGTAAATTCAATATTCTTCACCAAAACCACAACTCAAATGCATCAATGCTTCTGTGGTCTTCCTTATTCATTGTTCAGCTCTCACATGCATATGGGGATAATGAAAAGACCATGGCTTGGGACAAGTGCAATTCAGTCTTCAAAGTGACATCTTTGTTGTTTACACTTTAAAGAGGTCTTCTAGACAGGTCCTGACACCTGGAGGCCATGAGTGTTTCCTGCTTTTGCTCCTGGAGACAAACTTCTCTTGACATTGGTATCTATTGTGCCCAGGAGGGTGCTGCAGTATTTAGCAGGCCCAGCTCTGCAAGGAGGTGCCAGAGTCAAAAACTGGAGATCATGGTTGCAACATGTAGCAGAAGGAGGAGCTGAGGGGACAGGAAGGGGAAGAGGACAGGTATGGACACCCACTTTGGGAATCCTGCCTCCTCTGACTGCCCCCCCCCCCAGCTTTACATACTCATTTGTCCAGCTATTAATTCAGCAACTCTATTTTGTGTCCCTGATATGTGCTGGTACTGCTCTAGGCCCTGGAGACATGATGGAAAACACAGAAACCTCCTGCCATCATATTACTTATTTCCTAGTGACAAAGACAGACAATAAGCAAATAAACTGACAGCTAGTGACAAGGGGCATGAGTAGAAAAGGGGCAGAGTAAGAGGACAGAGTACAATATGTATGTGTGATTAGGTGATTAAGAAAGGTGTCCCTGGTGAAATTTATATTTCATTTTTTTTGAGCAATGGTATTTCAGAGAGTATGGGTTTTAAGGGAAGAAAATTCTGGTGAAATAAAGAGCAAGTGTAAAAGTTGTGAGATAGAAATGTATTTGACATATTTAAGGGAGAATAAGGAGGCCAAATTGGTTCAGATGCCCTGAGCAAACCAAAACCAAACCTACAGCCACTGGGCCAATTTTGACTTATAGCAACCTCTATTGGGTTTTCAAGGCTGGAAATCTTTATGCAAATAGATTACCTCAACTTGCTCCCAGGGAGCAGCAGGTGGGTTTGAATAGCCAAACTTCATAGTTAGCAGCCCTTTGTCTTACCCACTACTCCACCGGAGTTCCTTCTCTGAGCAAAGGTGAGGAGGTTTGAGAGATCACTTCAACCTGGGAGCAATTCTGTGAGCAATTCTTTCATTAACATGTCTTCATTTGGACCACCACTGGTGAACTCATGATTTTCTGCCACGATTGTGACTGATGAAGACTAAGGAATGCTGATGGATGAACATGGTTTAGGTGTCTGCTGGTGATCTTCAAGTTTGGAGTCAAGTCCTGTATTTCTATAAGTCTTGCCAAAAGAAGAACTGACTGCTTTTATTCTGGACTATCTTCCCAAGGAAATTTGTGTGGCGAACAGCTGTGAACACACAGCTGTGAACTCAACATGTTTAAAGTTGAAACCACCACTCTCATTTCTTTCTTTTTTTAATGTGAACACTGATTTATTTGAAGCAAAATGAGGTTTCCACTGTCAAACTCTTTGATAGGATAGAAATTTCTATCCAGAAATGAACAGTACTTTTTTTGTTTTTATTTTATTTTTGCAGTGTTCCCTCTCCCCTCCCACTCCTGATAACCAAAAAAGAAAGTTTCCTTCCATATGTAAACCTTTCATTGACTTTTTACAATAATGAACTAATACTATATTTGTCTTTCTTTTTTTTTTTTAATTTAATTTTGATTTGGGTGAAGATTTACAAAGTAAGTTCACTTTTCATACAGCAGTTCACATATACTTTGTCTCATGTCATTGACCCAAATTTGCAATGCAACAGCTCCCCTCCCACTCCTCCCCATAGTTACCTCTTCCCAGTGTCCATCCTTCCATACTCTTCTGCGCCCTGAGCTGTCTCCCTGTGCA
>NW_006921808.1:2365636-2368307 GCF_000298275.1 Orycteropus afer afer
TGATTATCTTCTGTGTCTGTGTTAATTGGTTTCCCTTTTCTTTGTTGAAGAGGGTCTGTGCAATCCTTCTGCCTAGTCCGCCATCTTGCCGGAACTCCTTTATATTTGTCCTTCTGTAATTGACTTATTTCACTCACCATAATGTCCTTCAAGTTCATCTACATTATTTGGTGTTTTGTAGATTTTACATTTTTCTTTAGTGTTGTATAGTATTCTATTGTGTGTAAGTACCATAGTTTGCTTATCCATTCAGTTGATGGCCATCTAGGTTGTTTCCATCTTTTTGCTATTGTAAATAGTGCTTCAATGAACATGTACTTGTCCTGGCTCTCATTTCTTTAGGATATATACCTCGTAACGGGATTGCTGGATCAAATGGTATTTCTAATTCGAGCTTTTTAAGGAATCATCATACTGCTTTCCATAGCGATTGTATCATTTTACAGCCCCACCAACAGTGGAAGGGAGTCCAAATCCCTCCACATCCTCACCAGCATTTGTTACTTTCTGTCCTGTTGAAGTTTGCTATTAGTGCTGGGGCAGATGTTATCTCATTTTATTTTTTGATTTGCATCTCTGTAATGGCTGATGGGGAGCTCTGGTAGCATAGTGCCTAAAGGCACTTGACAGCTAACCAGAAGGTTCGTGGTTCAAACCCACCAGCCACTCCTCGGAAGGAAGGCTGGGCAATCTACTTCCATAGTGATACTTCCTCATAAACCCAAGGAGGGGTCGCTATGATTCGGGTCCGACTCGATGGCACACAATAACAACAATGGCTGATGATTGTGAATTTTTTTCATGTGTTTGTTGATCACCTGAATATCTTCTTTGGTCTTTTGCCCATTTTTTCATTGGATTGTTTGTCTTTCTGTTGTTGAGGTGTTAGAGTCTTCTATAAATTTTAGAGATAATTCTTTTGTCTAGTATGTTGTTGCTGAATATCTTTTCCAATCTGTAGGTTTTATGTTACTCTTTTGGAGAAGTCTTTTGAAGCACATAAAAATTTAATTTTGAGAAGGTCCCATTCACCTAGTTTATCTTCTTCTGTTTATGCATTTTGGGTTATCCTTGACAGTCTAGTCTACTTATGCCATAAATTAGGAATCTTAAATTTGCCCCTGTTTTTTCCTTGAGGAACTTTATAGTTTTATGTTTCACATTTAAGTCTTTGATCCATTTAGAGTTAGTTTTTGTGTATGGTGTGAAGAACAGATATTGCTTCATTTTTCTGCAAATGGAAATCCAGTTTTGCCAACATCATTTGTTAAAGAGACCATCACTTCCCTAAGTAATGGATTTCAGCCCTTTGTAAAAGATCACCTGACCACAGGTTGATGGATCCTGGGTTCTCGATTCTATTCCTGTGGTCTGTGTGTCTATCATTGTACCAATACCAAGGTTTTTGACTACTGTGGCTGTATAGTAGGTTTTGAGATCTGAGAGTGTGAGACCTTCTATTTTGTTCTTCTTCTTCAATAGTGCTTTGTTTATTCGAGATCTCTTTCCTTTCCATATAAATTAGTGATTGGTTTTTTCCATGTCCTTAAAGAATGGAAGCTCTTGTGGCATGGCATCTAAGGCACTTGGCTGCTAACCAGAAGGGTGTCAGTTCAAACTCACCAGTCACTCCTCGGAAGGAAGGTTAGGCAATCTACTTCCATAGTGATAATCAGCCTTGGAAACCCAAGGAGGGAGTGCTATGAGTTGGGTCCAACTCGATGGCAGTGAGTTTGGTTTTTGGTTAAAGAATGTTGATGGGATCTGGATTGGGATTGCATTGAATGTATAGATTGCTTTGTGTAGAGTTGACATTTTCACAATGTTCAATCTTCTGATCCACAAGCATGGCATGTTCCTCCATTTATGTAGATCTCTTATGGTTTCTTGAAGTAGTCTTTTGTAGTTTTCTTTGTACAAGTCTTTTGTGGCACTGGTAAGATTTATTCTGAGATATATATATATATAATTTTATTTTTATTTATTTATTTTTTTGATAGCTATTGTAAATGGTATTGATTTCCTTATTTCCTTTTCAGCAATCTCTTTGCTGGTGTAGGGAATCCCACTGATTTTTGCATGTTGATCTTGTATCCTACAATCTCTAAATCTCAAGATCTGCTAAATCTCTCAATTAGTTCCAGTAGGTTTTTTTCTGAGTCTCTTGGGTTTTCTTGGTATAGGATAATGTCAGCATATAGGGATAGTTTGACTTCTTCCTTACCAATTTGGATGCCTTTGATTTCCCTTTGTTTCCTTATTGCCCTGGCTAGGACTTCCAATACAATGTTGAATAGAAGTGCTGATAGAGGGCATCCTTGTCTGGTTCCTGTTTGCAAGGTGAATGGTTTCAGTCTCCATTGAGGATAATGTTGGCTGTTTGTTTTGCATATATGCCCTTTATTATGGTGAGGAATTTCCTTTTTTAATTCTGAATTTTCTGAGAGTTATTATCAGGAATAGATGTTGGACTTTATCAAATGCCTTTTCTGCATGATTTATATGATCATATGGTTCTTTTCCTTTGTTTTATTTATGTGATGGATGATGCTGGCTGTTTTTCTAGTGTTGAATGATCCTTGGATAACTGGTATGAATGTTTCTTGGTCATAAACCAAAATTTTGATACGTTATTGGAGTCTAGTAGGAGCTCTGGTAGCATAGTGCCTAA
>NW_006921808.1:2369358-2378100 GCF_000298275.1 Orycteropus afer afer
TCACTACTCACCAAAGTAGGAGGTAGAACAATGTTTTGTGTAGTATGTTATGCCAATTGAGCTTGATGTCCCCTGTGACTATGGTCCTGAGCCCACTGGTTCAACTACTTGGTCCCTCTGGGTAGCTGGCTGTGACCAAGAACTGACTACAACCTTGTCCCTTGTTATTGGCTAGTATTTTGATGAAGATTTTTGCCTCTATATTCATGAGGGATATTGGTCTGTAGTTTTCCTTTTTAGTGATGCCTGTGCCTGGTTTTGGTATCAGGGTTATGCTTGCTTCCTAAAATGAATTTGAGAGTATTCCATACTTTTCTATGTTCTGGAATAGTTTGAGTAGGATTGGTGTCAATTCCACTCTGAACATTCAGTAAAATTCTCCAGTGAAATCTCCTGGAAAATCTCCAGTGAAATCTTCCTTTGGTTGGTAATTTTTTTATGACCTGCTCCATTTATATTATGTAAAGTGTCTGTTCAAGTTTTCCACCTCAGTCTGTGTTAGTTTAGGTAAGTACCATGTTTCTAGAAATTTGTCCATTTACTTGATATTTTCAAATTTGTTGGAGTATAGTTCTTCATAAACCAAAAATATCAAACTCACTGCCATTGAGTGGACTCTGATTCATAGTGATCCTCCTTTGGTTTCCGAGGGGGTATCTGTGGAAGTAGATTGCTCAATCTTCCTTCCAAAGGAGTGGCTGGTGAGTTGAACTGCCAGCATTCTGGTTAGCAGTCAAATGCCTTTAGGCAGTATGCCATATATATTCATTGTGTCCCAATAATATATTCTCATTTTCTGCTGGGTCTGTTGTGATATCACCCAATTTCTTTTCTTATTTGTTTTATTCTCTCCCTCCTTTCCTTTGTTGAACTTGCCAGTGG
Source organism: Orycteropus afer afer (assembly GCF_000298275.1). Lineage (NCBI taxonomy): Eukaryota > Metazoa > Chordata > Mammalia > Tubulidentata > Orycteropodidae > Orycteropus > Orycteropus afer. The sequence continues at coordinate 2,370,241 of NW_006921808.1, forward strand.
TTTGTCAATTTTATTAATCTTTTAAAAAAACCAACTTGTCTTGTTTTTTTCCTATTGTTGTTCTATTTTCTCTTTCCTTTATTTCTGCTCAACTCTTTATTATTTCTTTTCTTTTGTTGATCATAGGCTTTTTTTTGCTGTTTTTTTCTAATTGTTGGAGATGTTGGATTAAGGTGTTTATTTTGGCTCTTTTTTGATGTTTGCATTTATTTCTATAAATTGGCTTCTGATTACTGCTTTTGATGTGTCCCAAAGATTTGGTATGTTACGTTTTCATTCTTATTTGATTCAAGGAATTTTTTAAGTTCTTTTTTTATTTATTCTATTACTTAGTCATTTTTAAAGAGAGTGTTATTTTGTTTCCATATGTTTGCTCTTTTTCTATTGATCTTCCTATTGCTGATTTCTAATTTGATAGCATTGTGATCTGAGAAGATGCTTTGTGTATTTCAATGTTTTTAAATTTATTAAAGGTTACTTTGTGGCCTAGCATGTGGTCTATCCTGGTGAATGTTCCATATGCACTGGAAAAGAATGCATAGTGTACTGTTGTTGGGTGAAGTGCTCTGTAGATGTCTATAAAGTCATGTTGGTGGATTGTATTGCTTAGTTCTTCTGTGTCTTTGTTGAGTTTCTTTCCAGTTGTTCTATCTTTGATTGAAAGTAGTGTATTAAAGTCTCCTAATATGATTGTCAGATCTCTGGTAGCATAGTGCCTAAGGCACTTGACTGCTTACCAGAAGGCTGGCAGTTCAAACCCACCAGCCACTCCTCAGAAGGAAGATGGGGCAATCTACTTCTGTAGTGATACTGCCTCAGAAACTCAAGGAAGGGTCGCTAGGAGTTGGGTCTGACTCGTTGATTGTCTGTTTGTCTTTACAATTCTGTTAAAGTGTGCTTTATGTATTTTGGGGCTCTTTCATTATGATTATGTCCTCTTGTCCAATAAATTCTGTCATCATATATTGTGTCCTTCCTTGTCTCTTATAGTGGTTTTTGTCTTAAAGTCAATTTTATCAGAAATTAATCTTGCCACTCCTGCTCTTTTATGGTTGCCATTTGCTTGATATATCTTTTTCCTACTGCTGATTTTTAGTCTATTTTTGTCTTTTTCTCTAAGGTGTGTCTCTTGTAGACAGCACATTGATGGGTTGTATTTTCTTATCCAGTCTGCAACTCTCCATCTCTTGAGTGGTGCATTTAATCCATTGACATTCAGTGTAATTATCAACAAGTATGAGTTTTTTGCTGTCATTTTCTGTGCTGAGCTCATTTTGTTTACGACTAGTGTTATCACTCTTTCTTTGATTTTGTTTTAGTATTTTCTAAATATTTGTGTTTGTCATCCTTTTATTTTGATGTGAAGCTTTATCGTTTTTCTTTGAGGTTACCCTGTGATTTATAATTTTCTCCCCAAGTTTAGAACAGTCCATTCTATCTTGCAATTGTCTTGACATCCTCACCATTTAGAAGTTCTGTAACTACACAGTTTTTTCCCTCTTTTTTGGTTTGTATTTGTCCTCATTTGTCAATTGATGTCTCTGGTTCCCTGTCTACAATCTTGTAGGCTTATTTACTTTGGATAGTTCCATAACTGGGTTGGTTTCTGGGTTATGTCATCATGTGTGTTAATGAACAGTTGTTGTTTGCACTTACTGATGAAGTTGGTTGTTGGTTCTCTGTCCAAAGGACTCCCTTTAGCATCTCTTGTAAATTTGGTCTGGTGTTAGCAAATTCCCTTAATTTCTGCTTATTTGGAAATCTTCTAATTTTACCATTATATTTGAGGGACAATTTTTCTGGGTGTATAATTCTTGGTTGGAATTTTTTTTTCATTCAGGTTTTATACATACCATCCCATTGCCTTCTCACTTGCCTGGTTTCTGCTGAGAAATTAGAGCTTAGTCTTATTGGTTCTCCTTTGTAGGTAACTTTTCATTATTCCCATGCTGCTTTCAGGACTCTTTCTTTGTCTTTGGTTTTGGTGGGCTTGATGATGACATGTCTTGGTGATTTTCTTTTGGGGTCTATCTTGTTTGAGGCTTGTTGGACTTCTTCAATGGATATATTCTTATATTTCATACCAGGGAAGTTCTCTTCCAACAAATCTTTGACAATTTTCTCTGTGGTTTAATTTGTCACTTCCTGTTCTGAAATTCCAATTGCAAATAGGTTATTCCTTTTGATGGTATCCCATGTAAACCTTAGGGTTTCTTCATTTTGTTTTGATCTTTTTTTTTTTAAATGATTAATCCCTTTCCAAAGATGTACTGAGGTATTTGTCTTCAATCTCCCCAATTTTGTCTTCCATTGATCCAATTCTACTCCTTTGCTTGTTCAATGTGTTATCTATTTCTGAAAATTTACTATTCATCTACTGGATTTCTATCTGTAGATATTCTATAATTTCTAATTTTACATTTGTTATTTTGTTCTTGTATTGTCTTTTGAAATTGCTCTAGGGTTTTCTCCTATTTTGTCAGTGTGTACCTTGATCTGTGTTTCAATCCCTTGAAAGTACCTAAATATAATTCTTTGAATTCCTTATCAGGGAGTTGCAATGCTGCTTCTTCCTCAGGAATGTGTTCTGGGTGTGTATTCAGATCCCTTGTTTCTATTGTTTTATCTTGCTTCTTTGTGTGGACTGTGATGTCTGTTGTTTCTGGGATATTGTGACATTTTTGTGTTTATATTTAATGGGTGATTGTATGTTGAAGTGATTTGCCCAAGATTTTAATTTTCTTTGTTTTGTTTGGATGTTGTCTGAGTAAGCAGGATACTGTGCTCTCCTATTCACTAGTTGCCAGAACTTATGCACTCACTACCTGTCTCCTTTCAAGTCTTCAGCCTCCCGTATGTCCATGCTGTCATTGGCAAGTGGAGACTATTCTTGTTGTTGTTGTTAGGTGCCATCAAGTCATCTTCTACTCATAGTGACCCTATGCACAGCAGAATGAAACACTGCTTGGTCCTATACCAGCCTCACAATCCTTGTTATAACTAAGCCCATCATTGCAGCCACTGTGTCAATCCATCCCATCGAGGGCATTCCCCTTTTTCGTTGACCCTCCACTTTACAAGCATTATATCCTTCTCCAGGGAATGGTCCCTTCTGACAACATGACCAAAGTAGGTGAGAAGTCTGGCCATTCTTGTTTCCAAGGAGCATTATGGCTGCACTTCTTCCAGGACAATTGTCAGTCCTTTTAGCAGTCCATGGTAATCTAAGCATTCTTCTCCAACACCCCAACTCAAAAGCATCAACCCTTCTTCCATTTTCCTTATTCATTGTCCAGCTCTCACATGCATAAAAGACAATTGAAAATACCATGGCTTGGGATAGGCTCACCTTAGTCTTCAAGGAGACATCTTTGCTCTTCATCACTTGTAAAAGGTCTTTTGCAGCAGATTTTCCCAATACAATACACCATCTGATGTCTTGACTGCTGCTTCCATTGGTCTTGATTGTCGAATCAAGTAATATAAAATCCTTGACAACTTCAATCTTTTCTCTATTTATTGTGAAGGTGTTTATTGGACCAGTTGTGAAGATTTTTGTTTTCTTTATATTGAGGTGTAATCCACACTGCAGACTGTGATCTTTAATCTTCACCACTAAGTGCTCCAGGTCATCCTCACTTTCAGCAAGCAAATTTGTGTCATCTGCATATCACAGGTTGTTAATGAGTTTTCCTCCAATCCTGATGCCATGTTCTTCTTCATATAGCCCAGCTTCTCAGATTATTTGCTCAGCATACAAGTTGAATAAGTATGGTGAAAGGATGCAACCTTGACACACTCCATTTTGATTTTGAAGCATGCAGTATCCCCTTGTTCTGTTCGAATGACAGCCTCCTGATCTATATACAAGTTCCTCATGAGTACAATTAAGTGTTCTGGAATTCCCATTCATCTTAATGTTATCCATAATTTGGGTCCCTGGAATCTGAATGAGAATGCTGCATTTTAGTTTTCCAAAATGGCCACCACTTGTAAACATTCAAAATGGCTGCACCCTCAGGTCCACAGCTCAGTTTGTATCCTTCTGTGCTGCTTTCCTTTTCAGTCATCAGCTATCCATGCAGTAGTCCATGAATCCCTTGGTGAACAGTGATGATTTTTAGATTAATTCTCAGGTCCTAACACTACTTGGAAATACTCAGGCTGTCTGTGTCCTCAGGATAGATGACAGTCCACAGCTCCATTTGCCTCCTTACTCAGTGTTTTCATTCAGGTTCTTCCACTTAAAAAGAAAAAGAAAAAGAAACCTCACTGCTGTCGAGTCGGTTCTGACTCATAGTGACCCCTCCTTGGGTTTCTAAGGTGGTATCTCTACAGAAATAGATTGCCCAGTCTTTGTGGAGAGGAGTGGCTGGTGGGTTTGAAATGCCAGCCTTCTGGTTATCAGTTAAATGCTTAAGGCATTACACCACCAGAGCTCCCATTAAATATTTAGCTGGTGGGTTTAAACTGCCAGCCTTCTGGTTAACAGTTGAACGCCATCTGTTACTTGTGTTTAATCCACTTTTGTATTCTTCCTTTCAAATCTCAGGGTGCCAGAATTTTCTTCTGTATCTGGGTCAATTGGTTTCTCTTTTCTTTGTTGAAGTGTATCTGTGTAGTTTGGCTGTATATTCCATCATCTTACTGGACATCCTCTAGTCTTGTTCATATTTTAGTATTGTCTGCTAATCCATGCCATGACGTGGCAACATTAATATGCAAAATAGCACCACCACTAGATCAAGTATTTTTGAGAAGTGAGGCTCTGGGTGATCGTATGTTTGCTACTTTTCTACTATTTTGTCATCATGAGGAGTATGAGGAAGCTGGTTGGGTTGTCCTACTTATGCTAGACAAAGTGGTGGAAGAACAAGATGAGTTCAGGGCTGCTGAGTCACAGCTCAAGCTGTGACCTCAATGTTTCCAGTTGTTCCCTGAAAGAAAGCCTTATTTCTTCTACTAGCAGTGCTGAAAGTGCCAAAAACCAAACTTAGAGTTTTATCATAAGGGTGGTTGAATTACAATCCCATTTGAATTGCCAACACAGAATGGTATCTGAAGTTAAAGTGAGGACATTGATTGGGAAAAAATGGGATCCTGAAACCTGAGGAACTCTGGTGGCATAGTGTCTAAAGCATTTGACCAGTAACCAGAAGGCTGGCAGTTCAAATCCACCAGGCACTCCTCAGAAGGAAGATTGGGCAATCTACTTCCGTAGAGATACCACCTCAGAAACTCAAGGAGGGGTTGCTATGAGTCTAATCAACTCAATGGCAGTGAGTTTGATTTTGGTTTTGAAACCTGGGATGGGACCATCTGGGCAGACAATCAAGAAGATGGGAGATATGGTGCCTGTAAATTCTGTTAAATCCCTCCTGCCAATAACATCATCCCTCCCATCTGAAGGGATTATTATAAACCATTATCTTGTCCACCTCCATTTGATGGAATTAACCTACCTGTTGCTGCTGGGTCATTGGTAGATGACATAGAAGATATTGCTGAATGTTCTCAGGAACTTCCCCAACCACTCATTTTTGCTGCTAGACTTATAACTAAACTTAAGTCTAAGCGAGCCCCAAAATGTGAACTATGAAATGTGACTGAGGAAGTGGTACACTACACCTGAAAAGACCTACTTGATTTTGCTAACATGTACATACAGAAACCTGGAGAACATATATGGGAATGGCAATTGAGGGTGTGGGATAATGGTGCAAGGAATGTAACTTTGGATTGGTCTGAGTTTATTGATTTAGGCCCACTAAGTACAGATTCTTTATTCAATGTTTCATCTTGAGAGATTAGGAAAGGATCTAATTGTTTATTTGGTTGGCTCACTGAAGCATGGATTATTCAGTGGCCTACCTTAAGTCAAGTTGGAGTACCAGACCTGCTCTGGTATAATATAGAAGAAGGTATCCAGAGGCTTAGGGAAATTGTCATGTTAGAATGGATTGATCAGATTAAACCCATAGACCCAGAAATGGAGAGCTCAGAGGACACAGCTTTTACCACTACAGTTGTTGTTGTTGTTAGGTGTCATCGAATTGTCTCCAATGCATAGCGACCTTATGTACAACAGAATGAATCACTGCCTGGTCCTGTGCCAGCCTCACAATCCCTGTAATATAGCTAGCTCATCATTGCAGCCTCTGTGTCAATCCATCTTGTTGAGGGCTTTAACCCTTTTTTGTTGACCCTCCACTTTACCAAGCATGATATCCTTCTCCAGAGAATGGTCCCTTCTGACAATGTGACCAAAGTCTGTAAGACAATGTTTGGCCATTCTCACTTCCAAGGAGCATTCTGCCTGCCCTTCTTCCAGGACAGATTTGTTAGTTCTTTTAGCAGTCTATGGTACTCTCAGCATTCTTCACCAACACCACAACTCAAAAGCATCAACTCTTCTTCAGTCTTCCTTATTCATTGTCTAGCTCTCACATGCATATGACGGGATTTAAAACACCATGGCCTGGGTTAGATGCACCTTAGTCTTCAAGGAGACAACTTTGCTCTTCAGCACTTGAAAGAGGTCCTTTGCAGCAGATTTCCCCAATGCAATATGTCATCTGATGTCTTGACTACTGCTTCCATTGATGTTGATTGTAGAAACAAGTAATATGAAGTCTTTGACAACTTCAATCTTTTCTGCATTTATCACAGTGCTGCTTATAGGTCCAGTTGTGAGGATTTCTGTTTTCTTTATATTGAAGCATAATCTATATGGCAGACTTTAGTCTTTAATCTTCATCAGTAAGTGCTTCAAGTCATCTTCACTTTCAGCAAGCAAAGTTGTGTCATCTGCATTTCGTAGGTTGTTAATGAGCTTTCGTCCAATTCTGATGCCATGTTCTTCATATAGTCTAGGTTCTCAGATTATTTACTCAGCATACAAATTGAAAATGTATGGTGAAAGGATACCACCTTAACACACTCCCTTCTTGATTTTAAACCATGCAGTATCTCCTTGTTCTGTTTGAATGACTGCCTCCTGGTCTATGCACAGGTTCCTCATGAGAACAATTAAGTGTTCTGTAATTCCCATTCCTCTCAATATTATCCATAGTTCGTTATGATCCACACAATCAAATGCTTTTGCATAGTCAATAGAACACAAGTAAACATCTTTCTGGTATTCTTTGCTTTCAGCCAAGATCAATCTGACTTCAGCTATGCTATCCCTCATTCAACATCCTTTTCTGAATGCAGCTTGCATTTCTGGAAGTTCTCTGTCAATATCCTGCTGCAGCTGTTTTTGAGTGATCTTCAGCAAGATTTTACTTGCACATAATAATAATGATATTGTTCGATAATTTCTACATTCTGAGGGATCACCTTTCCTTTGAATGGGTACAAATGTGGATCTCTTCCAGTCAGCTGGCCAGGTAACTGTCTTCCAAATATCTTGGCATAGCCGAGTGAGTGCCTCCAGAGCAACATCTGTTTGTTGAAACATCTCAATGAGTATTCTCTCAATACCTGGAGTGTTATTTTTCACCAACTCCTTCCAGGCAGCTTCAACATCTTCCTTCAGTACCATTGTTTCTTGATCATATGCCACCTCCTGAAATAGATGAACATCGACCAATTTTTTTTGGTACAGTGACTCTGTATTCCTTCCATCTTCTTTTGATGTTTTCTGCATCATTCAATATATTGCTCATAGAATCTTTCAATATTGCAACTCGAGGCTTGAATTTTTTTCTTCAGTTCTTTCAGCTAGAGAAATGCCAAGTGTGTTCTTCCCTTTTGTTTTTCTAACTCCAGGTCTTTGCACATTTCATTATAATAAATGACTTTGTCTTTTTGAGCTGCTCTTTGAAATTTTCTGTTCAGCTATTTTTTTTTTTTTTT
>NW_006921808.1:2383235-2389284 GCF_000298275.1 Orycteropus afer afer
GGCTCAGGGGTCCAAGATTATCTTCTGTGTCTGTGTTAATTGGTTTCCCTTTTCTTTGTTGAAGTTGGTCTGTGCAATCCTTCTGCCTAGTCCACCATCTTGCCCCGCCTCCCTGTTCAGCTATTTTATCTTGTCATTTCTTCCATTTGTTGTAGCTACTCTCCATTCAAGGAAAAGTTTCAGAGTCTCTTCTGACATCCATTTTGCTCTTTTCTTCCTTTCCTGTCTTGTTAGTCACCTTTTGCTTTCTTCATGTGTGATGTTCTTGATGTCATCCATAATTCCTCTAGTTTTTGGTCATTGGTGTTCAATGCATTGAATCAATTCTTTAGATTGTCTCTAAGTTCAGGGGGGATATAATCAAAGTAATATTTTGGCTCCCGTGGACTTCTTTTAATTGTCTTCAGCTTTAACGTGAACTTGCATATGAGCAGTTGATGGTCTGTTCTACAGTCAATTCCTGGCTTTGTTTTGGCTAAAGATATTGAGCTTCTCCATCACCTCTTGCCACAGATGTAGTCATTCTGATTCTTGTGTACTCCATCTGGTGAAGGCCATATGTATAGCCACCATTTATGCTGTTGAAAAAAGATATTTACAAAGAATAAGCCATTGGTCTTGGAAAATTGTATCATGCGATCTCCAGCATTATTCCTATCACCAAGACCATATTCACTAACTACCAGTTTTCCAACAACTGATGATTCTTCTTTGTTTCCAATTTTTGCATCCCAATCATCAGTGATAATCAACCCATCTTGATTGCATGTTTGGTCAATTTCAGACTGCAGAAGTTGGTAAAAATTTTCAATTTCCTCATCTTTGACTTTGATGGTTGGTGCATAAATTTGAATAGAATAATATTAGTATTAACTGGTCTTCCTTGTAGGCATATTGATATTATCCTATCACTGGAAGCTTTGTACTTCAGGATAGAGCTTGATACATTCTTTGTGATGATGAATGCTACACCGTTCCTCTTCAATTTATTATTCCTGGTATGGTAGATCATATGATTGCCTGATTCAAAATGGCCCAAACCAGTCCACCTCAGCTCCCTTATGCCTAAGATATCAAACTTTATGCATTCTTTTTCATTTTTGACAACTTCCAATTTTCCTAGATTCATACTTTATACATTCTGTGTTCAGATTATTAGTGGATGTTTGTAGCTGTTTCTTTTCATCTTGAGAGGTGCCACATCAGCAAATGGAAGTCCTGAAAACTTTACTCTATCCATATCATTAAGATTGACTCTACTCTGAGGAAGCAGCTCTTCCCCAGTCACCTTCTGAGTTCCTTCCGACCTGAAGGGCTCATCTTCCAGCACTATATCGGACAATGTGTCAGGGCTATTAATGACATTTTCCAGTAATATATCAGACAGTGTTTCACTGCTATTCATAAGGTTTTCACTGGCCAATTCTATGAGAAGTGGATGGCCTCTTCCTTCTTCCAAGTCTGTCTTAGTCTGGGAACTCTGCTGAAACCTGTCCACCATGAGTAACCCTGTTGAAATTTGAAATACCAGTGGCATATCCTCCAGCCTCACAGCAATACGCAAGCCACCACAGTATGACAAACTGACAGACAAGTTTGTCTTCTTTTGTTGTTCCAAACCACCCTGCTCAGTTCCTTGACTTCCCCAGCTGCTCCAACACCTGTCTGCTTTGCTCACCCAGCTCGCTGCTTACCTGGCCTGCTCCAGGCACTCCAAACACCTGCCTTCCCTGCATGCCTGGCTTGCTGCTTATTCAGCCTGACCAGGTGCTCCCGCCTGACCAGGTGCACCCAGCCTGCTGCTTACCTGACCTGCCCAGGATTTCCAAATACCCACCTTGCCCTACATGGCCTGCTCACTGCTTACCCAGCCTGCCCTGGGCACTCCAAACACCTGTTCCAAACACCACTACAGTGAAGAACAAATTTGTGAAGGGAGCCCCAGCATCCTTGAAGACTACTGTGATTGCTATTTTATGTAAGCCAGATTGGACAGTGGGAACTTCCCTAATTGAACTAAGACACTTAACTACAGTGGGGTTGATTGGACCCCATGATGGTTGGGGCCAAGTGGCAGCAGTGATTTGACAAAGACAAGGTGGGAATGGTTACCATAATGGACAGCAGAGTGAAAACAGTAATCAGAATTCTTTGACTCATGTGGAATTATGGCATTGGCAACTTAGGCATGGCATTCCTGGGAGTGAAGTACATGGCAAACCTACTAAATATTTACTTGATCTGTATAGACAGAAGAATTCTAGGTCACATGAACAGTAGTCTAGATTGAATTTTCAAAATACAGAGTCAACAGCCCCTCAATCAATTCCCAGACTTGAGTCAGTTTACAGACCCACAACCCCTTGAATGAAGGGGAAGCCAGGTCCCCTTGAGGAAGGACACCACTACATTGCCAAAAATTTATACTGTCACTCTTTCTCCCACAACTTTCCCAAAGAGATCTGAGGCCTTTTACAAGACTGACTGTTCACTGGGGAAAAGGAAATAATCAGATTTTTGGGAATTACTGGATACGGGCTCTGAACTGACATTAATTCCAGAAGACTCAAAGTGACACTGTGACCCACCAGTCAGAGTGGTGACATATGTGATTCAAGTAGTTGATGGAGTTTTAGTTCAGGTGCATCTCACAGTAGGTCCAGTGGGTCCCTGAATCCACCTTGTAGTGATTTCCCCACAGCAGCACTCCATCATTAAAGGGAAGTGTATATAAGAGATCAGACTCGAACAGGACCTAAATGCACAAGTAACTTGCATGAGGAAGTGGCCCAAATGCCAATGGCATCCACTCCAGTCACATAATCTTTCCTCTCCCAGTCTGCAACTATGGCCTCATGGGGAGTTCCTTATGCTCAGTTGACTGAGGAAGAGAAAACTCATGCCTGGTTTACAGATGATTCTGGGTAATATGGAGGCATCACTTGAAAGTGCACAGCAGTGACACTGCAGTCCCTTTCTGGGATTTCCCTGAACTACAGTGGTGAAGGGAAATCCTCCCAATGGGCAGAACTTTGAGCTGTGCATCTGGCTGTTCTCTTTGCATGGAACAAGAAATGGCCAGATGTATGATTGTATACTGATTCATGGGCTGTGGCTAATGGCTTGGCCAGATGGCCTGGAATTTAGAAGTAGCATGATTAGAAAATTGATGACAAGGATGTATGGGGAAGAGGTTTGTGGATATATCTCTCTGAATGGGCCAAAGGAATAAAGATATTCAAGCTGTTGTTGACATCAGAGTCAACAGCTCTGGCAGTCTGCAGCTCCATCCATCTCCATACTCATTGTTTTCATTCAAGTTCTTCCACTAGTTGGTGCATAATCCACTTTTGTATACTTCCTAAGGTATACTTCCTAAGGTATACTTCCTTAGGTATAGTGCCTAAGACACTTGACTGCTAACCAGAAAGCTGGCAGTTAAAGCCCACTAGCCACTCCTCAGAAGAAAGGTTGGGCAATCTACTTCCGTAGTGATACCGCCTCAGAAACCCAAGAAGTGGTCACTATGAGTCAGGTCTGATTTGACAGCACATAACAACAACAATTTCAAAGCTCAGGGATCCTGGATTATCTTTTGTATCTCTATCAATTTGTTTCTCTTTTCTTCACTGAAGAGGGTCTGTGTAGCTTCTCTACCTATTCTGCCATCTTACTGGAAGTCTCTTCCTGATTTTAAACCATGCAGTATCCCTTTGTTCTGTTCAAATGCCAGCCTCTTAGTCTATGTACAGGTGCCTCATCAGAACAATGAAGTGTTCTGTAATTCCCATTCTTTGTAATATTATCTGTAATTTGTTATGAGCCATTGTGCCTTTGCACAATCAATAATACACAGATAAATATATTTCTGGTATTCTTTAATTTCAACCTAGCTCCATCTGATATCAGCAATAATATCATTCATCCTCTTATGAATGCAGCTTGCATTTCTGGAAGTTCCCTGTCAACATACTGTTGCAACCATTTTTGAATGATCTTCGGCAAGATTTTACTTGCATGTGATATTAATGATATTGTTCGATAATTTCCACATACTGTTGGATCACCTTTCTTTGAAGTAGGTACAAATATGGATCTTTTCCAGTCAGTTGGCCAGGCAGGTGTCTTCTGAATCACTTCATATAGATGGGTAAATGCCTCCATCATTGCATCCATTTGTTGAAACATCTCAATGATGTTCCATCAAGGCCTGGAGCCTTGTTTTTCACCCATTCCTTAAGTGCGGGCTGGACTTCTTCCCTTCACACCATTGGTTCTCGATTATATGTTACCTCCTGAAAGGGCTGAACACTGACCAATTCTTTTTGGTAGAATGACTTTGTGTATTCCTTCCCTCTTCTTTTGATGCCTCCTGCATCATTCAATATTTTGCCCATAGAATCCTTCAACTCCACGCTTGAATTTTTTCTTCAGTTCTTTCAGCTTGAGGAATGCTGAGGATGTTCTTCTCTTTTAGTTTTCTAAATCCAAGTCTTTCCACATTTCTTTATAATAATTGATGGTGTTCTTGAGCTGCTCTTTGAAATCTTCACCCAAATCGATACTTGTCTCTACCTATCTAACAGTGTTCCTTCCCCTCCTCTCCCACCCCTGTAACCAACAAAGAAAATTTCCTTGACTTCTTATAATAACAGACTAATACAATATTTGTCTTTCTGTGATTGACTTATTTCACTCAGCATAATGTCTTCCAAGTTCATCCACATTATGTGATAGTTTGCAGATTCTACCTTATTCTTTAGGGTGGCATAATATTCCATTGTATGTATGTACCATAGTTAGGTTATCCATTCTTCAGTTGATGGACACCCAGGTTGTTTCCATCTTTTGGGTATTGTAAATAGTACTGTGATGAACATGGGTATACATATATCTGTTCTTGTCTTGGCTCTCACTTCTTTAGGATATATACCTATGGATCAAATGGAATTTCTAATTCCAACTTTTTAAGGAATCATTATACTGCTTTCCCTAGTGGTTGCACCATTTTACAGTCCTACCAGCAGTGTATGAAATCTTCCCCATGTCTCCACATCCTTGCCAGCATTTGTTATTTTCTGCCTTGTTGAACTTTGTTACTAATGTTGGGGCAGTATGGTATCTCATTGTTGCTTTGATTTACATCTCTCTAATGGCTAATGATTGTGAGCGTTTCTTCATAGGTTTGTTGGCTGCCTGAATATCCTGTTTGGTGAAGTGTCTATTCTATTCATGTCTTCTGCCCATTTTTTAATGGATTATTTGTCTTTTTGTTGTTGAGGTGTTGGAGTTTTCTATAAATTCTAGAGATAAGTCCCTTGTCAGATATTTCATTGCTGTTGTTAAGTGCAATCGAGTCGTTTCTGACTCATAGCAACCCTATTACGCACAGGAGAACAAAACACCACCCAGTCCTGAGCCAGCTTCATGATTCTTGCTACACTTGAGCCCATCACTGCCGTCACCTTGTCTATCCACCCTGTTGAGGGCCTTCCCCTCTTTTGTTGACCATCCACCTTACCAAGCATGACATTCTTCTCCAGGGAATGGTCCCTTCTGACAACATGATCATGTTTGATCAAAGTATGTGAGACAAAGTCTGGCCATTCTTGCCTCCAAGGAGCATTCTGGCTGCACTTCCTCCAGGACAGAAATGTTAGTCCTTTTAGCAGTCCATAGTATTTTCAGCATTCTTTGCCAACACCACAGCTCAAAAGCATCAACTCTTCTTTGGTCTTCCTTATTTATTGTTCAGCTTTCACATGCATATGAGGCTTTTGAAAATACCAATTATTTCATTGCTGAATATTTTTTCCAATCTGTACATTCTCTTTTGATTCTTTTTGAGAAGTCTTCGGAAGCACATAAAAATTTAATGTTTAGGGGCAAGATGGCGGACTAGGCAGAAGGACACAGACCCTCTTCAACAAAGAAAAGGGAAACCAATTAACACAGACACAGAAGATAATCTTGGATCCCTGAGCCTTGAAGGAAAGGATACAGATTTGGACTAAACCCCAACTAGCAGAAGAATTTGCGTGAAAATACC
>NW_006921808.1:2402017-2402993 GCF_000298275.1 Orycteropus afer afer
TTTTTTTTTTTTTTGGTAGGTATCGTAAATGGAATTGATTTCCTTATTTCTTTTTCAACAATCTCTTTGCTGATGTAGAGGAATCCAACTGAGTTTTGGATGTTGATCTTGTATCCTGCCATGATGCTAAATCTCTCAATTAGTTCCAGTAGATTTTTTGACCGAGTCTCTTGGGTTTTCTAGGTATAGGATCATATCATCAGCAAATAGGAATAATTTGACTTCTTAATTACCAATGTGGATGCTCTTTCCTGCCTTATTGCCCTGGCTAGGACTTCCAGTACAATGTTGAATAGAAGTGGTGATAGAGGGCATCCTTGTCTGGTTCTTGTTTGCAAGGGAAATGGTTTCAGTCTCTCTCCATTGAGAACAAGGTTGGCTGTTGGTTTTACATATATGCCCTATATTATGTAGGAGCTCTGGTAGCATAATGCCTAAGGCACTTGACTGCTAACCAGAAGGCTGGTGGTTCAAACCCACCAGCCACTCTTCGGAAGGAAGGTTGGGCCATCTACTTCAATAGTGATACCACCTTGGAAACCCAAGGAGGTGTCTCTATGAGTCGGGTCTGACTTGACAGCATAACAACAACAATAACAACAACCTATATTATGTTGAGGAATGTCACTTCTATTCCAATTTCGTTGAGAGTTTTGATCAGGAATTGGTGTTGGATTTTATCAAATGCCTTTTCTTCATTGATTGATATGATCATATGGTTTTTTTCCTTTGTTTTATTTATCTGGTGGATGATGTTGATTGTTTTTCTAATGTTGAACCATCCTTGCATACCTGACATGAACCCCACTTGGTCATAATGAATGATTTTCTTGAAATGTTGTTGGAGTCTATTGGCTAGGATTTTTTTGAAGATTTTCGCACCTATATTCATGGAGGATATTGGTCTGTACTTTTCCTTGTGAGTGATGTCTTTACCTGTTTTTGGTATCAAGGTTATGCTTGCTTCATAAAATGA
>NW_006921808.1:2403541-2412324 GCF_000298275.1 Orycteropus afer afer
TTAAAGTGTTGATTTTGGCTCTTTCTTCTTTTTTGATGTGTCCATTTATTGCTATCAATTGGCCTCTGATCACTGCTTTTGCTGTGTCCCAAAGACTTTGATACGTTGTGTTTCCATTCTCATTTGATTCAAGACATTTTTGAATTTCAATTTTTATTTCTTCTCTTACCCAGTCTTTCTTATGGAAAGTTTTCGTGTGTTTGGCTTTTTCCATTGATCTTCCTATTGTTGATTTCTAATTTGATAGCATTGTGATCTGAGGAGATGGTATGCAGTATTTCAATGTTTTAAAATTTATTATGGGTTGCTTTATGGCCTAATATATGGTCTATCATGGAAAATGTTCCATGTGCACTGGAAAAGAATGTATATTGGGTGAAGTGCTCTGCAGAAGTCTGTAAGGTCAAGCTGGTGGCTTGTATTGTTAAGCTCTTCTGCATCTTTGTTGAGTTTCTTGCTAGCTGTTCTATCTTTCATTGAAAATGGTATTTTAAAGTCTCCCACTATGGCCATGAGTCATCTATTTCCTTTTTCAACCCTTTTAATGTCTGATTTAAGCATTTGGGGGCTCTTTCATTGGGTCCATAGATATTTATTATGGTTATATATTCATGTTCAATTGACACTATAATCATTATATAATGTGCTTCCTTGTCTCGCATTCTGGTTTTTGTCTTGAAGTTAATTTGATCAGAAATTAACCTTGCCATGCCTGCTCTTTTTTGGTTGCCATTTGCTTGATATGTCATTTTCCAACCTTTGATTTCAATTTTTATCTTTGTCTCTAAGGTATGTCTCTTGTAGACAGAATATTGATAGGTTTTGTTTTCTTATCAAGTCTGCAACTCTCTGTCTCTTGAGTGGTGCATTTAACCCATTAACATTCAGTGTAATTGTCGACAAGTATGAATTGGTTGCTGTCATTTTGTTGTGTTTTTTCATGGTGTTCCTGGTTTCTTTGTTCCATGGTATTTTCTGTGCTGAGTTTATTATGTTTGTGAATTGTGTTATCATTTTCTTATTGCTATTGTTTTAGTATTTGCTAAATATATGTGCTTGTCCTCTTTTTTATTGTGATGTGAAGTTTATCATTTTTCTTTGAGGTTATCCTGTGATTTATAATTTTGTCCCAGAGTTTAGAAAGTCCATTCTATCTTGCAACTCTCTTGACTTCCTCACCATTTACAAGTTCTGTAACTACCTAATATTTTCCCTCTTTTTGTTTTGTAGTTTTCCTCATTTTCCAATTGATGTCTCTGGTTCCCTGTTTACAATCTTGTAATCTTATTTTACTTTGGGTATGTCCATAGCTGTGGTTTCTGGGTTATGTCATCTTGTGTATTAATGATTGGTTGTTATTTGCTATTATTGATACTGTGTTCAAAGGATTCCCTGTAGTATCTCTTGTAAGGTTGGTCTGGTAGTAACAAATTCTTTTAGTTTCTGCTTATCTGGAAATCTCCTGATTTCACCATCATATTTGAGGGACAATTTTGTCATGCATATAATTGTTGGTTGGAAATTTTTCTCTTTCAGTGTTTTATATATAGTGTCCTATTGCCTTCTTGCTTGCATGGTCTCTGCTGAGAAATCAGAGCTTATTCTTATCGGTTGTCCTTTGTAAGTAACTTTTTGTTTTTTCCCATGTTTTCAGGATTCTTTCTTTATCTTTGGTTTTAGTCAGTTTGATGATAATATGTCTTGGTGATTTTCATTTGGGCTCTATCCTCTCTGGGGTTCATTGGACTTCCTGGATAGATATATTCTCATCTTTCATCATATCAGAGAAGTTCTCTTCCAACAAATCTTGGACAATTTTCTCAGTGGTTTTGTTTTTCTCTTCCTGTTCTGGAATTCCAATTACACATAGGTTATTCCTTTTGATGGTATCCCACATGAACCTTAGGCTTTCTTCATTTTGTTTTGATCTATTTTTCTAATTGATCCCTTTCCAAAGAAGTATTCAGGTATTTGTCTTCAATATCATTAATTTTGTCTTCCATTGCATCAATTCTACTCTTTTGCCCTTTCAATATGTTATCTGTTTTTGAAAATTTAGTGTTAATCTTCTGGATTTCTATCTGTAGATTTTGAATCATTTCTAATTTTTCATTTATTTTGTCATTTTGTTCTTGTATTTTTGTTCTGAAATTGTTCTAGCATTTTGTCTGTGTTTTCCTTAATATCATCAGTGTTTCCTTGATCTGTCTCTCAATCCTTTGAAGATACTTAAGTAGAATTCTTTATCAGGTAGTTCCAGTGCTGCTGCTTCTTCAGGAATGTGTTGTGGGTCTGTATCCTGCTCCCTTGTTTTATACCATTTTATCTTGCTTCTTTGTGTGGACTGTATGATATGTTGTCTCTGAGAGATTGTGATGTTGTTGTATTTAGATCTCTGTTAACTGTTTGTGAAGATCACCTAAAGCTGAGTCAGGTTCTTCTTGGTGGTAGTTTATTGTGGGCCAGTTGGTGGAGAAGGAAGTGGTGGCTCTCACTTAGTAAGCTAAGCCACAGGAGGTGTGGGTGTAGTTGTGTTGTATGGGCACTATTGCTGTCTTTCACTCAGTTATAAAAAAAGCAACAATTTAATAACCATGAAAACGTAAAAGCAAGTGGGCTGTGTAATCACACAGGAACCATAATCAAAAAAAGAAAGAAAGAAAGAAAGAAAGAAAGAAAGAAAGAAAAAAAATCCCCACAATATCTGGGGAAAGAAAAATAAGGGGAAAAGGTAGTATAGGAGAATAATGAAGAAAAAATTGGGAAAATGCAAAAAGAAAAACAAGGAATGGGGTTAACCACAAGAAAGGAAAAAATTGGAATCAGGAACAGGGAAGAAATAAAAAGCTGAAAAGTATAACTTGGCAAGAGAAGAATAAATAATAATAATAATAAAGACAATAATAATAATAATTTTAAAACAGACAAAACCAAACAAACTAAAAATAAAAAATCTGGGCAGGGCAGGGCAGGACATAACAGGCTCCATCTGAGCACACAGAATAGGATGGAATTCCTGCCAGAATGGAACGTGGATGGGAGTGAGGGATGGCTGCACCTCCATTCACCAAGAGGGTGTGGTGTGTAAGAGTAACAAGGGAAATATTGCATCTTTTCAGTCATTGGTGTCCGGAATGTCCTTGTGGATCCCAGCAAGTAGAGCCTATTCTTAAGTCCCTGGAATCTGGAAGAAGGCTGTCACTTTAAATATCCAAAATGGTTGAACTACTTGTAAACATTCAAAATGACTACACCCTCTGGACAGGCAAAAGTCCACAGCTTAGCCCACCTTCATCTTCGCTGCTTCCCCTTTTATTCACCAGCCATCAGTGCAGTCCTCGGTGCAGTCCCTGGCTAGCAGGGCTGATTTATAGGTTAATTCTTAGGTCCTAATGCCACTGGGCAATATCCAAGCTGTCTGTGCTATCAGGATCACTGCCAGACCTCAGCTCCATATGTCTCCTTTTTGGTGTTTTCATGAAAATTCTTCTACTAGTTGGAGTTTAGTCCACTTCTATATCTTTCCCCTCAAAGCTCAGGGCTCTTGGGTTATCTTCTGTGTCTGTGTTAGTTTGTTCCCCTTTTCTTTGTTGAAGAGGGTCTGTGGAGTCTTTCTGCCTATTCCATCATCTTATCAGAACTCCATCTTCCACTCTTTTTAGCTACTCTCTGTTCAAGAGCGAGTTTCAGAGTCTTTTCTGACATCTATATCAGTCTTTTCTTTCTTTCCTGTCTTTTGAATGACTTTTTGCTTTCTTCATGGATGATGTTCTTGATGTCATCTCACAAGTAGACTTGTTTTCAGTCATTGGTGTTCAATGTAGTAAATCTATTCTTTGGTTGATCTCTAAATTCAGATGGCATATAATAAGGTTATATTTTGGTTCTCATAGACTTGTTTTAATTTTCTTCAAATTCAAGTTGACCTTACATATAAGCTGCTGATGGTCAATTCCACAATCAGCTCCTGCCCTTGTTTTAGCTGAAGATTCTGGATTTCTCCATCACCTCTTCCCACAGATGTAGTCAATCTGATTCCTGTTCATTCTATCTGGTGAGGTCCACGTGTATAGCTGCCATTTGTGTTGTTGAAAAAAGTATTTGCAATGAAAAAAATCATTGGTCTTGCAAAATTCTATCATGCCATGTCTGGCATCATTTCCATCATTAAGGCCATGTTTTTCAACTACCAGTGATTCTTCTTTGTTTCCAATTTTTGCATTCCATTCACCAGTAATAATCAATACATCCTAATTGCATGTTTGGTCAATTTTAGACTGCAGAAATTGGTAAAAGTCTTTAATTTCTCAATCTTTGGCTTTAGTGGTTAATGCATAAATTTGAATTTTAGTAGTACTAACTGGTCTTCCTTGTAGGCATGTGGATATTAACCTATCACGGACAGAATTGTACATCAGGATAGATCTTGAAACATTCTTTGTGAGGATGAATGCAACACCATTCCTCTTCAATTTGTCATTCCTGGCATTGTAGACCATATGACTGTTTGAGTCAAAAAGGCCAGTTCTAATCCATTTCAGTTCACTAATGCCTAGGATATTGATCTTTATGTGTTCCATTTCATGTTTGTCAACTTCCTGTTTTCCTAAGTTCATACTTTGTACATTCCACATTCTGATAATTAATGGATGTTTGCCTCTGTTTCTTCCCATTTTGAGTTGTGTCCCATCATCAATTAATAATGTTTCCTAGAGATATATCAGACAGTGTTTCACTGCTATTCATAATATTTTCACTGCCCAGTGTCTTCAGAAGTGGATAGTCTCACCCTTCTTTCCAGACTGATTTACTCTGGAAGCTCCACTGAAACCTGTCCACCATGAGTGACCTTTCAGGTATTTGAAACACTGGTAGCATAACCTCCAGCCTCATAACAACACATCAGACTGCACAGTATAACAGACTGACATATGAGTGGTGGACAAATGTCCTAGAGGCCCTTAAAGTGCTTGGATTCTTCCCCACATGTTTTTACATCTTAGAAACTCTCAGATTCCTTTGTAGCAACCATACAAAACCTAGTTTCATTCTTTCTGAACCTAGTTCATTCTGCTGGCTAGAGACAGGTCTCTTACAATTCCCAATCAATTTCACTGAAGCAGCAGAGCTACAACATAAAATGTGTAGCTAGAAACCTAAGAGTTCTTATCTCTGCCACAAATAGATTGGAAAGAATAAAGGAGTAAAATGAATGCTTCATGGTAGAGACCCAGCTCCTGATCTTCTCCAAAATTTGGAGACATGGGAAGATGTCTTCAGGGTTTGCAGGGAAGAAACAAAATCAACACTCTATCTTATCAACCCCAACCACTAGCAATAGAACAACAAAAGAATCCTAGAACATCTAGAAGCAAGGATTATAAAGATAATAAAGATCACAGCAGTAATAAATGAAACAGAAAACAAAAATCTATAGAGAAAATCAGCAAAACAAAAAGCTGGTTCTTTGAAAAGATTAATAAAATCAATAAACCATTGGCAGATCTACCAAAAAAAAAAAAAAAAAAAAGAGAAGATTCAAGTCACAAAAATTGTAAATGAAAAGGGTGTCATTACAACAGAACCAACTGAAATAAAAAAGATTCTGACAGAATATTATGAAAAATTGTACTCCAACAGATTTGAGAACCTAGATGAGAAGGACAAGTTTCTAGAATCACAATACCTACCTAATCTATCACACTCAGAGACAGAATACTTGAACAGACCTATAACGAAAGAAGATATTCAGCAGGTCATAAAAAAAAACTTCCCACAAAGATAAGTCCTGCCCCTGATGGTATCACTGCAGAATTTTATCAAATATTCAAAGAGTTGACACCTATGCTACTCAAGCTATTCCAGAACACAGAAAAAGATGGAATACTCCCAAATTCATTTTATGAAGCAAGCATAACACTAATACCAAAATGAGGAAAAGACACCACTAGAAAGGAAAACTACAGACCAATATCCCTCATGAACATGGATGCTGAAAGGCTTTAACAAAATCCTAGTCAACAGAATACAACAACATATCAAAAAATTAGTACACCCAAACTGAGTGGGATTTGTACTAGGTTTCCAAGGCTGGTTCAACATCAGAAAAACAATCAATGTAATCCACCACATAAACAAAACAAAAGAACCATATGATTACATCAATGGATGCAGAAAAGACATTTGATAAAATCCAGCATCCATTTCCTGTTCAGAACTCTCAGCAAAATAGGGATAGAAGGGAAATTCCTCAACATAATAAACAGTATATATGCAAAGCCAATGGCCAACATCATTATTAATGGAGAAAGACTCAAGGCATTCCCATTATGAATGGGACCAGACAGGGATGCCCTCTATCACCACTTCTGTTTAACATTGTGTTGGAAGTCCTGGCCAGGGCAATAAGGCAAGAAAGAGAAATAAAAAGGATACAAATTGGCAAAGAAGAACTAAAACTATCTCTATTTGTGGATGATATGATCATTACATAGAAAACAAAGGGACTCAATAAGAAAACTACTAGAACTAATAGAGAGGCTCAGCAAAGATTAATACACAAAAATCAGTTGGATTCTGAGACTTCCAGTAAGATGGCAGAATAGGCAGACAAGTGACACAGACCCTCTTCAACAAAGAAAAGAAAAACCAATTGACAGAGATACAGAACATAATTCTGGAACCCTGAGCTTTGAAAGGAACTATACAGAAGTGGATTAGGCACCAACTAGTAGAAAAACCTGAATGAAAACAGTGAGTACAGAGATGGTTGGAGCTGCAGACTGTCAGCTACTCTGGTGGGACCAACAGCCTGAATATTTCCAAGGGGTGTTGGGACCTGAGAATTCACCTAAAGATCAATCCCAGTCACCAAGGGCTATAGGGACAACTGCTCTGGTGGCCTATGACTAGGAAGGGAAAGAGCAAGGGGGAGACAACCTGAGCTGTGGACTTTTTGCTGTCTGGAGGGCAGAGCCATTTTGATTGTTTACAAACGTTGGCCATTTTGGATATTTAAAGTGACCGAGGGCACAACCATTTTGAATGTTTACAAACAGTGGTCATTTGGGATATTTAAAGTGACCAAGGGCGCATTTTGAATGTTTACAAGTGGCAACCATTTTGGATTTTAAAGTGATAGCATTCTCATTCAGACTCCAGGAAACTAAGAACAGGCTCTGTTTGCCAGGGTTGGCTGACAAAGGAAGGGAGACAGGTGGTGAGTGTATAAGTGCTGTCAACTAGTGAATAGAGGAGCACAGCACAGTACCCTGTCTGTATAGATAACATACAAACAAAACAAAGAAAACGAAAATTGTGGGAAAGTCACTCCAACATATAATCACCAATTAAATATAAACAGAAAAAGTCACAATGCTTTGGAGACAACAGAGCATCACAGTCCACACAAAGAAGCAAGATAAAGCAGGAGAAACAAGGGACCAGGATTCAGATCCAAAACAAATCCCTGAGAAAGATGCAGCACTGGAACTCCCTGGTCAGGAATTCAAAAGAATTATATTTATGTATCTTCAAAGGATTGAGAGAAAGGTCAAGGAAAACACAGACAAAACCCTAGAAGAATTTTGGAAGAAAATATAAGACAAAATGACTAAATAAATGAAAAATTAGAAATGATTCTAAATCTACAGAAAGAAATCCAGAAGATTAATACTAAATTGTCAGGAATAGATAACACATTGGGAAGGCAAAGGAGTAGAACTGATGCAATGGAAGACAGAATTAATGAGACTGAACACAAATACCAGAATACTTCTTTGGAAAGGGATCAATCAGAAAAAGATCAAAACAAAATGAAGAAAGTCTAAGGTTCATGTGGTATATCATCAAAAGGAATAACCTACATGTCACTGGAATTCCAGAACAGGAAAAGAAAAATGAAACCAATGAGAAAATTGTCCAAGATTTGTTGGAGGAGAACTTCCCTGATATAATGAAAAATGAGAATATATCCATTCAGGATGTCCAACGAACCCCAAACAGGATAGACCCCAAAAGAGAAACACCAAGATATATCATCATTAAACTCACCAAAATCAAAGACAAAGAAAGAATCATGACAGCAGCATGGGAAAAATAGAAAGTTACCTACAAGGGGCAATCAATAAGACTAAGCTAGGATTTCTCGACAGAAATCATGCAGTGAGAAGACAGTAGGATGGTGTATATAAAACACTGAAAGAGAAAAATTTCCAACCAAGAATTATGTACCCAGCAAAATTGTCCCTCA
Source organism: Orycteropus afer afer (assembly GCF_000298275.1). NCBI lineage: Eukaryota > Metazoa > Chordata > Mammalia > Tubulidentata > Orycteropodidae > Orycteropus > Orycteropus afer. The sequence continues at coordinate 2,411,793 of NW_006921808.1, forward strand.
AATATGATGGTGAAATTAGGACATTTCCAGATAAGCAGAAATTAAGGGAATTTGTTAAAACCAGACCAACCTTACAAGAGATGCTAAAGGGAGACCTTTGGACAGAGAAGCAACAACATCCAACAACTGACCAGTAACGTACATGATGATACAACCCAGAAACCAACCCAGCTACGGAAGTATCCGAAGTAAATAAGCCTACAAGATTGTAGACAGGGAACCAGAGACATCAACTGACAAATGAGGACAACTACAAACCAAAAAGGGGGAAATAACTGTGTCGTTACACAGCTTCTAGATGGTAGGGAAGTCAAGACAACTACAAGATTGAACAGACTGTTCTACACTTGGGAAGAAAACTATAAATCACAGGGTTACCTCAAAGAAAAATGATAAACTTTCACATCAAAATAAAAAGGAGACCAATATAAATATTCAGCAAAAACTAAGACAGTAGCAATGAAGGGGAAGTGATAACATGATTTGTAAACAAAACCAGCTCAGTATAGAAAATTATATGGAACAAAGAAAT
>NW_006921808.1:2415353-2415946 GCF_000298275.1 Orycteropus afer afer
AAATACCATTACTAGGAATATATCATAAAGAGGTGAGAGCGCACAAACAGACATATGCACACCTATGTTCATCGCAGCACAATTCACTATAGCAAAGAGATGGAAAAAACCTAAATGCCCATCAACGGATGAGTGGATAACCGAATTATTATGGTACATGCACACAATGGAATACTATGCTACATTAAAGAACAATGAGAGATATGCAAATAGTCTCACAACATCAATGAACCTGGAGTTCATTATGCTTAGTGAATGAAATAAGTCAATCGCAGGAAGACAAGTACTGTATGAGCCTATTACTGTAAAAAGACAAAGAAGGGTTTGCTTGGGAAAGGGAACTCACTTTGTAGGTTACTGGGATGGGGAAGGAAGTTGTTGTTGTTAGGTGCCATTGAGTAATTCCTGACTCATAGTGACCCCATGCATAGCAGAATGAAATACCTCCTGATCCTTCCCTAGCTCCATGATCCTTGCTATATTTGAGCCCACTGATGCAGCCACTGTGTCAATCCATCCTGTTGAAGGCCTTCCCCTCTTTTGTTGACCCTCCATCTTACCAAGCATGACATCCTTCTCCAGGGAATGGTCCC
>NW_006921808.1:2417461-2418155 GCF_000298275.1 Orycteropus afer afer
TTCTTCCCTTTTGGTTTTCTAACTCCAGGTCTTTGTACATTTCATCATAGTATTTGGCTTTGTCTCCTCAAGCTGCTCTTTGAAATCTTTGGTTCAGATCTTTGATCTTGTCATTTCTTCCATTTGCTTTAGCTACTCTCTGGTCAAGGGCAAGTTTCAGAATCTCTTCTGTTATCCATTTTGATCTTGTCTTCTTTTCTCGTCTTGTTTGTGACCTCTTGCTTTCTTCATGGATGATGTTCTTGATCTCTTCCCACAATTCTTCACGTTTTTGGTCATTGTTGTTCAATACATCAAATCCATTCTTTAGATGATCTCTAAATTCAGGAGTGATATATTCAAGATCATATTTTGACTCTTGTGGACTTGTTTTAATTGTCTTCAACTTCAAGTTGAATTTGCATATGAGCAGTTGATGGTCTGTTCCACAATCAGCTCCTTTCCTTGTTTTGGCTGAAGATGTTGAGCTTTTCCATTGCCTCTTGCTACAGATGTAGTCAATCTGATTCCTGTGTGTTCCATCTGGTGAAGTCCACGTGTACAACCACTGTTTGTGTTGTTGAAAAAAGGTATTTGCAATGAGTAAGTCATTGGTTTTGCAAAATTCTACCATGTGATTTTCAGCATTATTTCTGTCACCAAGGCCAAATTTTCCAACTACTGGTGATTCTTCTTTGTTTCCAACTTTTGCATT
>NW_006921808.1:2419005-2426523 GCF_000298275.1 Orycteropus afer afer
TCTCAATTCTATTCCATTGGTCTATGTGTCTGTCATTAAACCAATACCAGGCAGTTTTGACTACTGTGGCTGTATAGTAGGTTTTGAGATCCGGCAATATGAGACCTCCTACTTTGTTTTTCTTATTCAATGGTGCTTTGCTTATTCGAGGTCTCTTTCCTTTCCATATAAGTTAGTAATTGGTTTTTCCATATCCCTAAAGAATGTTGATGGGATCTGGATTGGAATTGCATTGAATGTATAGATTGCTTTGGGTAGAACTGACATTTCACAATGTTCACTCTTCCTATCCACGAGCATGGGATGTTATTCCAATTATGTAGATCTCTTATGGTTTCTTGGAGTAGTTTTTTTATAGTTTTCTTTGTAGAGGTCTTTTGTGTCCCTGGTAAGATTTATTCCCAAGTATTTTATTTTGTTGGTAGCTATTGAAAACAGTATTGATTTCCTTATTTCTTTTTCAGCAATCTCTTTGCTGGTGTAGAGGAATCCAACTGATTTTTGGATGTTGATCTTATATCCTGCCACGTAGGATATCAATCTTTATGTGTTCCATTTCATTTTTGTCAACTTCCAATTCTCGTAGATTCACACTTTGTACATTCCATGTTCCAATTATTAATGGATCTTTGCAGCTGTTTCTCCTCAATTTGAGTGGTGCCACATCAGCAAATGGAGGTTTCAAAAGCTTTACCTTATCTATATGAGTAAGGCTGGTTTTGCTCTGATGATGCAGCTCTTTCCCAGTCCTATTTTGAGAGTCTTCTAACCTAAGTGACTCATCCTCCTCCTCTGTATTAGACAATGTTCTGGACTATTCATCAAGTTGCACAGCATTTATATCAGACAGCATTTCTCTGTTATTCATAAGGTTTTCCCTGGCCAATTCTTTCAGAAGTGGATGGCCTTTTGCTTCTTCCTAGTCTGTCTCAGTCAGTAAGCTGGGCTGATACCTGTGCACCAGGTGTACCCCATTGGGTTTGAAACACCAGTGGCATAGCCTTAATACTCACAGCAACACTTCACCACAGTGGGACAAACTGACAGACAAGTTTGTCCCCCTTACCCCTTGGAAACCTTTCCAACCTGTATCTCTATGGCTGACTCCTCCTTCTGTCCTGGTCCCCCTAGACTTTATACTATCCTTTCTCCTGCTTTCCCACCTTGCTTGCTTGGGGGCATGGCCTGGGTTCTCTATTCTCACCTGGATCCCTGAGGCTGACTCCTCACTCTGTCCTTTTCCCCCTACCCCCCTAGGAGGGACAGGGAGGGATTAATTTCAGGCTAGTTGGGGCCTAAACACTGATGTGAGTAAGGGGAGGGATATACAGAAAGGACAAGACAAGATATATACACACCCATGTTCTTTGCAGCACTATTTACAATAGCAAAAAGATGGAAAGAACCTACGTGCCCATTAACAGAATGGGTAAGGGGAGAGATATACGGAAAGGAATTGTGACCACCATAATAACATTAGGAAATGGGAGGACACCGAATTGTGCACATAAGAGATAGACGACAGATGCTAATATTAACCAATGTGCCCACAATACTTCATTACTATTAACACTAAACACCAGGCTAGAGATAAACAAACTATTAAGAGGATAAGATGGGACTCAATGAACAGGAGTATACCCCAGAACAAGGATAGATTCAGCTGAGGCTAATCTTGCACAGATATCAGTAATACAAAACACCTGGAATCTTTACAAAAACAATAGAAGATAGACACAGAGTTATCCCTTACAGACACCCAGACACTATGGGAAAGAGATCCAATAGATCTACCATCCAAGGATCATAGTATTGGTAGACATCAGACTCAATTGTCAGTACAAAATACATAAAAACCTTGTTCCTCATCCTACATTAGTGAGTAGTGACTGGGGTCTTAAAAACTTTCAAATGGCTATCTAAGATGCAGCTAATGGTCTCCTACATCAGAAACGAAGAAGAATGCAAAAAAAAAAATAAATAAATAAAATAAAAAACAAACAAACAAACAAAAAAAACACAAGGACATATGGAAGCAATCAGCCATAGGACATGATGGCCCTCAAGACCAGAACTAGATGATGCCTGGCTACCAATGCCGACCACTCAGGAAAGGATCAAATCTGGAGATCCTGGATAGAGTGGGAGGAAAAACGTGGAACAAAATCCAAAAACTCAATAATGACCAGAATTACTGGTCAGATGGAGTCTGATGAGACCCCCAATACTATGGCCCTGGAATACATTTTGTGCCTGGAATAAAACTCACTCCCAGGGACTGGCACTCAGCCCAGTTGTTAACAATATGTACATGCAGACCACTCAATCCAGGATGATGCACCCACATACTCTATGATAATATATTCCTTAGAGCAATAGACCACTGGGCAACAGAGGACAAACATTCAAATTGACAAAATGCATGACAAACAGGATTGCATAAATATGAGAGGCACAGGAGGAGGGTTACTGGGTAGGGAGGAGAGGAGATTGGGGTAGGGTCAGACATGGTAAATGGGGAGTGAAACTAAATGTACACATAACCTTGAATGTAAAACAAGCTCTTAAAATAAATAAATAAATAAATAAATAAATAAATAATGAAGTGTTCAAAGATCTGGTTTTAGAAAACCAAAAGGGAAGAACATGCTTGACATTGCTCAAGCTGAAAGAAATGAAGAAAAAATTTAAGCTTCAAGTTGCAATATTGAAAGATTCCATATTCATCATCATGCGTATGTTGAATGAGGAAGAAAACATCAAAAGAAGGTGAATGGAATACACAAAGGTACTATACCAAAAATAATTGGTAGATGATAATCCATTTCAGGCGGTGGCATATTATAAGGGAACAATGGTATTGAAGGAAGAAGTTGAAACTGCACTGAAGGAATTGGCCAAAAACAAAGGTCAAGGTATTGATGGAATACCCATTGAGATGTTTCAACAAACAGATACCACACAGAGTGCACTCACTCAGCTATACCAAGAGATTTGGAAGATAGCTACCTGTCCAACTGACTGGAAGAGATCCATGTTTGTACCCATTCCAAAGAAAGATGATCCCACAAAATGTGTAAATTATTGAACAATATCATGAATATCACTTGCAAGTATAATCTTACTAAAGATAATTCAAAAATGGTTGCAGCAGTATATTGATAGAGAACTTCCAGAAATGCAAGCTGGATTCAGAAGAGGCCGTAGAATGAAGGATATCACTGCTGATGTCAGATGGATCTTGGCCCAAAGCAAAGAATACCAGAAAGATGTTTACTTTTGTTTTATTGACTGTGTAAATGCATGTGATTGCATGGATCATAACCAATTGTGGATAACATTGAGAAGAATAAGAATTCCAGAATGCACAACTGTACACATGAGGAACCCATACATAGACCAGGAGTCTGTTGTTTGAACAGAACAAGGAGACACTGAATGCTTTAAAAAAAAAAAGAGAGAGTGTGTCAGGGTTGTATCCTTTCACCATATTTATTCAATCTGTATGCTGAGCAAGTAATCCGAGAAGCTGGACTATATGAAGAAGAACGTGACATCAGGATTGGGGGAAGACTCATTAACAACTTGAGATATGCACACAACACAACTTTGCTGGCTGAAAGTGTGGATGACTTGAAGCACTTATTGATGAATATTGGAGTCCGCGTTATGGATTACATCTCTATAAAGAAACAAAAATCCTCACAACTGGATCAATAAGCAATTTCACGATAGATGTAGAGATGATTGACATTGTCAAAGACTTCATCTTACTTGGTTCTACAATCAACGCCAATGGAAGCAGCTGTCAAGACATCAAAAGACGTATTACATTGGGAAAATCTGCTGCAAAACACCTCTTTCAAGTGCTGAAGAGCAAAGATATCTCCTTGAAGACTAAGATGTACCTAACCCAAGCTATGGTATTTTCAATTGCCTCATATGCATGTGAGAGTTGGACAATGAATAAGGAAGACTGAAGAAGAGTTGATGCTTTTGATTTGTGATGTTGGCAAAGAATGTTGAAAGTACCATGCTAAAAGAACTAACAAATCTGTCCTGGAGGAAGTACAGCCAGAATGCTCCTTGGAAGTGAGAATGGCCAGACTTCATCTCACCTACTTTGGTCACATTTTCAGAAGGGACCATTCTCTAGAGAAGGATGTCATGGTTGGTAAAGTGGAGGGTCAAAGGAAGAGGGGAAGGCCTTCAAGAAGATGGACTGATGTGGTGGCTGCAGCAATGTTCTCAGGTATAGCAGGGATCATGAGGCTGGCACAACACTGGGCAGTGTTTCGTTCTATTGTACATAAGGTACTATGAGTCAGAGACGACTCGACAGCACATAACAACAACAACAAACATCCCAGTATGGTGAGTAGCCATTTAAGTGACATCTAAGAAACAATTATTTTCTCTGCTTATCTGAAGCAAAAGAGAAAGAAGGAAACCAAAGACTCAAAGATGAAACTAGTCCTCAGGACTAAATGATTACATGAATCATGACCTTCTCTACCCTGAGACCACAAGTAGATAGTGCCTGGATACCATTACTGACTGTTCTGATCAAGAATATAATAGATGGACCCTGATAAAGTGTGAGAAAAACATAGAACAAAACTTAAATTCTTAAAAATTCCAGACTCAGTGGACTGGTTGAGACTAGAGGACTCCCTACTGTAGCCTTAATTCATAAACAAAAAAGATGCTTTGACAAAGCTGGCTTTGCCAAGTAAAGGATAAGCAAGTTTGTCTTAATAGGTTAAACTTACTTTCTTGCATCATTTCTTTGGATTTTTGGCCAAGTCCTCCTTGCTCTGATCCTCAGTTTCTCTATCTTTAAAATAAGGATTAAAAATAAAATAAAATAAGCATCGTATCACGGTCATTTGATTTTGGTGCCTCAGTTTTCTATTTAGACTTGTGGTAGTTAAGGTTGTATGTCAACTTGGCTGGACCTGGTTGAGTGACTGGGCAGCTGGTGGTAGTTATTTCTCATGATGAGGCTGGCAATTAACTCCATGGTGGGATCTACCACAAACAGGTGAGTAACTGCTTTAGGGATGTGGTCTGCTTCCTGTATATAAGCAGCAGCTTTGGGAATAGTCTCTAGTTTATGGCATGCTTGATCCCTGCATGTAGCCAAGTTATGGTTCAGCAGCCTGCCATGCTCTGTGGATCTTGGGACTTTCAGTGGACTTGAATCAATGGCCTTCCATGTTGTTTGGTAACATTGAGATTGTGCCTTTTTACTTGTTGACCTAAGGTTTGTCAGCCTCAGCTGCCTGAGTGAAGGAAAGCCTCTAGCATCAATGGGCCAGGAGCAAGAGACAGAGCTGAAGCCCAAGGTTGAGGGGCTTTCACCCAGCCTCTAGGACCTGTCACTTAGAACTCAGACTTCTAGCCTCCAGAAATTGTAAGAATAAACTTTTGTTCATTAAAGCCATTCCATTTGTGGTATATTTCTGTCAGAGTGGCACTAAGTAACCAAAACAAGACCTTAAATATATGAGTTTCTCCTACAGGTACTAGTCAAATATACTAGTATCCCAGAGTGGTCATTTATTTGACAAACTGTTGTTAGTTACTTCAAACCATAAATCCAAATACAAACAAGAGCTAGAGTCATAGTTCATGGCCATGTGAGAGCTGAGTTCCACTAGGAAAATCCATTGCTTTCTTGGATTTGGCAGACCCTATTTTGAGACAGTCCTAAGAGCAATGAAACAAATTCACAATAAATACTGGATACAAGCTAAAAATGCAAAAGGACCAGAACTTGAGAATTGAGAAGGCTTACTGAGATGACCTCCAAAGGTTCCAGGTGGAGACAGTAAGACAAAAGACTTTATAAGGTGATTGGCTGCTAACTAGTTCAGTGGTTTGAACCCATCAGCCACTCGGCAGAAGGAAGGTAGGGTGTTTTACTTCCATAAAGACTTACAGTCTCAAAAATCCAATGGGGTCACTATGAGTCAGAATCAGCTTAATGGTCGTGAGATGCATATGTCCAACAAGAGCTCTGAGAAGCATCAATTAGCCACTTCATGCCCCATTTCTGATTCCAAGACTTGTTAAAAATCTGAATGCAGAGTTCTGGTAAGGTGGTGGAATAGGCAGAAAGACTGCACACACCCTCTTCAACAAAGAAAACGGGAACCAATTAACACAGACACAGAAGATAATCCTGGACCCCTGAGCCTTGAAGGGAAGGATATAGAAGTGATACAGAGTACCCAACTAGGAGAAGAATTTGCATGAAAATACAAAAAAGGAGTCATAGGGAGCTGTGGTCTGGCAGCAATCCTGAGCGATCCTGATGGCACAGATAGCTTGGAGATTTCCAGGTGATGGTAGGCTTAAGAATTAACCTAAAAATCAGCACTTCTAGCCAGGTACTTCACAGAGGACTGCTCTGGTGGCTGGGGAATAAAAGATGAAGCAGCACCAAAGAGGAAGGTGGGATGAGCTGTGGACTTTTGCCTGTCTGGAGGGTGCAGCCATTTTGAATGTTTACAAGTGGCTTGACCATTTTGGATATTTAAAGCAACAGGGCTCTTCCAGATTGCCAGGACTTAAGAACAGGTTCTGCTTGCCAGTAACCCCAAGGACATACCGGACCTGGAAGACTGAAAATGTACGACATGCCCCTTGTTACTTTTATATCCCACACCTCCCATCCACCTTCTGGGACTGCAGGAACTCCATCCCAGTCTGTGTGCTTAGATGGAGCCTGGGTGCCCTGCCCTGCTCTCCCCCAATTTTTTTTTCTTTTTATTTACTTATTTTTTTTCTCTTTTTTTCTGGTTTTAGGTTACTTGTTTTTCTCTGTTTTAAAACTACTATAATCACTAATACTTTTGTCCTTTTTACTATTATTCTTTATTCCTCCCCTCCCAGGTCCTAGTTTTCAGCATTTTTCTTTTCCCTGTTGATGGTTACAAATTTCTTTTTTCTTTTTTTCCTATGGTTAACCCCACTCCTTGTTTTTCTTTCTGCATTTTTCCCATTTTTTTCTTCATTATTCTCCTTCTCTACCTTTTTTTTAATTTTTTTTATCTTATTGCCCTATTCCCAGACATTGCAGGTTTTCTTGTTTTTATCTTCTTTTTCCCCTCTTTTCTTTTTTGGTTACTGTTCCTGTGTGATTACATGGTGTATTTTTTGTCCATGTGTTTTTAATTTTTTGATGGTTATTCAATTGTAATTTTTATCTAACTGAGGGAGAGACAGCAACAGTCCCTATAAGACACAACTACACCCACACCTCCTGCAACTTCATTTACTGAGTGAAAGCCACCACCTCCTTCTCCACCAATGGGCCAATGATAAAAACCACCAAGAAGAGCCTGAGTCACTCTTGGCTGCTCTTCATAAACAGTTAACAGAGATCTAAATACAGCAATGCCATGATGTCTCGGAGAAAACAGATCATCACAGTCCACACAAAGAAGCAAGATAAAGTGGTAGAAACAAGGGAGCAGGATACAGACCCAGAACACATCCCTGAGGAAGAAG
>NW_006921808.1:2426688-2428387 GCF_000298275.1 Orycteropus afer afer
CAATGAAAAATTAGAAATTATACAAAAGAGACAGATAGAAATCCAGAAGATTAATACTAAATTGTGAGAAATAGATAGCACACTGGAAGGGCAAAGGAGTAGAATTGATGCAATGGAAGACAGAATTAATGAGATTGAAGACAAATACCTGAATACTTCTTTGGAAAGGGATCAAGCAGAAAAAAAAAATTAAAAAATTAAGAAAGCCTAAGGTTCATGTGAGATACCATCAAAAAGAATAACCTACATGTCATTGGAATTCCAGAACAAGAAGAGAAAAACAAAACCACTGAGAAAATTGTCCAAGATTTGCTGGAGGAGAACTTCCCTGAAATGATGAAAAAGGAGAATTTATCCATTCAGGAAGTCCAATGAACCCCAAACAGGATAGACCTCAAAAGAAAATCACCAAGACACATCATCATCATCAAACTCATCAAAACCAAAGACAAAGATAGAATCCTGAAAGCAGCATGGGAAAAACAAAAAGTTACCTGCAAAGGACAGCCAGTAAGAATAAGCTCTGATTTCTCAGCAGAAACCATGGAAGCAAGAAGGCAATGGGATGGTATGTATAAAACCCTGAAAGAGAAAAATTTTCAACCAAGAATCATATACCCAGCAAAATTGCCCCTAAATTTGATGGTGAAATTAGGAGATTTCCAGATAAGCAGAAACTAAGGGAATTTGTTAAAACCAGACCCACCTTACAAGAGATGCTAAAGGAAGTCTTTTGAACAGAGTACCAAAAATGGCAAATAACAACTGACCACTAATACATAAGATGACATTACCCAGAAACCACAGCTATGGACATATATAAAGTAAAATGAGCTTACAAGATGGTAAGTAGGGAACCAGAGACATCAATTGGCAAGTGAGGACAACTACAAACAAAAAGAGGGGAAAGACTGTGTAGTTACAGAACTTCAACAATGGTGAGGAAGTTAAGAGAGTTGCAAGATAGAATGGACTGTTCTAAACTTGGGGAGAAAATTATATATCATATGGTAACCTCAAAGAAAAATATAAACCTTCATATCACAATGAAAAATAGGACAAGCACAAATATTCAGCATATACTAAAACAACAGCAACAAAGGAAATGATAACACAAATCTTAAAGATATTGAGCTCAGCACAGAAAATAATATGGAACAAAGAAACCAGGGACACCATGAAAAAACACAACAAAATGGAAACAACCAATTCATGTTTATCAATTATTACACTGAATGTTAATGGATTAAATGCACCACTCAAAGGACAGAGTTTTGCAGATTGGATAAGAAAACATGACCCATCAATATGCTGCCTACAAGAGACACACCTTAGAGACAAAGACAAAAATAGACTAAAAATCAAAGGTTGAAAAAAGATATATCAAGCAAATTGCAACTGTAAGAGAGCAGGAGTGGCAATATTAATTTTGGATCAAATTGACTTTCAAAAAGACAAAAATCAATATACAAGACAAAGAAAGACATTATATAATGATTAAAGGATCAGTTGAACATGAAGATATAACTATAATAAATATCTATGGACCCAATGAAAGAGCCCCAAAATACATAAATTAGACTTTAAAACAGTTGAAAAGGCAAATGGATGACTCCACAGTCATAGTATGAGACTTTAATACACCATTTTCAATGAAAGATAGAATAACTGGAAAGAAACTCAACAAAGATGCAGAAGA
>NW_006921808.1:2429553-2431067 GCF_000298275.1 Orycteropus afer afer
CCTTCATTCCTGAAGGGTCTGGGTTGTTAGCAGTCATATCAGAATTGGGTTGCTGTAATTTTCCATTGACTTTAATCACAGGGCATGGTAGTACTAAGAGATGTCCTAAAGAATCTCCTGTATTCCAGACACATTTTTCTTTACCTCCCTTGTATTCTGTCGATCCAATTTCCCCTTGGTTGGTAAATAGGATCTATCACACCAGATAGTACAGTAATGCCCTTCTTTGTCTGTTGATCCAGAGGCATGAGGAAGCCAAAATTGATGGGTAGAAGTATTAACTTCCAGTTCAATGCAATTAGTTTTGTTTCTCCAGGTGGGAGTGTTCCTCCCTTTGGGACTAAGATCTCCAGACCCGCAGAGCATAGGGTGGCAGGGACAGGAAGCAAAATTTTTTTGAGTGGGTCATTAGGGGTAATAGTGAGTGGTCCCACTCCTGTCCAGTAATCCCCGAGAATTCTGATTATTTCCTTTTCCCCAGTGAACAGTCACTCTCGGAAAAGGCCTCAGATCCCTTTGGAGAAGGCTAGGAGAAAGATTTACATTATAGATTTTTGGCAATGTAGTGGGGTTCTTCCTCAAAGGGACCTGGCCTCCCATTCATTCAAGGAATTGTGGGTCTGTAAACTGACTCAAGTCTGGGAATTGATTGAGAGGTTGTGAGTCTCTATTCTGGTGATTCAATCTAGGTTGCTGTTCACGTGACCTAGAATTCTTCTGTCTATACAGATATATTTAGTAGGCTTGCCACGTATTTCATTACCAGGAACACCATGAGCAAGTAGCCAATGCCATAATTCCACATGAGTCAGACTATTCTGATTACTGTTCCGACTCTGTTGTCCATTATGGTAACCACACCCACCTTGCCTTTGTCGATTAACTGATGCCTCTTGACCCCTACTACCACAGGATCCAATCAGCCCCACTGTAGTTAAGTGTCTTAGTTCAATTAGGGCAGTTCCCACTGTCAAATCAAGTTTACATAAAATAGCAATCACAGCAGTCTTCAAGGATGCTAGAGTTCCCTTCACAAATTTATTCCTCAATGTACTAGTGAAAGGTGTGTCTTCTGGACTCTCCATTTCTGGCTCTAGGGGTCTAGTCTGATAAATCCATTCTAACAGGCCAATTTCCCTAATCCTCTTGATACCTTTTTCTAGATTAAACCAAAGGAGGTCTGGTACTTCAACACACAGCTCCAACTACAACACCCTCCTTGAGAAAGACTGGGTAAGAGAAGAAATAAAAATTGAAATTAAAAATTTCCTTAAATCAAAAGAGAATGAAAACACAACATACCAAAATCTTTGGGACACAGCAAAAGCAGTGATCAGAGGCCAGTTTATAGCAATAAATGCAAACATCAATAAAGAATAAAGAGCCAAAATCAATACTTTAAACCAACACCTCCAGCAATCAGAAAAAGAACAGCAAGAAAAGCCCACAGTCACCAGAAGAAATGAAATAATCAAGATTCGAACAGAAGTCAATGAAACAGAAAATAGAAGGGC
>NW_006921808.1:2436740-2455589 GCF_000298275.1 Orycteropus afer afer
TTAGAGAAATGCAAATCAAAACAACAATGAGGTACCATCTTGCTCCAGCACTAGTAGCAAAGTTCAACAAGACATAAAATAACAAATGCTGGTGAGGATGTGTAGAGATTGGGACTCTTATACACTGCTGGTGGGACTGTAAAATGGTACAACCATCGTGGAAAGCAGTATGGCAATTCCTTCAAAAGTTGGAATTCTAAATACCATTGACCCAGCCATTCCATTACTAGGTATATACCCTAAAGAAGTGAGAGCCATGACAAGAACAGACATATGAACACCCATGTTCATTGCAGCACTATTTACAATAGCCAAAAGATGGAAATAACCTAGGTGTCCATCATCTGAGGAATGGACAACCAAGCTATGGTACATACACACAATGGAATACTATGCAATGCTAAAGAATAACGTAGAATCTGCAAAACAGCACATAATATGGATGAACTTGGAGGACATTATGCTGAGTGAAATAAGTCAATCACTAAAGGACAAATATTATATTAGTCCATTATTGTAAAAGTCAAGGAAAGGTTTATCTATAGAAGGAAATTTTCTTTCTTGGTTTCCAGGGGTGGAAAGGGAGGGGAGGGAACACTGTTAGGTAGGTAGAGATAAGTGTTGATTTAGGTGAAGAGAAGGGCAATGTATCAAATGTGAGTGATCAATATGGTGGCATTGAGGAAGAGAAAGACATAGAGAGGTACATGGAAGGTACAGGCAACAAAGACGAACCCTTTTGCACATACAGTACTGCATTGTCAGTGAAGGCAAACGTGGGTATATGGGTGGATAGATAGGTGGACAGGCTGAACTAGTAGGTATGACTATGAAGCATGGAGTGTACCCAAGAATATGTATAGGGTTGGCAGACAATTGTCCTATAAGTTTATGTGTATGATCTGAATTCCCAGGTATATAGTAGGGTTGACAGGGGCAAGGTTGTAGTTTGTAGTCACTGCTTGGTCTCAGCCAGCTACCCAGAGGGACTGAGTATTTGAACCTGTGGGCTTAGAACCATAGTCGCAGAGGACATCAAGCTCCAATGGCATAACATGCTACACAAAACATTGTTCCACCTCCTAGTATGGCGAGTAGCAACTGGGAGCTTAAAAGCTTGCAAGCTGCCATCTAGATGCAATGATGGGTCTCTCCTCATCCAGAGCAAAGAAGAATGAAGAAAACCAAAAATTCATGGAAACAATTAGTCCTAGAGACTGGTACACCATTTGGTTTGTAGCCTATACGACTATGAGACCAGAAGAACTGGATGGTGCCCAGTGACCACTGTCAACCACTTAGAAGGGGATCTATGTGGGAGATCCTGGATAGAGAGGGATAACAATGTGGAACAATACTCAAAATCATTTGGAGAAAAAAAAAAAGAGGGGGGGGGGGACCAGTTTTGCTGGTCCAATAGAGCCTGGTGGAACCACTGAGACTATGGCCCCTAGCTGACCTTCAGGTCTGGAATTTGGCTTCCAGCCAAACAAAAGACAGGCATATGAGTTGAACATTTATCTGAGGTAGATACACTCTTTGGAAAGAACAATCATGGGAGAAAGAAGGGCTGCTTATACATGGGGTGACAGCTCAGGGGGCAGGAGTGCATGGAGGGATGGACACAGGGAAAAGGAACTATCAGGAGGAAGTGGGAGGGGAGCTGTTGCAGTGTGGTAAATTGTGGTCAACATCATGAGACAAAGTGCATGTGAACTGCTGTATGGAAAGTGAATTTGCTCTGTAAATTTTCACCCAAATCACAATTTTTAAAAAAGATAATGAATGTAAAACAAAACCAAACCAAAAAATCTGAATGCACATAGAAACACCAAAAAGTAGTGTAACAATATATTTATTGTGAGTAGATACAATTAGTATAGGCAGATCAACCTGAAGGTATCAGGGAGGTACCTTGAAGTGGGGTTAGTGAAAGCAGGTTATATAGGCAGGGTCTTGGCAGGGTAGTCTCCTGAAGGTCATTGTAAATTCCTTCCTTGTTGGTCTCTCAGAGCATGTGCAGGGCTCCAAGTTCAGTCATTTGTAGAAAGAGAGTCATTAAGGACATGCTATATTGTCTAAAACACAGCTTCCAGTTTTAGCCTGAGTTCCTGCTTCTTGAAATTGGCCACATATAGATAATTCTCCAAAAGAACCTGATGCTTAAGCAAAATGGTCTCCTCTAAGCTGCTTACTAGGTTATTGTTTGACCCAAAAATGACTCCAAGAAAACCAGCTCCTTAAAGGCTCAGATTTCAAAGGAAACCAAAGGGCAAATGGCCTCAATGAGTTTGTGCACAGGCCAGCTGGGATTCTGGTCGCTTAAGCTAGGTAGATGATGGAGAAACTCAATATCATCAGTCTGAACAAGGCCAGGGGTCAACTGCCAAACAGATCATCAATTGACCACATGCAAAAAGTTGAAAGACAGGAAAGAAAGAAATGACCAAAATGAATGTCAGAATAGACTCTGAAACTTGCTCTTGAATGTAGAGTAGAAAAAGCAAATGGAAGACATGATGAAGTAAAAGAGCTGAACAGATCATTTCAAAGGGTGGCTCAAAAAGTCAAAGTGTTATACTGAAATGTGCGAAGATGTGAAATTAGAAAACCAAAAGTGAAGAATATGCTTGGAATTTCTCAAGCCGAAAAACTAAAGAAAAGAACTGGTTGACATTCAACTATTTCAGAAGGTAGCATATGATCAATGTTTTAGTTATCTAGTGCTGGTATAACAGAAATACCTCAAGTGGATGTCTTTAACAAACAGAAATTTATTCTCTCACAATTTAGGAGGCTAGCAGTCTGAACTCAGAGTCCCAGCTTTTTCTCTCTCTGTCAGCTCTGGGGAAGGTCCTTATCTCCTTTAACATCTGTGAGCCAGGCATCTCTTAGAGATCTCCATATGGTTCAGCATCAATCTTCCCTTGGGCCTAGGAGGTTCCCAGACCAAAGACACTGGGTCCAAAGGATGCACTCCACTCCTGGCTCTTCTTTATTGGTTGTAGTAGGTCCCTGCGTCTTTCTTTTTTTCTTTCTACTTTGATCTCTTGTGAAATAAAAGGTGATGCAGGCCACACTCCAGGGAAACTCCCTTTACATTGGATCAGGACTGTGACCTGATTAAGGGTATTACATACCACTCTAATCCCCTTGTATAGGATCAGGACTGATCACATCATGGGGGATGATTGCATCTTTATATAACTGCCAAACCACTGAGAATCATGACTCAGCCAAGTTAACACATATATTTTGGGGTCACAATTCAATCTGTGACAGTCAAGAACTGATGATATTGAAGGAAGAAGTCCAAGTTGCACTGAAAGCATTAGCAGGAAAAAATGACTCCAGGAATTGATGGAATACCAATTGAGATGTCTCAACAAATTGATACAAAGCTGGAAGCACTCACTCATCTATGTCAAGAAATTTGGAAGACAGCTACCTGGCCATATTTGCACCCACTCCAGAGAAAGGTGATCCAACAGAATGTAGAAATTGTCTAATAGTTTCATATATATCACATGCAAATAAAATTTTACTGAAGATAATTGAAAAACGGTTGCAGCAGTATATCAACAGGGAACTGCCATAAATTCAAGCCAGATTCAGAAGAGGACATGGAAGGAGTTATATCATTACTGATGCAGGTTGACATGCAGATTGAGACATCTCAATTGATGTTTCATCAATTCCTGGAGTCATTTTTGAATGATCTTGGTTGAAAGCAGAGACTACCAGAAAGATGTGTTTTATTGACTATGCAAAGGCATTTGACTGTGTGGATCATAACAAAATATGGATAACATTTCAAAGAATGGAAATGCCAGAACACTAAATTATATTCATGTGGGATCTGTACATATATGAAAAGGCAGTTGTTGGAATAGAACAAGGGAATACTTTTAAAATCAGGAAAGGTGTGCATCAAGGTTGTATCCTTTCACTATACTTATTCAATTTCTACATTAAGAAAATAATTTGAGAAGCTGGACTGTATGACGAAGAATGCAGCATCAGGATCAGAGGAAGACTCATTAACAATCTATGATATGCAGATAATGCAACCTTGTTTGCTGAAATCAAAGAGAACTTGTGGAACACTGAAGTGAAAGGTTGGACGGACCCCTTACTGAAAATTACAGAACTTTAATAGACTAGCAGGCATGATTAAAGTAGACATTAATCATAGTGACTAACTTGCTATTCATCCTCCCCAATTTTCTTTCTTTTAAGTAAATAGAATAGCCAACCTCTTCATGGTTGCTGAGTTCTTTAAATTTGTTATTTTCAATTATGCATTCTTCTAAGCATAACTGTCTCCCATGACTAGGTTCGGCTGAGAACTGTAACTATGAAGCAAGATGACCCTAGAAAGAGTAACGTTGAGTCTGGAGTAACCAGGGAAGAGAAGAATAAAGACATTCTTGGCAGTCCAAGAGATCTTCAAACCATTCCCATTTCCCTGTATAATCACATTTACCCCTTTGCTCAGGGAGACAGATATTCAAGTTAAGAAATGAGTCTCACTGTCTCCTTGGATATTGATACTCAATAAATCTTTTGCTGTCCCTCTTCAACCTGTTGTGACCATTGACTCTTCGTGAAATGAGGTAAAGACCTTGTTTTCCTACAACAGGTTTCTGGCATTCATGGGTGGGCTTTTTGCCCCTTGAGTTGTAGTGGCCCTGTTTGCCTGAGGCATGGGTGGTCTACTCTAAGCACTTACTGATGAGAATCAAACACTGCAGCCTTCGGTATGGATTATACTTCAACATAAAGAAAACAAAAACTCTCACAACTGGGGCAATAAGCAACATCAAGATACACAGAGAAACTACTGAAGTTGTCAAGGGTTTCATTTTTACTTGGATCCACAATTAAAAGCCATGAAGGGAGCAGTCAAGAAATCAAGTGATATATTGTATTGGGCAAATCTGCTACAAAAGACTTCTTTAAAGGGTTAAAAGGCAAAGATGTTCCTTTGAGGACTAAAGTGGACGTGGACCAAGGCCTAGTGTTTTCAGTAGCATCATATACATGAAAAGCTGGTCACTGAGTAAGGAAAATCAAAGAGTTAATGCCTTGGAATTATGGAGTTGGTGAAGAATATTGAATATTCCATGGACAGCCAGAAGAACTTCTTTAAAAGAGCTCTGGTAGTGTACTGGGTAAAGCATTTGGCTGCTAACGAGAAGGTTCATTGTTCAAACTCACCAGCTGCTCTGCAGGAAAAAGATGAAGTAATCTACTTCCGTAAAGATTTACAGGCTTGGAAACACATTGAGGGCTGCTATGAGTTGGAACTGACTCATTGGCTGTGGGTTTGGTTTGATTTCCTTTTGCCAGAGAATGAAGAAATCTGTCTTGGAAGAAGTACGCCAGAAAAGTTCTTAAAAGTGAGGGTGATGAAACTTCATCTCATGTTCTTTAGACATTGTCATGAATTGAATTGTGTCCCCACAAAATATGTGTGAACTTGGTTGGACATGATTGTCTTTGGCAGTTATGTAATGATGTAGTTTGACAAGTATATAATAATGTAATCATCCCCCTTGATGTGATAAGCCAATTGATTGTAAGGGGATTAATGTAGGATGTAATACCCTTAATCAAGTCATAGCCCTGATCCAGTGTAAGTGGATTTTCCCTGGGGTGTGTCATGCATCAGTCTTATTTTAGAAGAGATAAAATAAGAGATAAGTGAGTAGAGTAGGAGAAACCTCAGTATCACCAAGAAAGAAGATCTGGGAGCAGAGCAGGTCCTTTTGAGCCAGAGTCCCTGTGCTGTGAACCTCCTAAACCCAGAAGATTAATGCCAAGACAGATGGAGATCTCCAAGGAATGCTGGGTCCACAGATGCAGAACGGAGACAGGAACATTACCCCTAGAGCTGACAGAAAGAAAGCCCTTCTCTAGAACTGGCACCTTCTATTTGGACTTCTTGTCTCTTAAACTGTGAAAGAACAAATTTGTTTGTTAAAGCTATTCACTTCTGGTATTTCTGTTACAGCAGTACTAGATAACTAAGACAGACATTTTATCAGGAGGAACCAGTCCTTGGAGAAGGACATAATGCTTGATAAGGTGAGAGGGAGCAGTGAAAAAGAAGATTTTCAACAAGATAGATTGACATACTGGTTACAATTGGCTCAAGCATAACAACAGTTGTGAGGGTGGCACAGTATCAGGCAATGCTTCATTTTGCTGTGCATGTAGTCACTATGGTCAGAACCAACTAAATGATACCTAACAACAATAACAACAAACTGAGCAGAGGTGGAGTTATGAGGAATGTCTGCACATTCAAGGCTGTATAATTCAAGGCTGGCTGCACTGAGATGAGGTATAAGAAAGAAGAGTGAAATCAGCTGGGAGGCCACTCAGGCAATAAGGCTTGCAAAAGTTCACCAGCATATCTTATTAGGCTTCAGCAGACAATCTGGGCCGAGTTTATTGACCCAGCCCTGGGAAAAGGAGCAAGATGAGGTAAAGTTGTGTTTCCCTAGTTAAGCAGGCTAGCAGTCCAGCAAGGGCAGGGTGCCTGTGAATGGATCAGACACCTTTCACATAACAGCACCTAGGTGAGCATGCAGGTGGGTACCAAGGATTTCACCCAGTGTCCAAGGTTGCTTTGCAAAATGAATTCCAAAGCCTGCCTTCCTCCCCCTCCCCGCTACAATGGGGAAAATCTTTTTCCCCTTTGCATCTTTCAGTGCCTAGCACAGCATCTTACACAGCATATGTTCTTAATATGGCTTAATAGATATTTGTTGAGTTCCTGCCATGTTCCAAGCTCCTGTCCTCATGGTGTTAACATTCTAGTTGGAGCAGACAGATAGCTGTAAAGTCAGGGAGTAAATGAATGGAGTGGTACAAGATAGAATTAAGGCTTGGTGGGAGGTAAAGCAGATAGGGTAGAGGGTGTCTGGGTGGAAGTTCTATTTTGAATTAAGTGGTCAGGAGAGGCCTCTTAGATTGTCAGGAGAGGCCTCTTAGAGTCCTCTTACTTGGGCTAAGAACTGATTACAAGAAGAAGCCAGCCCCACAATTATTTGGTGGGAAGGTTAGCTGTACCAAGCAGAGAAGACAGCAGCAGCTATGAGCGTGATGTGCTCCAGAAACAGAACAGGAGGCCAATGTTGCAAGTGTGGCTCTAGGTAAGTGAGCAAAGGAAGAGTAGAGTGAGATACATTAGAGATGAGCAGGGCCCATATCCAGCTTCTCACAGGAAGACCATTGACATTACAGTAAGACACTCACAGGAATTCTTAGACATTTAGCACGCTTAGCCCTCAGGTGCTTAATGTTAGTTGTACCTCTTATCTCAGTCATTTTGATCATCAAACAATCCTCCAGCACATATCCATGCACTGTCTAGTGAGAGCCACCAAAATATCATTAGGACCTCAACACCTTTCTTGTGTATAAAGATGTTGGGGGGAGTGGTTCTTGCTAGGTGGGCATGAGTAAATTCAGCAGAGTTTTACAAGGATGGCAGGAGGGGCCAAGACGTTGGGGTAGTGGAGCTTGCTGGGTGGGCATGAGTAATTCTATCAGGGACAGTAGGAGGGGGACATTTGTAGGTATTAAAACTTCCTTACCCAGTTTTATGGTGATCAGGTGTTGGGGTGAGTGGTAATGAAACACACCAAACACACTGCCATCGAGTCAGACCCGACTCATAGCGACCCCTCTTTGGGTTTCTGAGGCGGTATCACTATGGAAGTAGATTGCCCAACCTTCCTTCTGAGGAGTGGCTGATGGGTTAGAACCACCAGCCTTCTGGTTATCAGTCAAATGCCTTAGGCACTACACCACCAGTGCTCCTTTATAGGAGTAAGAATAATATAACAATGTCTTAGAGTTTTATGTTGTTGTACACTGTTGAGTTAATTCCAATTCATGATGATAAGCTGTCTCTGTTGTTCTGCAGTGCTCAGAAAGAGTAGAACTACCTCATAGGATTTCCTAGATTGTAATCTTTACTGGAGGAGCTCTGGTAGCATAGCGCCTAAGGCACTTGACTGCTAACCAGAAGGCTGGCGGTTCAAACCCACCAGCCACTCCTCAGAAGGAAGGTTGGGCAATCTACTTCCATCTACTTCGGTAGTGATACCACCTCGGAAACCCAAGGAGGGATCGCTATGAGTCGAGGCTGACTCAACGGCACATAACAACAACAACAATCTTTACTGGAGCAGATCATCAGGTCATTTCTCTGGTGGAGCGGCTAGTGGGTTTAAACCACTAACCTTTTGGTTAGTGGCTGTATGCTTAACCATTTGGCCCAATCTTTTGGGCCAAACAAGCACCACTATTGTTTTAGAGGTGAGAGGATAGGCTTATAGCCAGAGTGAGAGCCATGCAGTTTCTCCCATATTGGAGAGAATATATGTGCACTCAGTACAGGCAGTATAGCCAGGGTAGGAATGAAGCAGGTCCCTCTGACTCTGGGGAACTTGCATGTGCACATAGTGCAAGTGTATAGTTCGGATCAGAGTGAGGGAGGCCCTGCTAATGTTGAGGACCTCAAATGTGCACATGTAAGTGAGGCAAGTCCCTCCAATATTGGGAGTTTGCAGTGGGCACACAGGCAGATGTATAGCCAGAGTCAGAGTGAGGCAGGTCCCCTCAATGTGGCGGAGCTTGGAGTGTGCACACAGTGCAGGTATGTTGCCAGGGTCAGAGTGAAACAAGTCCTCCAATGTTTAGGAGTTTGGCTGTGGGTATGTGGACAGAGTGCAGAAGTCTAGTCAGGGTCAAAGCCAGGAAGGTCCCCTGATATTGAGGAGCCTGGATTTGTACTCACTGTAGGTGCATTGCTTGTGTCAGAGTGAGCCATGTCCCCAGTGTTTGGGAGCTCAACTATAAGGAGCAGGATGCCTCCAGCATGTTGGAGCGGGCAGGGAGGGTAAGGGAGCACATATGTACACATACTGCAGTTGGGAGAGACATCTTCAAGGACACAGTGAGCCACCTGAAGGAGGGACATAGCAGAGTTGTCATTCATGAGCAGGGGATAGCTGGTAGTGGCAGTGGGGTTAGGATGACTCAGAGGAAGCAAAAATCAGGGCTGACATGAGACAGGCACTCTGTTACCATGCTTGGGGATTGGACTGAGAACTGCAGAACAACAGAGACAGCTTGTCAACAGCCCTCTTCTGGGCGTATGCTGCCATCAGCTGCCTGGGCCTCCCTCCTGTGCTTGGGTGAAATTCATGATGGGAGAAGTCTGCTTGTGGGCATCTGACTGTAATGAGGAATGGGCAGGAAAAGTAGGATGTGCTAAGGCTGGTATCACTCTGCACCTTGTGCCTCAGTCAACTGGTTTGGGTCACTTCCTGTTGGTATCCTAGTTCCCAGCACTGTGCTTGGTGTACTAAAGACCCTTTATTCATGTTCACTGGAGTGCTGAGAGCAGAAGACAAAGCTCTTGTGAGGTCTGTGGGCATAAATGTGGCATCATCTTTCTCCCAGAGTGTTCACAGTGGGGAGGACACTCACAGGGCTGTACTGCACAGGTGACACACAAGCAGTCCCCTGTGTCTGGAGAGGCTGAGAGCACTGTGGGCTCAGGTGATCAGAGAGGTGGGTGAGCTTCAGGTGAGAAGAGAAGAGCAGGAGATAAACATATTCACTCAGGACAGAAAGTATATCAGTCTGTACCTGGTACCTGGGATGGGCAGGGGCAGAGTGAAACCAAAGGAATGAGATAAACCTGGAAAAATGGAGGCCATGTTGTTGTGGAGGATCTTGGTAGGCTTAGCCTATCTCTTTTCACTGAAACAGTCTAACATGGAGAACAGAATGAAGAAAACTTGGAAATTGAGGAAATCACAGCCCTTCCCTTTCTAATTCCTCAGTCATGACATGATTTAGTGGACAGCACATGTGTTTTACCGTCAGTAGCCTTAAGTTCAAGACCTGTGACAGGGTCACACTTGAACCCTGCATTGTACTTCTACAATGCCAACACACAGGGTGTCCCAGTGGCCACACACTGATAAGTTAATCCTTCCCTGTCATCTCTGAACACTTGTTGTTGTTGTTGTTATATGCCGTCGAGTCAGCCCTGACTCATAGCGACCCCTCCTTGGGTTTCCGAGGCAGTATCACTACGGAAGTAGGATTGCCCAACCTTCCTTCTGAGGAGTGGCTAGTGGGTTTGAACTGCCAGCCCTCTGGTTAGCAGTCAAGTGCCTTAGCCACTACGCTACCAGAGCTCCCTCTCTGAACACTAGTCTGTACTATATCTTGTTCCACTAACATGGTCTGCCTAACTGCATCCATCTCGTTAGTCCTTCTGGCCATTTGCTCACAGGTGTGCACTCCTGTTTCTTGGCAGCTTTGCTGGTACCAGCTGCTGGAGCCATTGCCTCAGGTTCTAACAGTGGCCTGTCTGAGACATTTGGGAAATAAGCCAGGTTGATTTTCCTCTTGCACAGGACAACAGGGCCCAGAATTGGGTATTACTGACTCCAGGACCTTTAGAAAGTTTTTGACTGAAAAACCATGCAAATAGACATCTAGACCTTTCTCTTTCACAGACCCAGTTACTACTTATTCTTTCCTTCTACAGATGGGACACTGCAGCTCAGACAGCAGGACTGGCCCAGATTTTGCCTTGTGTGGGCTGGAGTTGAGTCAGTTAAGCAGACCCCTAGTTCTAAGGTTACTCTGGAGTCTCTAACTCTCAGATGTGTGTGAGGGTGATGGCATCCTGTTATAGCACCTCCCTGAGGTAAAGGCAGATTGCGGCTGGAGCTGCCAGAGAATTCTGACATTCATGACCTGTTCACTGGGAAATCAGCTCCTGGAGGTGATAAAGGCCAGCTGAGAGCTGGAAATTCCTAATCCTAAACACACACAGAAAAATTACTGAGAAGCTATAAGTTTCTTAAATTTTTCTCTTGTGACTCAAAGCCCTGAGGCACCCCTTTTCTTAGTCTGTCCCTGAAATGGGGCTGGCAAGGAGATGGTAGTGTTCCCCAAGACAGGCCCAAGGAAGGCAAAGGAGGGCCTCTGCTGTGAAGGAACACATTGTGTCCTTGTCTGTGTGCACATATGCAGAGAGGGGAGCCCCTGGAACTCAGGGACACTCATTGCAGGCTACCCAATACCCAGGGGTTTATGACCCTCTGAACTTTGAGAGAATGAGAAAAAGTAGTAGTCTCCTTGCTCCATACCAAAGGAGTCCTGGGGGCTCAGTGAGTATCACCTCAGTGGTTCCTCCTGAGTTTAGAAGTAATGCTTCTGGAAGTGGCCCAGCTCTGACTCCACTCTGGATGGGATGGGAGGCAGTAAAAGAATCTGCCACATTTATCTTCCTGTCCCTGTCCTTAACCCATACTTGAACATGTTGGAAACTAATTACTCCCTTAAAGTGAGAGAGGAGTCTATTGGAGAGAACTTTGGCACTCATTCTCTAGGCCTTAGACCCCTCATCTGTAGAAATGGAGATAAAACTACTTGCCCTGATTGATTCTAGTAAAAGCTGGGTATGCACTTTCAAATATTTTATAAAAGCTTGCTAATCATTGTTGTTCATTAGGCTTTATTATTTTTTATTATCTCTGTCCATAACTATATCTATATTTTTCATCTAACTGGCTATCTATCTTTCCTACTGTCTTTTTAAATGTCTACCTATCTGTCTGTCTGTCTGTCTATTTACTTTCTATCATCACTTATCTCTATCCTTATCACATTTCTCTATCATCTATCTATCTATCTATCATCTATCTATCTATCTATCATGTATACATCTACTATCTAGACCCATCCTTCATCTGTTTATCCTGATAAGTTCTTTTTGGTGATAGAAGGTAAGGAAGTCATGAGCAGATTGTGTCTTAACCTGGATTCTACACAAGGGACATAAGGTAGTACAAATTCCCCTAAAAGAGGCATGGAAGAATTTTGCTCATAGTAGCAAACCAATGGAATATTTTGAGTTTAGGCCTCTGTTGTTCCATTTCCTCATGAAAAAGAACCCCAAAATAGCAAATGTCTTCTAAAGATGCCTGCTGGTTTTCATTTCTTGTAGGAAGCACTATTTCCCACTGATACAGGTGAGCCTGCTTCCTTACCAGAGCGTGGTCTCAGTGTTTTGCCTCTTTCTTTCTTTAAGCCTTTCGGGTGGGTCTCAGCCTGCCTTGATTCCCATTCCTGGGAGAGCTAGCTTCAGGCTGTGTGAGATGGCCTGTTCCCTGGCTGGGGAGGAGTATGACAGTTGGGGGAGTTCTGCAGTGGGATGCAGTAGGGGCTCATCTCACCCTTTGGATATGGACATCCTGCCCAGTGTGCAGGGAACTGGCTGGTGTCCTCAGGCTTCTTTGCTGTGTTGTGGGTGCAAAAGCAGTATCTGCCTATTGCTAGTGGTTGTGGCTGCTCTGCTATGCTGTTGAATTAATCAAATACATCATCATCAGGGGTATTTACTGCTGCTTCCCTTTATTCTAATGTCCAGTTTTTATTTTCTAAATAAAAGAAACTCATTGCCACTGAGTCGGATTCAACTCATAGCGACCCCTCCTTGGGTTTCTGAGGTGGCATCACTAGGGAAGTAGATTGCCCAACCATCCTTCTGAGGAGTGGCTAGTGGGTTTGAACTGTCAGTCTTCTGGTTAGCAGTCAAATGCCTTAGGCACTACGCCACCAGAGCTCTTATTTTCTAAATAGATATTTATTATTCCTCCCTCTCTTTCATCACTATGATAAAAGTGTAACTGTTAACTTGCAGCATATTTGAACATGGATACCCTCATAAATAATAGTGATAGTTATGAGAAAGGGGCTTCCAGGACAGTCCCCATTGTTTCATTCCAAGTCCCACCCTGCTTTGGTGTATATCTAAGCAGAGAGGTGTGACTGTATTTTTTCCCTCTAACGTAGCATAGATGTCTTGTTGACATTTTCCAAAGTATGCTTCCTACACTCTCCTTTTAAGCAGTGCTTCTTTTCCTCTGCAGGATAGGTAACTTCATCTTGAACTACTCCCAACTGCTGAGCTGTTTTTCAGTCCTTCAGGGTGACATAAACCTTCTGGAGTCTCCCCACCTCCCACAGAGTCAGAGCAGTAGCTAGGGTTTCCAGCTCCATGGGAGGATGAACCCAGGCTGCAGACCCCTTAACTGATTCTATTCTCAGGCCCATCTTATCTTATCACTGCCACAAACTGTTATTGAGTAGTTATGGAATGCAAGTCATTTCAGCTTGGTGTGGAATCCTCTTTCCATCATTGGGATTTGCAAAGGTCTCTTTGCCTCCCCAATCTCAGAAATCTTGGGGTACAGAGAAGACAAAACCTTTCCCTAGCCGTCTTCTCAGTTCCTTCTTTCATAATCATGAGGAAAAGCTTCTGTTGGCCATCCAGTCCAATTTTCTGCCGCTGGGCTCTCTGAAGTAAGCTGGAGAGCTAGCTCCCTGGCTCCTCCTCTGTCTTGCTCTTTCCTCCACATCCACAGCCAGGGTGAGAGGAAACAAATTCTGGAAAAAAACCCAAAGTGCCCATTAGATGATTTTTATTATGTTGGTGCCTGTTGTAATGATATAAGTCTGAAATTTTAATAATATCCAGCATTTTCCAATTAGCTGTTGCTTAATTAGCATCGTGAATATTCAAAGTCCTCACACCCTCTTTACCCTTCCCCCTCCAGTTTCTCCCAACCCAGAGTTGAAAATGAGCCTGCTCCTTCAGATCACATTAGTGATGCATTGCTGGGTGGGCAATGGAGGTCCAGAGAGCTTAGCACTGCCTCTTAATTCTGTGCATGGTTGTGTGTGTTCAGATCATTCCCCACCCCCTGCCCTGCCTGCCACTCCAGTGTCCTAGCTCTCACTACCTCTTCTTTTATTCCCGGGACCAGAAGCTTAGGTCATCATATCTTCTCATTTGGAAAAATGCAAATTTTGTGAGGTTCCTTACTTGACATAAAGTAAATGATGGTGATTACTTCTGGACAATGCCCACCCTTAGCACCAGAATATGTTATTCTTAAATCACAGACTGTTAGAGTCATTTGAAGTTATGGTTTCCTTCCTTCTTCCTCACTCCCTCTCTTTCTCCCTCCCTCCTGCTTGCCTTACTCTTTCTTTCTTTCTTATTATTATTTATTTATCAACAGAACCCTTTCTTCAAAGGCACCTTCCCTGGAATCTGAGTATACGTAACAGATAAAAGAGCACAACCCTAGTTGAAGTGCTCTTTAACTAACCCACTCTCCTATCAAGTCACCCCTAGTATAACTTCTGGAAATCTAAAGAACACAGTTTGTAAAATACTGATTCCGCCGCCCCACCCCCCCAAGAAAAAAAACAGAGGGCCAGGAATGAGGTTAGTTGCCCAAGACAAAACAGCTCATTATAGGCAGAAGAGGAGGTTCTGCCTCTTTGTCCAGTCTATAATTAGTTCTTAAGTGGGAGACAAGAAAGAAATGCAAGCATGGGATTATTCCTACTCAGATGGTAGGAGAAATTGAGAGTTGGGTCTCCTCTAACTGCACTGAAATAAATTTGTTCCCTAACCAGGCCTCCCTCCCTCTACTTACTAACTGTGGGAAGAGAAGAGAATGTCCATTCTTTGCCCTCAAAGCCCCATCTAGGCAACCTTTCACCCCACTAAGACTTGAGCATGTCGTATTGCCTATAATTTCAATTTAGCTTTGATGGTAATTGCCCTGTGGTGCCTGCAGCTTCTTAATGCAGGCTGTCAAAATGATGTAGAATTGTGCTCTGCCAATGCACAGCTGACTTTATTCAAATGCATCTAATGTGACAATTTTGTCAAAGCTAGTCTTAAAGAGCTGTTTTGACTGGGTTTTAATGCAGCCCTCCTAATCAGTCAATGGCTGCATCTGACCTCTCCATACCAAGATGAGAGGAGGGTGACTTTCTCCCAGTAAATGTTTCTAGCCTCTAGTCCTATGTTCTGGAAGGCTCAGCCCCAGCAGAGGAAGACCTTGGGATAGTGGGCTGAGTCTGGCTATAGCTCTGCCCTCAGTTGGCCCAGGAGCAGAGAGAGAATCAGAGGAGAAAGGAGTCCAGAAAGTTGGTGCTGATGAGGGCAAGTTATGGGACCTCAGAAAAGCTTTGAGAAGATAGAATACAAACCCAGTCAGAAAATACCCAGGTGCTGAGTTACTGAGACTTAGCCAGTGTGGCCCACCTGGCCTGTCGTTGTTGTTGTTAGTGCTCTCAGGTCAGCTCCAACTCATAAAGACCCTATGTTCAACACAACAAAACACAGCTGGTCCTGTGCCAGCCTCACAATACTTGTTATATCAGAGTCCATCATTGCCACCACTGTGTCAATCCATCTCATTGAGGGCCTTTCCCTTTTTCACTGACCCTCCACTTTATTGAGCATGATATCCTCCTTCAGGGAATGGTCCCCTCTCACAACCCAACCAAAGTTCGTTTGGAGAAGTCTGGCCATTCTCGCTTCCAACGAGTATTCAGGCTGCACTTTTTCCAGGACAGATTTGTTAGTTCTTCTGGCAGTATATGGTACTTTCAGTACTCTTCTCCAATACCACAACTCCAAAGCATCAGTTCTTCTTCAGTCTTCCTTATTCATTGTCCAGCTTTCACATGCATATGAGGCAATTGAAAATACCTTGGCTTGGGTTATATGAACCTCCGTTTTCAAAAAAACTTTCCTCTTCAACACTCTGAACAGGTCTTTTCCAGCATATTTGCCCAGTGCAATATGACATCTGATATCTTTTTCCTTTTAATACATTTTATTGAAATATGATTTATATACAGTGAAACATACAAAACTAAAGTGACTTGGGTCAATGCATTTTTGTTTTGCACTGTTTTCTCCCCTCCCCTCCCACCCCTGGTAACCAAAAAAAGAAAGTTTCCTTCCATATATAAAGCTTTCCTTGACTTTTTACAATAATGAAGTAATACTATATTTGTCCTTCTGTGATTGACGTATTTCACTCAGCCCAATGTCTTTCAAGTTCATCATGTTATGCAGTGTTTTCCAGATTCTATATTATTCTTTAGTGTTGCATAGTGTTCCAAGGAGGGGTCGCTATGAGTCGGGTCTGATTCGACAGCACATTAACAACAACAGTATTCCATTGTATGTGTTACCATAGTTTGGTTATCCATTTTTTTTTTTTTTTAAGAGCTTGTTTTACATTCAACATTACATGTACATTTAGTTGCACTCTCCATTTACCATGTCCAACACTAACCCAGTCTCCTCCCCTCTCTAGGCAGTAACCCTCCCCATGTGCCCCTCATATTTATGCAATCCTGTTTGTTCTGCATTTTGTCAGTTTGAATGTTGGTCCTCTGGTGCCCCGTGGCCTATTGCTCTAAGGGATGTATTACCATAGAGTATGTGGGTGCATCGTCTTGGGTTGAGTGGTCTGCATGTACATCTTGTTAACAACTGGGATGAGAGCCAGACCCTGGGAGTGAGTTTTATTCCAGGAGCAAAATGTATTCCAGGGCCATAGTATTGGGGGTCTCATCAGATTCCATCTGACCAGTAATTCTGGTCATTATTGAGTTTTTGGATATTTTTCCACGTTTTTCCTCCCAATTTATCCAGGATCTCCAGATTTTATCCTCTCCTGAGTGATTGTCATTGGTAGCCAGGTACCATCTAGTTTTTCTGGTCTCAAGGGCTATCATGTCCTATGGCTGATTGCTTCCAAATGTCCTTTTTTTTTTTTTTTTTTTGCATTCTTCTTTGCTTCCAATGCTAGGAGACCATTAGCTGCATCTTAGATAGCCACTTGAAAACTTTTAAGACCCTACTCACCAATGTAGGTCCTGGCTCTCACTTCTTTAGTATACATACCTAGTGATGGGATTACTGGGTCAAATGTTATTTCTAATTCCAACTTCTTAAGGAGTTGCCATACTGTTTTCCACAGTGGTTGTATCATTTTACAGTCCCACTAGCAGTATATGAGAGTCCTAATCTCTCCACATCCTCGCAAGCATGTTATTTTCTGTCTTGTTGAACTTTGCCATTTGTGCTGGGGTGAGATAGTATCTCATTGTTGTTTTGATTTGCATCACTCTGATGGCTAATGATCATAAGCATTTCTTCATGTATTTGCTGATGACCTGAATATCCTCTTTGGTGAAGGATGTATTCATCTCTTCTGCCCATTTTTTAATTGGATTGTTAATCTTTTTGTTGTTTGTTAGAGACAAAGAAAAGATTTTAAAAAGGACATGACTGCAAGGCACATGTTCTAACAATAGCTAAGAGAAGTCAAAGCCTCTCTTATGGTTGAATGCCTACTTGGCAGAACTTGGTGTTAGAAAGAACATTGTTCTAGTAAAGAATGTTGATTATCTTGATGGAACATTTTACTTAAGAATAAGGTACTTTAGTAATCATATTACACCTTAGAATAATGTATTATCTCATACCTTAGAATCAGGTACCTTAACAATCATATTATGTTTTAGAATGATGCATTTTAGTGATTATTTACTATTCCTGTAGGAGATATTAACCCAATTAATCATCCATTACTTTAGGGTATGGGAAAAGACCTCTGGGTATTGGAAAGAGTAAAATTTTAACTTTTAGATAATACTTGATTGTTATAAGAAAATATTTGATGGTATCGTAGAAAATACTTGATTGTATACTTGATTATATTAAGGAAATGTTAAGAACAATGATGTAATCATGAGTTTATGTATAAATAAAGCAGGACAGATACATTAGGCGTCACTCTTGCATCATATGCAGGGTGTCCACCTGGCCTCCATTTCTCTTAAGCCTTTAATCCTTTCATGTGGCTTTGTTTCATGATTTGTGTTGCCTTGCTGGATGCAGCAGTTGTTGAAGTGTTGGAGTTTTCTATAAATTTTAAAGATAAGTCTCTTGTCAGATATGTTGTTGCCACATATTTTTTTTTCCCAATCTGTAGGTTCTCTTTTGACACTTTTGGAGAAGTCTTTTGAAGCACATAAAAATTTAATTTTTAGGAAGTCCCATTCTTCTAGTTTGTCTTCAGCTGTTTGTGCATTTTGGGTCATGCTTGACAGTCTATTTATGCCATTATTTAGGGTCCCCAAATTTACCCCTATTTTCTCCTTGAGGATCTTTATAGTTTTAGGTTTCATGTTTAAATCTTTGATCCATCTGGAGTTAGTTTTTGTGTATGGTGTGAGGTATGGATCTTGTTTTACTTTTCTGCAAATGGATATCCAGTTTTGCCAGCACCATTTGTTAAATAGACCATCTCTTCCCCATTTAGTAGATTTCAGCCCTTTGTAAAAAATCAGCTGATCATACATAGGTTGATGGATCTATTTCTGGGTTCTTGATTCTGTTCCACTGGTCTATGTGTCTGTCATTGTACCAGTACCAGGTTGTTTTGACTGCTGTAGCTGTATAGTATGTTTGATATCCAGGAGTGTGAGACCTTCTACTTTGTTCCTCTTCTTCAGTAGTACTTTGCTTATTCAAGGTCTGTAGTTTTCCTTTTTAGTGACGTCTTTGCCTGATTTTGGTTTCAAGGTTATGCTTGCTTCCTAAAATGAATTTGGGAGAATTAGATCACTTTCTCCTTGCTTATTTCCTTTCCATACAATATTAATGATTGGTTTTTCCTTATCCTTAAAGAATGCTGATGGGATCTAGATTGAGATTGCATTGAATGTATAGATCGCTTTGGGTAGTATTGACATTTTTACTATGTTCAATCTTCCTATCCATGAGTGGGGTATGTTTTTCCATTTATGTAGATTTCTATGGTTTCTAGGAGTAATGATTTGTAGTTTTCTTTGTACAGGTCTTTTCTGTCCCTAGGGAAATTTATTCCCAAGGTTTTTTTTTTTTTTTTTTTTTTA
>NW_006921808.1:2456475-2462682 GCF_000298275.1 Orycteropus afer afer
TCTCCAAATGATTTTGTGTTTTGTTCCACATTGTTCTCCCTCTCTATCCAGGATCTCCTACATAGACCCCCTTCCAAGTGGAAGACAGTGGTATCCGGGCACCATCTAATTCTTCTGGTCTCATAGTCATATAGGCTGCAGAACAGATGGTGTACCAGTCCCTAGGACTAATTGTTTCCATGAATTTTTGGTTTTCTTCATTCTTCTTTGCTTTGGATGAGAAGACACCCATCATTGCATCTAGATGGCAGCTTGCAAGCTTCTAAGATCCCAGTAACTAGTCACCAAAGTAGGAGGTGGAACAATGTTTTGTGTAGTTTGTTATGCCAATTGAGCTTGATGTCCCTTGCGACTATGATCCCAAGCCCACAGGTTCAACTACTCAGTCCCTCTGGGTAGCTGGCTATGACCAAGCGGTAACTACAGACTTGTCCCTTGTCAGCTCTATTATACACCTGGGAATTCAGATCATACACGTAAACTTAAAGGACTATTGTCTGCCCACCCTATACATGTTCTTGGGTACCATCCCTGCTTCATAGACATACCTACTAGTTCAGCCTGTCCACCCATCTATCCACCCTTATACCCTTGTTTGCCTTCACTGACAATGCAGTACTGTATGTGTAAAAGGGTTCATCTTTGTTATCTGTACCTCCCATGTACCTCTCTATGTCTTTCTTTTCCTCAGTTGTAGACAGCATTTTGATGGGTTATGTCTTCCTATTCACCATCTCTTGAATGGTACATTTAATCCATTGACATTCAGTGTAGTTACCAACAGTGTGAATTTTTTGCTGTTATTTTGTTATGTGCTTTTTTGTGGTGTTGCTGATTTCTTTGTTCTGTATAACTTTCTGTGCTGAGCTTGTTTTGTTTGTGAATTGTGTTATCACTTCCTTTGTTGCTATTGTTTTAGTGTTTGCTAAATATTTGTGCTTATCCTCTTTTGTTTTGATGTGAAGGTTTATCATTTTTCTTTGAGGTTACCCTATGATTTGCAGTTTTCTTCCCAAGTTTAGAAAAGTCTGTTCTGTCTTGCAGTTGTCTTGGCTTCTCTACCATTTAAAGTGTGTAACTACACAGTTTTTTTTTTTTTTCCCCCTCTTTTTGGTTTGCAGTTTTCCTCATTTGTTAATTGATTCTCTGATTCTCTATTTACAATCTTGTAGGCTTATTTTCTTTGGATACTTCCATAACTAGATTGGTTTCTGGGTTATGTCATTATGTGTGTTAATGGTCAGTTGTTGTTTGCTTTTGTTGATTCTCTGTCCAAAGGGCTCTGTGGTGGTTAAGTCTGTGTGTCAACTTGGCTGGGCCTGGTTGAGTGGCTGGGCAGCTGGATGTAGTTATTCCCCATAGTGAGATTGGTAATTAACTCCATGGTGGACTCTATTGGAACAGCTGAGTAGCTACTTTGGGTATGTGATCTGCTTCCCACATATAAGAAGCAGCTTTGGGAATGGTCTCCAGCTTATGGTACACTTGGACCTTGCATGTAGCTGTGCTGCTGTTCAGCAGCCTACCATGCTCTGCTAACTTTGGGACTTACAAATGGACTTGAATTAATGGCCTGCTGTGTGGTTTGGTAACATCAGGATTGTGCCATTTTATTTGTAAACCTTGGGCTTGTTAGCCTCAGCATCCAGTAGCTGCCTGAGTGAAGAGATGCCTCTAGCTTCAGAGGACCAGGAGCAAGAGGCAGAGCTGAAGCCCAAGATCGAGGGGCTTTCACCCATCCCCTAGAGCCTGGCACTTTGAACTTGGACTTCTAGCCTCTTGAACTGTAAGAGAATAAACTCCTGTTTGTTCAAGCTATCCCATTTGTAGTATATTCCTGTCAGAGTGACACTAGGTAACCAGAACATATTCCTTTTGGCATCTCTTGTAAGGCTGGTCTGGTTTTAACAAGTTCCCTTAATTTCTGCTTATCTGGAAATGTCCTAATTTCACCATCATATTTGAAGGACAGTTTTGCTGGGCATCTAATTCTTGGTTGGAAATTTTTTTCTTTCAGGGTTTTATACATATCATACCATTGTCTTCTCACCTGCATTATTTCTGCCAAGAAATCAGAGCTTGGTCTTATTGGATGCCTTTTGTAGGTAACTTTTTGTTTTTCCTGTGCTGTTTTAAGAATTCTTTCTTTATCTTTGGTTTAGTGAATTTGATGTTGATATATGTCTTGGTAATTTTCTTTTGGGGTCTATCCTGTTTGGGGTTCATTGGACTTTTTGAATGGATATATTTTCATCTTTCATCATACTAGGGAAATTCTCTCCCAACAAATCTTTGACAGGTTTCTCTGTGGTTTTATTTGTCTCTTCTTATTCTGGAATTCTGAATACACATAGGTTATTCCTTTTGATGGTATCCCACATGATCCTTAAGGTGTCTTCATTTTGTTTTGATCTTTTTTTCTGATTGACTCCTTTCCAAAGAAGTGTTGAGGTATTTGTCTTCAATCTCCCTAATTCTGCCTTCCATTGTTTTAATTTTACTCCTTTGGCCATTCAATGGGTTATCTATTTCTGAAAATTTAGTATTAATATTCTGGATTTCTATGTGTAGATTTTGTATCATTTCCAATTTTTCATTTATTTTGTCATTATGCTCTTGTATTGTCTTTCAAAATTGCTCTAGAGTTTTCTCTGTGTTTTCCTCAATTTTGTCAGTGTTTTCCTTGATCTTTCTCTCAATTCATTGAAGATACCTAAATATAATTATTTTGGATTATTTATCAGGGAATTGCAAAGCTCCGTCTTCCTCAGGAATGTGTTCTGGATCTGTATCCTGCTCCCTTGTTTCTCCTGGTTTATCTTGCTTCTTTGTGTGGACTGTGATGCTCTGTTTTCTCAGAGGCATTGTGATGTTTTTCTGTTTATATTTAATTGATGATAGTATGTTGGAATTATTTGCCCAAGATTCATTTTCTTTGTTTTGTTTGGATGTTATCTACGTAAGCAGAGTACTGTGCTCCTCTATTTGCTAGTTGGCAGCACTTATACACTCACCACCTCTCTCCTTTCCTGTTGTCAGCCTCCTATATGTCCCTGCCATCTTTGGCAAGTGGAGCCTATTCTTAGGTCCCTGGAATCTGAATGAGAATGTTGTCACTTTAAATATCCAAAATAGCCACCTTGTGTGTGTGTGTGTGTGTGTTCCAATAAAATTTTATTTACAAAAATAGGAAGTGGACAAGAATTGACCTGTGGGCAATAGTTTGCTAGTTCCTAGTCCTGAGAACTTTTTTTTTTTTTTTTTTTTTGTGATTTGAGTGAAAATTTGCAGAGTGAATTCACTTCTTGCAAACATTCAAAATGGCTGCACCCTTGGTCACTTTAAATATCCAAAATGGCAGCTGCTTGTAAACAATCAAAATGGCTGCACCCTCTGGAGAGCCAGAAGTCCACGTCTCAGGTTGTCTCCATCTTTGCTGTTTCCCTTCCTAGTCATCAGCCATCAGTGCAGTCATCCCTGCAGCCCTTGGTGACCAGGGCTGATCTTCAAGTCAATTCTCAGGTCTTAACACCACTTGAAAATCTTCAAGCTGTTGGTGCTGTCAGAGTAGGTGAGAGTCCACAGCTCTGTTTCTCTCTGGACTCAGTGTTTTCATTCAGGTTTTCCACTAATTGGTACCTAATCCACTTCTGTATACTTCCTTTCAAAGCTCAGGATTATCTTCTGTACCTCTGTCAATTGGTTTCCCTTTTCTTTATTGAAGAGGATCTTTGTAGCTTGTCTGCCTATTCTGCCATCTTCCGACTTCAGATTTCTTGACTGCTGTTTCCATTGGTGTTGATTATGGAACAAAGTAATATGAAATCATTGATGACTTTAATCTTTTCTCCACTTATCATGACAATGCTTACTGGTCCAGTTGTGAGGATTTTCATTTTCTTTATGTTGAGATGTAATCCATACTGCAGACTGTAGTCTTTAATCCTCATCAGTAAGTGCTTCAATTCATCTTCACTTTCAGCAAGCAGAGTTGTATTGTCTGCATATCACAGGTTCTAAACAAGTCTTCCTCAAATGCTGATGCCATGGTCTTCTTCATATAGTGCAGCTTCTTGGATTATTTTCTCTGCATACAAATTGAATAAGTATGATGAAAGAATACAACCCTGACCCACTCTCTTCCTGATTTTAAAACATGTATTATCTCCTTATTATGTTCAAATTACAGCCTCCTGGTCTATGCATAAGTTCCTCATGAGAACAATTAAGTTTTCTGGAATTCCCATTCTTCTCAATGTTATCCATAATTTGTTATGATCCATACAATTGAATGCTTTGTGTAGTCAATGAAACACAAGTAAATATCTTTCTGGTATTCTTTGCTTTGAACCAATATCCCTTTGATGTCAGCTATGATATCCCTTGTCCCACAACGTCTTCTGAATCCAACTTGCATTTCAGGAAGTTCTCTGTCAATATACTGCTGCAACCATTTTTGAATTATCTTCAGTAAGATTTTACTTGCATGTGATATTAATGTTATTTTTTGGTAATTTCCACATTCTGTTAGATCACTTTTCTTTAGAGTGGGTACAAATATGGATCTCTTCCAGTCAGTTAGCCAGTTTCCTGGAGCCTTGTTTTTTGTGAAATTCTTCAGTGCGGCTTAGACCTCTTCTTTCAGTACCATTGGTTTTTGATCACATGCCACCTCCTGGAATACATGAACATTGACCAGTTCATTCTGGTACTGTGACTCCGTGTATTCCTTTCATCTTCTTTTGATGTTTCCTGCATCAATCAATATTTTGCCCATAAAGTCATTGAATATTTCTACTCAAGGCTTGAATTTTTTCCTCAGGTTTTTCAGCTTGAGAAATGCTGAGCATGTTCTTCCCTTTTGGTTTTCTAACTCCAGGTCTTTGCACATTTCATTATAATAATTGACTTTATCTTCTTGGGCTGATCTTTGAAATCTTCTGTGTAGTTATTTTATCTTGTCTTCTCGTCCATTTACTTTAGCTACTCTCCTTTCAAAAGCAAGTTATAGAGTCTCTTCTGACATCCTTTTTGGTCTTTTCTTTCTTTCCTGTCTTTTTAATGACCTTTTGCTTTCTTTATGGATGATGTTCTTGACATCATCCCACAATATATCTGGTTTTCAGTCATTGGTGTTCAATACATCAAATCTGTTCTTTGGTGGTCTCTAAATTCACAGGGGATATAGTCAAGGTCATATTTTGGCTCTTGTGAAGGTATTTTAATTGTCTTCAGCTTCTTTGCTGGTGTAGTGCCTAAGGCATTTGACTGCTAACCAGTAGGCTGATGATTCAAAACCACCAGCCATGCCTCAGAAGGGAGACTGAGCTTTCTACTTCTGTAGAGATACTGCCTTGGAAACACAAGGAGGGGTCACAATTAGTTGAAATTGACTCAGCAGCAGTGAGTTTGGTGTTTTTTTCCCCAGCTTGAATGTGTTTTGGCTGGAGATATTTAGCTTTTCCATAGCCTCTTTCCTGACACATTTTTTCCATTGTGAAAAAAAATGTATATGCAATGAATAAGATATTGGTCTTGCAAAATTCAATAACACCATCTCTACATCATTTCTGTCACCAAGGCCATATTTTCCAATTGCCAGTGATTTTTTTTTTGTTTGTTTGTTTGTTTCCAACTTTTACATTCCAATCATCAGTAATAATCAACACATC
Organism: Orycteropus afer afer; assembly: GCF_000298275.1. NCBI lineage: Eukaryota > Metazoa > Chordata > Mammalia > Tubulidentata > Orycteropodidae > Orycteropus > Orycteropus afer. The sequence goes on from NW_006921808.1 coordinate 2,462,148, forward strand.
TTGATTGCATGCTTGGTCAATTTCAGATCATCGAAGATAGTAACAATCTTCAATTTCCTCATCTTTGGCTTTGGTGGTTGGTGCATAAATTTGAATGATAGTATTATTAACTGGTCTTCTTTGTAAGTTTATGGGTATTATCTTATCACTGACAGCATTGTACTTCAGGGTATATCTTGAAACATTTCTTTGTGATGATTGGAAGTTGTTAAAAATGAAATGGAGAGTTCCTGCAATATGGCGGACTAGGCAGAAAGACTGCACAGACTCTCTTCAACAAAGAAAAGGGAAACCAATTAACACAGACACAGAAGATAATCTTGGAGCCCTAAGCATTGAAGGGAAAGATATAGAAGTGGACTAAACCCCAACTAGCAGAAGAAATTGTGTGAAAATACCAAAAAAGGAGACATATGGCACTGCGGTCTGGCAGCAATCCTGAGCGATCCTGATGGCACAGACAGCTTGGAGATTCCTGAACGGTTGTAGGACCTAAGAATTAACCTAAAAAGCATCCTGCTAGCCAGGAACTGCA
>NW_006921808.1:2462982-2463511 GCF_000298275.1 Orycteropus afer afer
TCCCACCTACCTTCTGGGCCCACAGGAACTCCATCACAGTCTGTGTGCTCAGATGGAGCCTGGGTGCCCTGCCCTGTCCTCCACCAATTTTTTTTCCTCTTTTTTTATTTTTATTTTTATATTTTTCTTTTTTGATTTCTTTTTTCTGGGGATTAGTTTGCTTGTATTTGTCTGTTTTAAAACAACCAATATTATTAATACCTTTGTCCTTTTTATTATTATTCTTAATTTTCCCCTACCAGGTCCTAGTTTTCAGCATTTTTTCTTTTCCCTGTGCCTGGTTGAAATTTTTTATTTTTTTAAATTTAAGGCTTTTTTTTTTTTTTTCTTTTCCCCCTATTTTCTCGAGAGTAACCCTGTTTCTTATTTTCCTTTTTGTATTTTCCCATTTTTTATTCTTCATTTATTATTCTCCTTCCCTACTTTTTTTTTCTTAGTGCCCTATACCTAGATAATGCAGGTTTCTTGTTTTTTCTTCTTCTTCTTTTTTTTTTTTTTTTGTTACTATTCCTGTGTGATTACATGGTGT
>NW_006921808.1:2471943-2472546 GCF_000298275.1 Orycteropus afer afer
ATAGATAGAGATAAGTATTGATTTGGGTGAAGAGAAGGGCAATGTACTAAATGTGAGTGACCAATATGGCAGCACAGAGGATGAGAAAGGCATAGAGAGGTACATGGTAGGTACAGACAACAAATATGAACTCTTTTGCACATATAGTACTGCGTTGTCAGTGAAGGCTAACATGGGTATATAGATGGATAGATGGGTGGACAGGCTAAACAAGTAGATATGTCTGTGAAATGTGGAGTGTATCCAAGAACATATGTAGGGTTGGCAGACAATGGTCCTATAAGTTTATGTGAATAATCAGAATTCCCAGGTGTATAGTAGAGCTGACAAGGGACAAGGTTTTGGTCACTGCTTAGTTGCAGCCAGGTACCCAGAGGGACCGAGTAGTTGAACCTGCAGGCTTGGGACCATAGTCACAGGGGACATCAAGCTCAATTGGCATAACATACTATTCAAAACATTGTTCCACCTCCTTCTTTGGTGAGTAACGACTGGGATCTTAAAAGCTAGCAAGCTGCCATCTAGATGCAACGATGGGTCTTTTCTCATCCAGAGCAAAGAAGATTGAAGAAAACCAAAATTCATGGAAACAATTAGTCCTAG
>NW_006921808.1:2472819-2479966 GCF_000298275.1 Orycteropus afer afer
CTGCTTATGCACAGGGAGACAGCTCAAGGGGCAGGAGTGGGTGAAGTGATGGGCACAGGGAAGGGTTAACTATCTGGAAGAAGTGGGATGGGACCTGTTGCATTGTGGTAAACTCTGGTCAATGACATGAGACAAAGTATATGTGAACTGCTGTATGTAAAGTGAATTTGCTCTGTAAATCTTCACTGAAATCACTATTAAAAAAAAAAAAAGAGAAAAAGAAATGGAAACGTAAAGATCGATACCCTAGGCATTAGTGAGTTGAAATGGATTGTTTTTCACCATTTTGAATCAGACAACCATATAATCTATCTGGCCTCTACAGAGGCTTATTTAGTTTTTTCCACCACATGTCTGAGCAGAGAGTTGGGCTCTGGTATTGTAGATAAGGGCTATAATCCTAGAGTTTTTAACTTTGGGAACATTACTCAGTTCATCAGAGCCCCAATTTCCTCATCTCAATGTGAGAAAGCTGACATTTTCAGGGTACTCATGAGGGAGAAATTCCATATCATAGATGAAGATGGCATGTCAAGATTGCCAGGTGCCATTCCTCCTCCCAATTACTACACCTCTAAGCTGCAGTGCAGGGTCTACATGGAAGAGCTCACCACTTTCTACATGGAAGTGGACACCACCATCTCCATTAGCTACTTATCCCTCATGTTCTGGGTAATGTTTGTAACCATCCTGATTGGCAATTAGTAGATGTTGGGAATTTATTTTTTAAAATATAATTGAAGGGCCTCTTATATTCTTTCAGAATCCTTGGTCTCTGATTCAGTATAAGAAAATTCCTCACATTTAATCAATATTTTTATCTGTATTTTAAGTCAGTTTCTGTAAACATTGGATTTTGACTTCTGAGGGAAGCAGAAAATGGATGAAAAATAAAACTTTATTGAATACATATTATGCTCCAGGTACTTGCTGAACATTTTACCTGAGGCTCAGGTGTACTAAACTCCACACAGAATTATGGACTTGCTGAGTGGTAAGACTGAACTTGAACTCATGTCTTCTGCACCATTCCTTAGGGCTTTTCCACCATACTGTTGCTAACTATGATGACACCAAATAGAACAAGCTATCATAGTCTGGCATTAACAAATTTAGCAGCTGACATTTTTGTCCAGTTCTGAGAGGTTAGGAAACATCAAAAGATGATGGATGGAATACACAGAGTCACTATACCAAAAAGAATTCATTGATGATCATCCATTTCAGGAGGAAGTGTATGATGAAGAACTAATGGTATTGAAGGAAGAAGTTGAAGCTGCACTGAAGGAATTAACAAAAACAAGGATCTGGGAATTGATGGAATACCTATTGAGATGTTTCAACAAATGGATGCTGTGCTGGAGGCACTTGCTTGGCTATGCCAAGAGATTGGAAGACAGCTACCTGGCCCACTGACTGGAAGAGATTCATATTTGTACCCATTCCAAAGAAAGGTGATTCAATACAATGTGGAAATTCTCAAACAGTATCACTGATATCACACAGAAGTAAAATCTTTTACTTGTAAAGATATTTCAAAAACAGTTGCAGCAGTATATTGACAGGGAACTTCCAGAAATGCAAGCTTGATTCAGAAGGGGACATGGAGCAAGGAATATCATAGCTGATATCAGATGGATTTTGGCTCAAAGCAAAGAATAGCAGAAATATATTTACTTGTGTTGTATTGACTATGCAAAGGCTTCAATTATGTAGATCAAAACAAATTGTGGATAACCTTGGGAATAATGGGAATTCCAGAACACTTAATTGTACTCATGAGGAACCTGTACATAGACCAGAAGCCTGTCATTTGAACAAAGAGATAATGCATGTTTTAAAATCAGGAAGGGAGTGCATCAGGATTGCAGCCTTTCACCATATTTATTCAATCAGTATGCTGAGCAAGTAATTCGAGAAGCTGGACTATATGAAGAAGAACATGGTGTCTGAATTGGAGGAAGGCTCATTAACAACTTAAAATATGCAGATGACACAACTTTACTTGCTGAAAGTAAAGATGACTTGAAGCACTTACTGACGAAGATTAAAGACTACAGTCTGCAGTATGGATTATATCTCAACATAGAGAAAATGAAAATCCTCACAACTAGACCAATAAACAGCATCACAATAGATGGAGGAAAGTTTGAATTTGTCAAAGACTTCACATTACTTAGTTCTACAATCAATGCCAATGGAAGCAGCAGTCAAGACACAAAAGACGAATTGCCTTGGACAAATTTGTTGCAAAAGACCTCTTTCCAGTGCTGAAGAGCAAAGATATCTCCTTGAAGACTAAGATATGCCTAACCCAAACCATGGTATTTTCAATCACCTCAAATGCATGTGAGAGCTGGACAATGAATAAGGAAGACTGAAGAAGAGTTGATGCTTTTGAGTTGTGGTTTTGGTGAAGATTACTGAAAGTACTGTGGATTGCCAAAAGAATTAACAAATCTGTACTGGAAGAAGTGCATCCATAATTCTTCTTGGAAGCAAGAATGGCCAGCCTTCCTCTCACTGGTCTTGTCAGAGGGACAGGACCATTCTTTGGAGAAGGATGTCATGCTCAGTAAAGTGGAGGGTCAACAAAAGAGGGGAAGGCCTCTAACAAGATGGATTGATATGGTGGCTGCAGCAATGGTGTCAGGTATAGTAGGGATCATGAACCTGGCACAGGACTGGACAGTGTTTCGTTCTGTTGTACATAAATTTGCCATGGGTTGGAGATGACTCAATGGCCCATAATGACAACTAACAAGAGGTGTAGACTGTAGGATGTGGCTTCAAAATTTTTCCCAAGAAATGTATGCTGAAGGGAGACCAGAGGGTTCTGATTCCTTTTCTTGCATTGGGATTTCCCACTTCATTTTCATCTCAAACGTCACTTTAGTGCCTTCTCCATGCTACTGGTTACTGATTGATTTAAAAAACAAAACAAAACAAAACATTTTATTGTGATTTGGGTGAAAGTTTACAGAGCAAAGTGGTTTTCCATTCAACAATTCATACTCATTTTATTTTGTGACATTGATTGCAATCCCCACAACTTAACAGAACATTTCCCACTTCTTCCCTGTGTTTACTTACCATTTCCATTCATCCTTTTTTTCCTATCCCTTCATGCCTTCTGAGATTTATCTGTGGGCAAATGCTGCCTTTTTAAATTATATGATTGATTCTTCTAAGAAATGTGTACCTTCATAGTGTTATTGTTCCTGTTATAGATCTATCATTTGGCTGAAAGTTGCATGTGTTGAAGATAATCATCTGCTAACATTAGTCTCAATGAAGAGAGACTGAAAGCATTCCTCTTGTAAACAGGAATCAAACGAAGATGTCTTTATCATCACTCCTATTCAATATCATATTCAAAGTGCTAGCCAGAGAAATAAGGCAAGAAAGGGAAATAAAATGTATCCAAATTGGTAAAGAAAAGTAAACTATCTTTATTTGCAAATGATATGAATTTACACATAGAAAATCCCAAAATTTCAATAGGAATATTACTGGAATTAATTCAAAGGTTCAGCAAAGTGGCAAGTTACAAGATCAATATACAAAAATCATCAGATTTCTTTATACTAAAAAGAGAAGATTGAAAAGGAAATCAAGAAAACAACACTATTTACATAGCCATCCCCAAAATGAAATACTTAGGAATAAATGTAACCAGAGATACAAAAGACTTATATAAAGAAAACTATAAAACATCCCTATAAGAAACCAAAAGAGACCTATATACATGGAAGAATGTACCATGTTCATGGATAGGAAGTCTTAATATTGTGAAAAATGCCAACATTGCCCAAAGTGATATAATTCAATCCCAATCCAGATTCCATCATCATTCTTTAAAGAGATGGAAAATTCTAATCACCAATTTTATATGGAAAGAAAAGAGATCCTGGATAATCAAAGCACTATTAAAGAAGAATAAGAAGGTAGGAGGTCTTACACATCCCTATCTTTAAACTTGCTACATAGCCATGGTTGTCAAAACAGCCTGCTATGGGTATACAAATTTAAAGTCAATGTAAATTCATTGACCAATGGAACAGAATTGAGAACCCAGAAGTAAATAAATCTATGTATGGACAGCTGATCTTTGACAAAGGACCAATACTCATTGAATGGGAAAAAGACAATCTTTTTAACAAATGGTGCTTGTAAAATTGGATATCTGCAGAAAAATGAAACAGGTCCTGTACCTCAGGCCATATATAAAAATGAACTCAAGATGGATCAAAATCTTAAATGGAAAACCTGAAACCATAAAGACCATGAAAGGAAAAATAGGGACAAGCTTAGGAGCCCTAATATGTGGCATAAATCCATTATCAAAAATAACTAAAAATGCACAAACAACAGAAGACAACTAAGGCATCTGACTGCTAACCGGAAGGCTGGTGGTTCAAACCCATCAGCCATTCCTCAGAAAGAAGATTGGGCAATCTACTTCCATAGAGATACTGCCTTAGAAGCCCAAGGAAGGGTCACTATGAGTTGGGAATAACTCAACCTCAGTGAGTATTCACATCAAAAAATTTCAACAAAAGAGTAAAATGAGAGGCCACAGACTATAAAAACTTTTGGGAAGAACATATAGGGTAAAGGTCTAATCTCTAATATTTATAGAAAACTTCAACACTTTTGCAACAAAAAGGCAAATAAACCAATTCTTTAAAAATGTGCAGAAGGCATGAACAGACATTTCATGAAAGAAGATACTCAGGTGATCAACAAACACATTAGCCATTAGAGAGATGCAAATTAAAAAACAATGAGATATCATCTCATCTGAGCAATAATAGCAACTTTCAAAAAAAAAAACAGTAAAAGAAAACCAAATGCTGGCAAAGGTGTGGAGAGACTCAGACACTCATACTCTTCAGCTGGGATTATAACATGGTAAACCACTTTGGAAAACAATATGATGTTTCCTTAAAAAGTTGGAAATAGAAATACCATATCATCCAGCAATAACACTACTAGGTATATATCCTACAGAAATAAGAGTGGTGGCACAGATAGACATGTGCACATCCATGTTATTTGCAGCAATAATCACAACAGTAAAAAAAAAATGGGAATAACTCATCAATGGATGAATGGATAAACAAACTATGGGACATACACACAATGGAATACTATGCAAGGTTAAAGAACAATGATCAATCTGCAACACCCCTCTTAACATGGGTGAACCTGAAGGACATTATGCTGATTGAAATTAGTTAATCACAAAAGGACAAATATTGTATGAGACCCCTGTCATAAAATGTCAAGAAAAGGTTTTCACACAAGAAGAAACATTCTTTGATGTTTACCGGGGTTGGAAGGAGAAAGGAGGGTAAGTCACTTACTGAAGGGTAGACACATGTTAACTTGGGTGAAGGGGAAGGCAATATACAGTTAGGGGGAGATATCAAAAGTGATCAAGACAAAGGAAGACACCAGGAGGAGCACAGAGTTAAAGGCAATAGAGGTGAAATCTATTTACATATATAATCCTGAACTAACAGTAACAACAATAACCTATGAGTGGATACATAGACACACAAGGTGAACTATATATTCATCAGATTATACCCATGAATATTATATATATATTTATAACAGAGAATATTTTTACATATTTATCTATATGTACTGCAAATATATCCAGGAATATAGTAGAGCATACAGGGAAAATTTTGAAAATTTATTAGATATAACCAAAAACATTGAGGGAATGAGTCATTGGGCCTGGGGGCTCCAGACCACGGTCTCAAGGGATACCAAAGTTGTTTTCGTTCTCTAGTGCCATTCTAACAGAAAATACCCCAGTGGGTGATCTTAACAAATGAGAACTTATTCTCTTACAGTTTAGGAGGCTAGAAGTCTAAGTTCAAGTCCCAAGCTCTTGGGGCTGGGTGAAGGCCCCTTGATCTTGGGCTTCATCTCTGTCTCTTGCTCCTGGTCCATGGGAGCTAGAGAAGTCTCTTCATTCAGGCAGCTTCTGGCTGCTGAGGCTGACAAACTCAAGGTCAACAAATAAAATGGCATAGTACCAAGATTACCAAACAACATGGCAGACCACTAGTTCTAGTCCAGAGACAGTCCCAAGATTGGCAGGAAACATGGCAGTCTGCTGAATGAATACTTGGCTACATGCAGGGTCCAAGCATGTCAAAAAGTTGCAGAGAACTATCTCAAAGCTTCTTCTTACACACTGGAAGCAGACCACATCCCTAATGCAGCTACTCAGCTGTTCCAGTAGATTCCACCATGGAGTTGATTACCAGCCTTATCCTGCTGTCCAGCCACTCAAAACCAGGCCCAGCCAAGTTGACACATAACTTAACTACCACAAAGGGCAATTGGTATAACAGTCCACAAAAGCAATACTGTACATCCTACTTTGGTGAGAAATGACTTGGATCTTAAAAGCTTGTGAGTAGCATGTGATGTACAATTACTGGTCTCTCCACACCTGAAGCAAAGGAAAGTGAAGTAAATAAAAAATGCAAGGAAACAATTTGTCCAAAGGACTAAAGGACTATGTAAACTTCAGCCTCCAGAACCCTGAAGCCAGAAGAACTAGATGGTGTCCAGGTACCGCTACTGACTGCTCTGAAAGGGATTACATTAAAGGTTCCTGGATAGAATTGGAAAAAGAAATGTGGAACAAAACTGAAAATCAAAAAAGGCCAGGCTTACTGGTCTGACAGAGATTGATGGAACCCCTGAGACTATGTCCCTTAGTCATCTTTCAGGCCTGCAACTGAACTGATCTCCTGTGGTTCCGTTTTCAGGCAAACAACAGGCAGGTCTTTAAGGTGAACAATAACAGCTAGGGGAGGTTGCATTCCTTGGAACATTCAAACATTCACCATCAAAAGGGTAGCATTTGCTGAGAAAAAGTTCAGAAGGCAAGAAGGATTAGGAAAGAAAGGGAAATGTGAAACATAGTGAGCAAGAGGAATGAAGTGATATTACAATGTGGGGATTGTTATAAATGACATGAAACAAAATGTCTATGAATTGTTGAATGGAAAACTTATTTTCTCTGTAAACTTTCACCCATAACACAATATATATGTGTGTGTGTGTGTGTGTATATATATACACGTATATATATATATATATACGTATGTATATA
>NW_006921808.1:2480066-2492059 GCF_000298275.1 Orycteropus afer afer
ATATATTGTGTTATATATATATATTAAAGTTTGATGAAATGGGCCAAAGGGAAGGGATGTAGATTGTGGCCCATCCATACGGTGGAAATACTACTCAACAGTAAAACACACAAGCAACAGCATGGGTGAGTCTCAAGAGTATTAATACTGAGTGAGAGAAGTCAGCCTCAAAAGGTTACATACTAAATGATTCCACTCATTTGATATTCTGGAAAACACAAAATTATAATAATGGAAAACAAGTCAGTGATTGCTGGGGATTATGGATTTGGAGAGAGTTTGAATATGAAGGAGTTGCTTGAGGAAGTTATTTTAGAGTGAGGGAACTATTCTCTATCCTGATTGTGGTAGTGGTCATAGGAATTTTAATATGTGTTAAAATTCATAGAACTTACACCAAATAAAAAAAGAATTGTAGCAATTTAAAAATAAGTATATGTGTATTTAAAAACGGAAGGAGTGGAATTTATCCAAAAGGACAAGTTAATAATAAGTGGATAATCCATAAGTGGGATATTAGCCTTGCTTACGGAAGCAGTGTCTATGCCCTCCTCCCCACCTCAATCCGTAAGTACCAGGACCTAAATCTGTGAATGGGAGCTGTGGATATGTTTCTCTCTTAATGTACACATAGCAGATATAATGTATGGGCAACTGTGTGCAATTTTGAAAGAACGACTCATTTTTAAATAGAGCAATACCCCTTTGGCAGACCATGTATTGTGATAAGAGGAAAAAACACTGTGAATAGAATTTTTTTTTTTGCAAATCCTTTTTCTTAGCCTTAGACCCCATTATGGATTTCCTGCTGTTAATAGATTTGGTTTCTTTCACTTTACTCTTGACTGGTCTGCTGCTGTCCCTGGGCCCTCTGCCTCCTAATGGCTCGCTCTCACCAAAAAGCTAGTGTTCTCCTTCACCATTGAGCCCCTAGCTTCTGAGTTAGCCTGAAAACTAGACAGAGCAGGAGCAACTGGCAATCCTACAACTAGAAATATTTTCTACAATGATACCAGATGTTCTATCAGCACTAAACCCTTTCCATGTGCCAACTGCCCACTTATCCCCTGGAAGAATCATATCCATTCCTGATGACACTGGGTGAATTTACCATTGCTTTTCTCTTCCCCCATTCCTCACTTATTCTGTTACTCATTCACCCACTATAATGTCTTCTATGTGTCTGGCACTGTACTAGGTGCTAGGATATGACAATGAATGAGACAGACTTGACACCCACCACCATGGGGCTTACATTCTAGCTCTTCTTTCCTCAGTTCTGTTCCTTCTACCAACTGGCTCAGAAAACTAGTACAATCCCTAGGCACTCAATATCCCATATCCACCTTATCCCATTGTCCCCAGTCCTTAGTCTCCTGAAATTCTGCTCAGATCGGCCCACCCACCTCTCACTTGGACAATTGGCCTATTCCCATAGGGTACAACATAGGTTGTCCAAATTCTCTCTTCATAATCTTTCCCTCCTCTAACTCATACTCCAAACCATACACTGCTGGTGCCAGAGTTATCTTTCCAGATGATATAGCTTGAACACTTCCCTGTTTAATAATTTTTAATCTTTAATTTTAAAAATTGCCTCTGGGATAAAGTCCAACAACTTTTTTCAAAGGGCTTCATAGTCTAAGTGTAAGCCCTTTCCTGGCCTGACAGGAGGCAGGCCCTCTTGCCAGCCTCACCAGATCATGTGCATAAGGTCATGTTTTTCTGCCTGTGTTCAGCTATTCTATCTGCACCATCCTCAATTCACTCTTCAGGAGTCACTTGTCACCTTTCCCCTCCAACCCACAACTCCTAGATAGCATTCATCTTTTCTTTCTTCATTCCCTTATTATATTTTACACCTATCAATGGTAAAGCAATTAACATGCCATATCCTTGGATAAGCTTATAGAGGACAGGGAATGCATTTTACTTTTCTTGGCATTCCCAGTACCTGGCAGGGTGCCTGCATAGAGTAGAGAATTTAATGCATTCACATTTGCTGAATTGAATTGATTTCAATTTCCCAGATACCGTTTTGTCCCAGAGATATACATGTATGCATTGTGCATTGTGTGTGTGTGTGTGTGTGTGTGTATGTGTGTTGAAACTGGAGTGTAAGGGGAGGGAAGAATTCAGGGAAGAAAAGAGGTTTCTTCATTACACTTTGGCCTTTAGCCATTCTGATCTCATACCTCATTCCCAGGTCTCTGGCCTCAAGATCTGTTATTTCAGAAGGTATTAAGTGTCAATTTACCTGTTCCTCCTCCAGTCCTTCCACTTTAAGTTTACAACAGATCTGTCATAAGGTGGCAGATGTCCCTTTTTCACTCTTCCACTCTCTTGGGATTGGTCACCATGGCTACAATTCTCTCTGATACTGGCTTCCAGAAGCCTTCTTATCAGATTCCAAGGGCTGAAGGCAGGATGCAGTGAGAATTCACTGTAGATTCTTCTCCAGGGAGCTCTTGGCTCCAGTTTCTGAGAATTTGTGAATGGCAAGTCATCCCCTCACCTTTCCCACTCTCCAAACCATTCTGATTTCAAATGCACATTGGATTTTCTGGTGAAGGGAAAGTCCCATAGTCTGGGGAGAATGTTTTTTCTTTTTGTCTTTTTTCATGAATTTCTCTGAATCAGAGAGTTCTAGAATTGGGAGATTTCTTGCTCCTCCTTCCCACCTTCCCTCACCCCTGGATCTACCTGAAGATCTCAGTTGGAAAGGGAAATGTGGTGCGTTGCTGCTGTCCTGTGGCTGTTTCATTTTCTGAGAAATTAATTTTTGGTCCCAGATACTATCTTCTCCAGGTATCTTCTTTTCTTGGTTCTCTAGTGCTGCTATAACAGAAATACCACAAATGGATGCCTTTAACAAATAGGAATTTATTCTTTTATAGTTTAGGAGGCAAGAAGTCTGAATTCATAGTTCCTGCTAGGAGCTGGATGAAGGCCCCCTTGACTTTGGGCTTCAGCTCTTGCTCTTCTTCTAGCCCCATTGGAGCTGGAGGCATCTTCTAACTCATGCAGCTGCTGGCTACTGAGGCAGATGAACCCAAGATTGGCGGGTAAAATGACACAATCTCAAGATCAGCAGGCAACAATCCTAAAATCAGCAGACAACACAGCAGGCCACTGGTTTAAGTCCCAGAACTGGAGATAAAGATTTGCCAAATGCAGGATTCAAATGTGCCCCAAAGCTAGAGACCTTTCCCAAAACTGCTCTATATGTACTGGAAGCAGGCCACACCCCGAAGGTACCAAAAAAAAAAAAAAAAAAAAAAAACCTCAATGCCATTGAGTTGATTCCAATTCATAGTGACCCCTTCTTGGGTTTCCAAGGTAGTATCTCTACAGAAGTAGATTGCCCAGTCTTCCTTCTGAGGAGTGGCTGGTGGGTTTGACACCATGGTGGTGACACCATGCCACCAGAGTAACTCCCTTCAACTACCTAGCTGTTCAAAGCAGATTCCACCATGGAGGTGATTACAATCTCATCATAAGGAATAAGGACATTCAGCTGCCAAGCCACTCAAAACCACGGCTCAGCCAAGTTGAAACACAACCTTAACACAAGTAAACATCTTTCTGGTACTCTTTGCTTTGAGCCAAGATCCATCTGACATTTTTGTTATATTTTTTCCACCCCACCTCTCTCCAAGGAAGTATCCAGGCATTTTATGTTCCTTTACTTACAAAGAATTATATTGCCCAAACAGAAGTTGCTCATAAATTCACTTTCTTCTGTATTCTGTTTCATAAAAGTCTGAATTTCTTGAAGGAATTATGCTGGGTGCAGATAGAGGAAGAAGGAGATTGTCAGAGGGGAATAGAATGAAGATACTTAGGTCTGTGAATAGGAAGCCCATGCTGAACTTGTCTGCTTGGTTGTTGTTGTTGTCATCTCCAACTCATAGCGACCCTATATACAACAAAACGAAACACTGCCTGGTCCTGTGCCAGCCTCACAATACTTGCTATACCTGAGCCCATTGTTGCAGCCACTGTGTCAATCCATCTCTTTGAGGGCCTTCCCTTTTTCTTTGACCCTCCACTTTACCAAGCATGATATCCTTCTCCAGGGAATAGTCCTTTCTGACAACGTGACCAAAGTAGGTCAAATGAAGTCTGGCCATTTCCGCTTCAAAGAAGCATTTCAGCTGTACTTCATCCAGGACAGATTTACTAGTTCTTTTGGCAGTCCATGGTATTTTCAGCATTGTTCGCCAACACCACAACTCAAAAGCATCTTCTTCAGTCTTCCTTAATCATTGTCAAGATCTCACATGCATATGAGGTGATTGGAAATACCATGGCTTGGGTTATGCACATCTTAGTTTTCAAAGAGACATCATTGCTCTTCAGCACTTTAAAGAGGTTTTTTTTTTTTTTTTTCCCCAACAGATTTGCCCAGTGCAATATGTCATCTGATGTCTTGACTGTTGCTTCAGTTGGTGTTGATTGTGGATCTGAATAACATGAAATCTTTGAGAACTTCAATCTTTTCTTCATTTATCATGATGCTTCTTATTGGTCCAGTTGTGATGACTTTTGTTTTCTTTTTGTTGAGGTGTAATTCATAATGCAGATTGTAGTCTTTAATCTTCATCAGTGAATACTTCAAGTCATCCTCATTTCAGCAAGCAAAGTTGTGTCATCAGCGTATCACAGGTTGTTAATGATACTTCCCCCAATCCTGATGCCATGTTCTTCTTCATACAGTCCAGCTTCTCGGATTATTTGCTTAGCATATAAATTGAATAAGTGTGGGAAAAGGGTACAACCCTGACACACTCCCTTCTTGATTTTAAACCATGCAGTGCCCCCTTGTTCTGTTCGAATGACAGTCTCCTTGTCTATGCGCAGGTTCCTCGTGAGTACTATTAAGTGTTCTGGAATTCCCATTCTTCTCAATGTTAATCCACCATTTGTTATGATCCACACAAACAAGTGTTTTTGTATAGTCAATAAAACACAAGTAAACATCTTTCTGGTACTCTTTGCTTTGAGCCAAGATCCATCTGACATCAGCAATGATATGCCTTGTTCCACGTCCTCTTCTGAATCCATCCTGCATCCCTGGAAGTTCTCTGTCAATATACTGCAACTGTTGTTGAATTATCTTCAGTAAGATTTTACTTGCATGTGATATTAATGATATTTTTCAATAATTTCCACATTCTGTGGGATCACCTCTTTTTGGAATGGGCACAAATATGGATCTCTTCTAGTCAGTTGGTCAGGTAGCTGTCTTCCAAATCTCTTGGCATAACCAAGTGAGTGCCTCCAGTGGGGCATACGTTTGTTGAAACATCTCAACGGGTATTCCATCAATTCATGCAGACTCGTTCTTTGCAAATTCCTTCAGTACAGGCTTGACATCTTCCTTTAGTACCATTAGTTCTTGATCCTGAAATGGATGAACATCGAACAGTTCTTTTTGGTACAGTGACTCTGTCTATTCCTTCCATCTTCTTTTGATGCTTCCTGCATCATTCAATATTTTGCCCATAGAATCTTTCAATATTGCAACCTGAGGCTGAAATTTTTTCTTCAGTTCTTTCAGCTTGAGAAATGCCAAGCATGTTCTTCCCTTTTTGTTTTCTAACTCCAGGTCTTTGCACATTTCATTATAGAAGTTAGCTATGTCTGCTCAAGCTGCTCTTTGAAATCTTCTATTCAGCTCTTTTATCTTGTCATTTCTTCCATTTGCTTTAGCTACTCTCCATTCAAGGGCAAGTTTCAGAGTCTCTTCTGACATCCATTTTGGTCTTTTCTTCTTTTCTAGTCTTTTTAATGATCTCCTGCTTTCTTCATTGATTATGTTTTTGATGTCATCCCACAATTCTTCTGGTTTTCAGTCATTTCTTTAGATGGTCTCTAAATCCAAGAGGGATATATTCCAGGTCATATTTTCACTCTTGTGGACTTGTTTTAGTTGTCTTCAACTTCAAGTTGAACTTGCATATGAGCAATTGATGGTCTGTTCCACAAGCAGCTCCTGGCCTTGTTTTGGCTGAAGATACTGAGCTTTTCCATTGCCTCCTGCCACAGATGTAGTCAGTCTGATTCTTGTGTACTTCATCTGGCAAAGTCCACGTGTATAGACACTGTTTGTGTTGAAAAAAGGTATTTGCAATGAATAAGTCATTGGACTTGCAAAATTGTATCATATGATCTCCATCATTATTTCTGTCACCAAGGCCAAATTGTCTGACTACTGGTGATTTGTCTTTGTTTCCAACTTTTGCATTTCAGTCACCAGTGATAATTAAGACATCTTGATTGCATGTTTGGTCAATTTCAGACTGCAGAAGTTGATAAAAATCTTCAATTTCCTCATCTTTGGCTTTGGTGGTTGGTGCATAAATTTAAATAATTAGTAGCATTAACTGATCTTCCTTGTAGGCTTATGGATATTATCCTATCATTGACAGCATTGTACTTCAGGACAGATCTTGAAACATCCTTTGTTATGATGAATACCACACCATTCTCTTCAAATTGTCATTCCTGGCATAGTAGATCATATGGTTATTTGATTCAAAATGGCCAAGACCAATCCATTTCAGCTCACTAATACCTAGGATATCAATCTTTATGAGTTCCATTTCATTTTTGACAACTTCCAATTTGCCTAGATTCATAGTTGGTACATTCCATGTTCCTATTATTAATGGATGTTTACAGAGGTTTCTTCTCAATTTGTTATGTTAGCAAATGGAGGTCTTAAAAGCTTTGCTTTATCTGTATCAGTAAGATTTGTCCTATTTTGATGATGCAGCTCTTTGCTAGTCGTATTTACAAAGCCTTCTGACATAAGGGGCTCATTCTCCTGCATTGTATGGGATAATGTTTCTGGGCTGTTCATAAAGTTTCACAGTAATGTATCAGACTGTGTTTCTCTGCTATTCATCAGGTTTTCCCTGGCCAATTCTTTGAGAAGTGGATGGCCTCTTCTTTCTTCCTAGTCTGTCTCAGTCTGTAAGCTGCATTGAAACCTGTGCACCATGTGCAACCCTATGGCACTTGAAACACTACTGGCACAGCCTCAAACTTCACAGCAACATGCAGGCCACAATAGTATGACAAATTGACAGACAAGTTTTTCTTGCTTAGCTGTTCAAAACCTCTCTGCCCTCCCCTTACCTGTATCCCTGGTGCTGCTTTACTCTGTTGTCTCCCTGGTTTCTCTTTCCCCAGCTTTCCTGGTTCATGGGGGCCTTGGTTCCTCCCCTTACCTGAATCCCTGGCTGCTTCTCTGCTCTGTCTTCCCTTCTGGCTTCTCTTTCTCCCACTTTTCTGGGTGGTAGAGGTGGGGCCTGTGTCCCTTCCCTTACCTGGATGCCTGGCTGTTGCTCTGCTGTGTCATTCCCCTGGATACTTTTTCCCCTGATTTCCTGGGCTGATGGGGGTGGGACCTGTGTCACTCCCCTTACCTAGATCCCTGGCTGCTGCTCTGCTCTGTTGTCACCTCACAACTTAGTACATAATAATCTTGTTCTGCATCCTACTTTGGTGAGTATTGACTGGGGTCTTAAAAGCTTTTGAGTGGCCATCTAAGATACAACTATTGGTCTCCTCTTGTCAGAAGCAAAGAAGAATGAAGAAAATCAGTCTCATCTGGAA
Organism: Orycteropus afer afer; assembly: GCF_000298275.1. NCBI lineage: Eukaryota > Metazoa > Chordata > Mammalia > Tubulidentata > Orycteropodidae > Orycteropus > Orycteropus afer. The sequence continues at coordinate 2,487,693 of NW_006921808.1, forward strand.
ACAATTAGTCCAAAGATATGATGGACCATGAACACCTCAACCTTCATGACTCTGAGACCAGAAGAACTAGAGGGTGCTCAGCTACCAATGCCACCTGCTCAGAAAGGTATAAGAAATGGAGATTCTAGATAGCATGGGAGGGAAAATGTGGAACAAAATTCAAAAACAAAAATGAAGAAAATGACCAGAATTACTGGTTGGATGGATTCTGGTCAGAACCCTGAGACTATGGCCTAGAAATGGACTCACTTCAGTGGACTGGGTCTCAGCCCAACAGTATAAAGACCTACATGCAGAACCCTACCCCAGGGAGATGCACCCACCTACTCTAGGAAGATGTACCCCTTAGGTCAACCAACCATGAGATGTCAGAGGGACAGCATTCATATAGAGGGAAAGCTGGACAGACAGGAATGCATAGATAAGAAGGTCAGAAGGAGGGCATAGTCACAGAGAAGAGAGGGGAGGAGAGTTTTTTATGGTTTGAGATGGTAATCTGGGCTGTGAAATCAAATGTTCATGAACTGTTGAATGTAAAACAAATCTGCTTTGTTAATTTGCACCCAACACACACACACATACACACTTACAAAATAATAATAATAATAATAATAATGGCCCAAGTGATAAGAAACAGCATTAGTGAGTGGTATTTAGAGTAGAGCCAATGATGTGTTCACCATGAGAGGAGCAGTGTCCCAAAGGTGAATGGGGGTTGCTCTCTGGATGGCTTGAGTGACATAAAGTAAATAAGAAGGGCAGATTTTATCCTGAAACACTGACCAGGGCTAGCAGCTATGTCAGGCAGACCATGAAAACTATGTATGTGGTCTGCTGTGCCTTCTGACTCTCTTCTCTAGTTGCCATCTGCATCTCCTTTAATTCTCTGGTACTTGAGTCCCATTTTCTTGTTTAAACTTTCATTTCCAGCAGTTCCTTGCCATATGGGCATGATACTAATTCTATTGCAAAATGTGACTTTTTAATGATCTGATGCAGTGTTCACCCTATAAATAAAAGCCAATTTGATTATTTGCTTATAAAATAAACTAAGAAAATATATGATGCCAGCCTAGTGAGCAGGGAGCCACAATTTATCTTACCTTCTCAGAAGTGGGAGTGTGGGACACCTTGCCAGGGACCTGCAACTGGTCCCGCTGTCTGCGAGTTTCATGGTTCTGGCACACAGTGCCTCCAGACAGGACAGATTGTCTTTGTATATCTTTTATATTATTTTATTTTGTGTACTTAGCCCTAACTCTAATTCTAACCCTAACTCCTTAATAAAGGAGTTCTGGTAACATAGTGTCTAAGGTATTTGACTGCTAACCAGAAGGTTGGTTCAAACCCAGTAGCCACTCTGCAGAGGGAAGAGAGGGCAATCTACTTCCATAAAGAGTTACTGCCTTGGAAAACCAATGGGAGTCTCTATGAGTTGGAATTGAGTTGATGGCAGTGGGTTTGGTTTGGCTGTGTGTTTAACAGCAAAAAGTTGCTTTTATGGTTAGAGATTTTGGTGTTTTTTTGTTGTTGTTTACACGTTTTATTGTGATGTGGTGAAAGTTTACAGAGCAAATTCATTTTCCATTCGACCGTGGGTACACATTTTATTTCATCACATTGACTGCAATCCCTACAATGTAATAGTTCTCTTCCTGCTTAATCCCTGTGGTTACCTTTTCCTCTGTCCTTCTTTCCTATGCACTCCTCCCTGATTAGCTTTATCCCTGTGCAAATGCTGCCCATTTCATCTCTTATGATTAATTGTTCTAAGGAGTACATAGTTCCCTGGTATAATTGTTCACCTCATAGACCTATTATTTGGATGAAAGTTGAGCCATGGGAGTACGTTAATTTCCAGGTGCAAAGGGTGACTATAGGTCATAATCTTTGGGGTTTCACCATTCTCTGTCAGATAAGTAAGACTGGTCTTTGTTGGGTTTTTTTTTTTTTTTTTTTTTTTTTTTAGTTTTGTTCCACATTTCCTCCCACCCTATCCAGGATCTCCAATTGTGATAACTTTCAGAGTGGTTGGCAGTGGTAGGTGGTAGCTGGGCATGATCTAATTCTTCTGGTTTCAAGATCATTTAGGATACAATTCTTCAATCGTGTCAGCCTCCCTATGGCCTCGCCAATAGGAACACCTCTCTCTGGCTCTCTGCCTCTTGACCTGGTCTCTGCCCTGCTTCAGTAAGTATTACAACTTACTGAAGTAAGTAGTACAACCCTGTGCCAGCAAGCCTCCTGCATAAAGCCACTCAGCTTTCTTGCTCTGTGGGCTGGGAAGACTACTGCTCTGTCTTACGATGATCTGTTTGTTCTGATGCTTCTGCTGTCACTCTCTCTGTTAAAGAGAAACAGCATAAAGATGTCAGGTCCAAGAACATACTCCATTCCTGGTTCTTTCTTGATGGCAGTAAAATTCCCATTTTCTGTCTCTGGGGTGGGTTATTTTAAGCCTAGTGTGATGGCAAAACTGATTCATCCTAAAGTTAGGGTTCCACACATCTTATTTTTATGGTCTCACTCTGACAACGGTGTCGTGTAAATTATTTATACTATTAGTAGGCTATCTGATCCTCTTGGTGGGCCACAAGCACCTGACATTTGCATAGGTCCACCCACTCATCTTGTGGAAGTCACAAAGACCACACATAGAAGAACCATATTAAGTAGTTCACTGCACAACACCTGGTGCAGTGAATTGCTTGATGTGGCCCTTCTAGCCATTGTCCTCCATTCTGTGATGTATTGTAAATCCTATTATCCATGCCTCTTTGGGGTAGTGTGGTAGTTAAGGTCATGTATCAACTTGGCTGGGCAGCTGGTAGTAGTCTTTCCCTATAGTGACTAGCAATCAACTCTGTGGTGGGATTTGCCTTGAGCTGCTGATTGTTAAAGTCATCCACTTAGGTTATTTCTCCTGGGGCAACACAGATAGACTGTATCTTGAGTCCTTCCTTGCTGGAGGGTATAATTAAAATCACCACCTTTACCCTCTTTGAGGGTATACCTACGAATCTCCTGGGAAGATTCACCCTCCTCTTGCTCTGGTTTTGTATCTTGGCTCATCCTCATCTCACCCTTGGATTTGGAACAGCAGGCTGTCATCTGATCTGCTGATCGAGGTCTTCAAACCCTGAGAATTGGGAGGATCCTCCAGACCTACTCATGGACTTGGGACTCACCAGCCTGCCAGCCTCCACTACTACTACATGAGACAAAGCCTTGGGTGTCTGTGTTCTGTGAAGCATTACAGCGAAATACAAAACCTTAAGATGGGGGAGATTACTGGGAGGAGGAGGAGGAGTTAATGTCTGAAATGATGGAGTGGTAGTTTGGACATACGGGACATCTTTAACCTCCACCTCATGGGGACCGGCCTTGTGCTAATCTTTTTGAGAGTAAGATGTATAAGTGTATAAGCACCTGGTAAACATCAAAAAATGATTCTTTCCATGTGTAACCTTTGACTTTTTAAAATAGTGGATTCACACAATATCTATGCTTCTATGACTGACTTATTTTACTCAGTATAATATCCTCCAAGTTCATCCACATTACTATTTGTTTCATGGATTCTTCATTATTCTTTAATGTTGTGGGATATTTCATTATGTGTATGTACCATTGCTTGTTTATTTATTCACCTATTGATGGGCACTTAGGTTGTTTATATCTCTTTGCTATTGTGAATAGTGCTGTGAGGAACATGGATGTGCATATATTTATTTGTGTCCTGGCTTTCACTGCTTTAGAATATATACCTAGAAGTTGGAGTATGAGACCAAATGGTATTTATTTCCAACATTTTAGGATGTGCCATACTGTGTTCCACATTTTATGGTCTCATCAGCAGTCTATGTTCTAATCTCCCCACACCTTCATGAGTTTTTATTATTTTCTCTCTTGAACTTTGCTGTTATTGCTGGCTTGAGATGATATGTCATTATTGTTATGATTTACATCTCTCTAATGGCTAATGATTGTGAGCATTTCTTTATATGTTTGCTGGCTATCTGAATATCTTCTTTGATGAAGTGTCTGTTCATGTCCTATGCCCATTTTTCAATTGGATTATTTGTCTTTTTGATGTTGAGGTGCTGAAGTTTTCTATAAATTATAAATCCGTTGTTGGATATGTTGTTACCAAATATTTTTCTCAATCTATAGATTCTCTTTTTACTCTTTTAGCAAAGTCTATTGATATACATAAGAATTTAATTTTTAGAGGGTCCAATTCATCTAGTTTATCTTCTGTTGTTTGTGTATTTTTGGTAGTCTATTCATGTTATAAATCAGGGCCCTTAAGCTTGACTCTAATTTTTCTTTCATGACCTTTATCGTTTTAGGTTTCATATTTAAGT
>NW_006921808.1:2494264-2507898 GCF_000298275.1 Orycteropus afer afer
ACGAAAGAGGGGGAGGCCTTCAACGAGATGGATTGATACAGTGGCTGCGATGATGGGCTCAAGTGTAGCAGCGATTGTGGGGCTGGCACGGGATCGGGCAGTGTTTCGTACTGCTGTGCATGGGGTCGCTATGAGTCAGAAACGACTCGACGGCACTTAACAACAACGACAACAGTGTGAGACCTCCTATTTCATTCTTCTAATGTGAGGTCTCCTTCCTTTCCATGTAAATTAATGGTTGGTTTTTCCATATTCTTAAAGAATGTTAACAAAATCTGGATCAGAATTGCATTGAATCTTTAGACTACTTGGGGTAGTATTGAGATTTTCATAATGCTAATTCTTCTATCAATGAGCATGGTATGTTCTTCTATATATGTTATGTTATAATTCTTCCATTTATGTTAAAGTTTCTTGAGGTAATGCTTTGTAATTTCTTTGTATAGATGTTTTGTGTCCCTAGTAAGATTTATTCTGAAGTATCTTATCTTTTTGGTAGCTTTTGGTGGCCCGTTGGTGAGGTCAGGTCCCACCACACAGCTCAGGATTAACTATAACCTAAATAATAGCTCTGTTTGTGTCATATCAAAAAAACAAAACAAAACAACAATTTAAAAAAAAAAAAAAAACCTCTGCAGGTTTATGTTGCTTAATTTATAAGCTTAATAGGCTTGTTATCAATCCTTAAATATCAGAAAGAATAACCAGGTCTCTGTTATGACTATATGGTTCTCTTGGTGGGTATCTGCTTTGCGCCAACTCTGACTCAGCTGATGGAGGACAAAGGCAATTTGATTAGGAACCTATTATCTTTCCTGTAACCCCATTCTGTCCAGTCCTTATTATTTAGGATCCAGTAGTGCAGTTGCTATTTTATACTTCTTGGGGTCCATGATACATCAAAATCTCCTTATAGGGCTAGTACTCATCCCCCTAGCCACTCTGTGAGTATTGGCTGCTCATATGCAAGTACTCCCTGCTTCCCCCCACCCCCCAGAGGACAGCAGGAGAGAATGTCTGGGGTACCTGTAGCCAATGGCCAGCTCCTTTCCTTGAAGTGGAACATTTTGTTGAGTCATCCATGTGTTGGAACTCCAGGGAGTGAGCAGACTGAAGGCAGCCTTTAAGAAACCACATCTTCCCTTAACTTCTTTCCTGCCCCTGTATATAAAACCCACTACTCCTTTGTCTTAGGAGCTCTGGTAGTGTAGTGCTTAAGACACTTGACTGCTAACCAGAAGGTTGGCAGTTCAAACCCATCAGCTGCTCCTCAGAAGGAAGATTGGGCAATCCGTTTCCATAGAGATACTGCCTTGGAAGCCTGAAGAGAGATCCCTAGGAGTCAAATCGACTCGATGACAACGAGACTTTAGAGTACTCCTCTGTCAGTTTGTGGTACTGTGGTGGCTTGCATGTTGCTGTGATTCTGGAAGCTATGCCACCAGTATTTCAAACACCAGGAGGATCACTCATGATGTACAGGTTTCAGCAGAACTTCCAGACTAAGATACATGAGGAAGAAGGACATGGCCAGCTCTACTTATGAAAAAATTGACCACTGAAAACCTTGTAAATAACAAGGAAAGAGTGCTATAGTGCCAGAAGATGAGCCCCTTTTGTTGGAACACACTCAATATATGTCTGGGGAAGAGCTACCTCCTCAAAGTAGAGTCCATCTTAATGATATGGATGGAGTAAAGCTTTCAGGACTTTCAGTCACTGATGTGGCATGATTTCAAATGAGAAGAAATAGCTGAAAGCATCCATTACTAATTGGAACATGGAATGTACTAATTATGAATGAAGGAATACTGGGAGTTATAAAAAATGAAATGGAATGCATAAAGATTGATATCCTAGCCATGAATAAGCTGAAATGGACTAGCCTTGGCCATTTTGAACCTGACAATGGAGACTCTAGTGGTGTAGTGCTTAAGGCATTTGACTGCTAACCAGAAAGCTGGTGGTTCCAACCCACCAGCCACTCCTCAGAAGGAAGATTGGGCAATCTACTTCTGTGGAGATACTGCCTTGGAAACCCAAGGAGAGGTCACTATGAGTTGAAATTGACTTGACAGCCATGAGTCCCCCCCCCCACACACACACACACACTATACTGGAAATGACAAATTGAAGAGGAATGGCATTGCAGTCATCCTCAGGAAATATTTCAAGATCTGTTCCGGAGCACAATGTTTTCAGTGACAGGATAATATCCACACACCTACAAGAAAGACCAGTTAATAAAATTATTATTCAAATTTATACACCAATCACAAAAACCAAAGATAAAAATTGAAGATTTTTACCAACATCTCAGTATGAAATTGATCAAACATGTAATCAAGGTCCATTGATAATTACTGGTGATGGAATGAGAAAGTTGAAAAGAAAGAAGAAGCAACAGCAGTTGGAAAATATGGCGTTGGTGATAAAAATGACAATGGAGATTGCTTGATAGGATTTTACAAAACTAATGACTTATTCGTTGCAAATATCTTTCTTCAACAACATAGTGACTATACACGAGGACCTCACAGGATGGAATACACAGGAATCAAATCCACTATATCTGTGGACAGAAATGATAGAGATGCTCAATATCATCAGTCAGACAAGGCTAGGGGCTGACTGTGGAACAGACTATTAATTGCTCATATGCAAGTACATGTTGAAGCTGAAGAAAATTAAGACAAGTTTGTGAGAACCAAAATACAACTTTGATTATATTCTACCTGAATTTAGAGACCAGGTAAAGAATAAATTTGATACATTGAACACCAATTACTGAAGACCAGATGAGTTGAGGAATGGCATCAAGGACATCATACATGAAGAAATCAAGAGGTCATCAAAAAGAAAGAAAAGATCACAATGGGTGTCAGAAGAGACTCTGAGAATTGTTCTTGACTAGAGAATAGCTAAAGCAAAGGGGGGAATGATGAAGTGAAAGAGCTGAACAGAAGTTTTCAAAGAGCTGCTCAAAAAGACAAAGACAAAGTAATGAAATACACAAAGTTCTGAAATCTAGAGTTAGAAAATCAGGAGGGAAGAAAATATATGGCATTTCTCAATGAAAGGACTGAAGAAAATATTCAAGCCTTGAGTTGTGACACTTGACTGCTAACCAGAAGGCTGGTGGTTCAAACCTACCAGCCACTTCTCAGAAGACAGGTTGGGCAATCTACATCTGTAGTGATACTGCGTCGGAAACCCAAGGAGGGGTCACTATGAGTCAGATCTGACTCGAAGGCATATAACAACATAACAACAACATGGGCAAAATATTGAGCAGCACATGAAGCATCAAAAGAAAACAGAAGGAATACACAGAATCATTGTACTGAAAAGAATTGGTTGATTTTCAACCATTTAAGGAGGTAGCCTGAAGGAAGAAGTCCAAGCTGAACTGAAGGAATTGGCAAAAAAAAAAAAAAAAAAAACTCCAGGATTTGATAGAATAGACATTGAGATGTTTCAACATTGGAGGTGTTCACTCATTTATGCCAAGAAATTTAGAAGACATTTACCTGGCCAACCAACTGGAAGAGATCCATATTTGTGCTCAGTCCAAAGAAAAGTGATTCAACACAATGCAGAAATTATCAAACAATATTATTAATATCACATGCAAGTCAAATTTTGCTGACAATAGTTAAGTTAAAAAGGTAGCAGCAGTATATTGACAGGGGACTTCCAGAAATTCAAGCTAGATTTAGAAGAGGAGGTAGAATGAGGGATATCATTGCTAATGACAGATAGATCTTAGCTGAAAGCAAAGAGTATGAGAAAGATGTTTGCTTGTATTTTATTGACTATGCAAAGGCATTTTGCTGTGTGGATCATAGTAAGTTGTGGATAACATTGCAAAGAATGGAAATTCCAGAACACTTAATTGTGCTTATGCAGAACTTGGTCAAAATGAACAAGAGGCAGTCATTAGACAGAACAAGGGGATGCTGCATGGCTTAAAATCAGGAAATATGTGTGTCAGGGATCCTTTCACTATATTCACTATATTCAATCTGTATGCTGAGCAAATAATCTGAGAAACTGGACTGTACGAATAAGAACATGACATCAGGATTGGAGGGAGGTTCTTTAACAACATGTGATATGTAGATGACACAACCTTGCCTGCTGAAAGTGAAGACTTGAAGCACTTACTGATGAAGATCAAAGACTGTTGGCTTCAGTATGGATTAACCATCAACACAAAGATAACAAAAATCTATACAACTGGATAAATAAGCAACATCATGATAAACAGAGAAAAGACTGAAGTGGTCAAGCATTTAATTTTTCTTGGATCCACAATCAATGCCCATGAAAGCAGCGTCAAGAAATCCAATGATGTATTTCATTGGGCAAATTTGCTGCAAAAGACCTCATTAAAATGTTAAAGAACAAAGTTGCCCTTTGAAGACCAAGATGCATCTGACCAAAGCCATAGTTTATTTTTTTAAATGCATTTTATTGAAATATAATTTATGTACAGTGAAATACACAAAACTAAAGTGACATGGGTCAATGCATTTTTTTTTCAATGTTCTCTCCCCTCCTCTCCCACTCCTGGCAACCAACAAAGAAAGTTTCCCTCCATATATAAACCTTTCCTTGACCCTCCACAAAAAACGAACTAGTACTATATTTTCCCTTCTATGATTGACTTATTTCAGTCAGCATAATGTCCTCCAAGTTCATCCATATTATGCAGTGTTTTGCAGACTCTACATTATTCTTTAGTGCTGCATAGCATTCCAGTGTGTGTATGTACCATAGTTTGGTCATCCACTCTTCCACTGATGGGCAAGTAGGTTATTTCCATCTTTTTTGCTATTGTAAATAGTGCTGTGATAAACATGAGGATGCATGTATCTATTCCTATCCTGGTTCTTACCTCTCTAGGATATATACCTAGTAATGGGATTGCTAAAAGCCAGAATCTTCTCAGAAGCCTCATGCATATCAGAGCTGGGCAATGAATAAGGAAGACCACAGAAGAATTGATGCACTTGGATTGTGGAGTTGGTGAAGAATATTGAATATACCAGGGACTTCTAGAAGAATGAATAAATCTGTGTTGAAGGAAATACAGCTGGAATGTTCCTTTGAAGTGGAAATGACCAGACTTTGTCTCTCATACTTTGGTCATGTTGTCAGAAGAGACCAGTTCCTGGAGAAGAATATCATACTAGGTAAAGTAAAGGGTTAACAAAAAAGAGGAAGACCCTAGAGATTGGTTGACACAGTGGCTGTGACAATGGGCTGAAGCATGACAATAAATGTGACGATGGCACAGGACTGGGCAATGTTTCATTCTGTTGTACGTAAGGTCACTGTGAGTCAGAACTAACTCAATGGCACCTAACAACAACAACAATCCTTAAGGTTCTTCCTGAAAGCTTTTCCCCAACAAAGATCCCTATCTAAGGTTCTGCTTTGGGAAACCTGATTTAAGACAGTGAATGTATGTATGCATGTTGTGAGTGTCTGTGTGTGTGTGTTTATGAAAGAAGAAAAGAAGTTGGCATGGGAATCAGAGTATTTCAATCCTTTGAACATTTCCTATGAGCCAGGAAGAAAGGGTTATGAAATAGTTTAGATAAAGCAGAGGCATTGGGGAGGAATGAATGAAGACCTTGTAGGGGAGAGGATATCTACCCTGTGTCTTGAAGGCTGAGAGATAAGGGGCACACAGATAAACAGAAGCAGTAGGGGTTAAATAAAGAAACTGAACCTTCCAAAGAGTTTAGGCAAAATTACCCATTTATTAAGGCATCAGCATTACAGCCAGGGTTTGAAACCTGTCTGTCTGACTCCACATGCCTCTCCTCCTTTAGACTGCCTAGCCAGGGGAGATATTGAAGCCTCACTATCCTTGTCCATCCTATCCTCACTATAGCTGGGGTGTTTATGTGTTCCCAAGACTGACTGTTCTTTGTGTTCATGAGAGCTGCAATACCCAGTGCAGCACCAGGTTATATAACTTGCACTCATTATATGCCTGTTGAACTGGATTATCACCATGACTGTCTCTAATCCAGCATGTACTGTGAAAGTCCAGGTTCAGTGAAGGAAAAGACTCCACTCTAGATGTTTTGGGCAGAGATGTATTTAATACAGAAGTTTAGGTGTTTGCATGCTTATTGGGAGGGTAGAAGAAGCAGGTTCAACATTGAGACCATTAAAATGACTCACAGGACAACACAGAATCAGGAAGGCTATACCTTTCATGCTACTGGAATTGTGCTTATCTAAGATGGAGCTGCCACTGGCCACAGAGAACCACTGGAAACCTGGAGATGGAGAATAGACAATATAATCCAGGAATTAGGCAATCAGATGATGAGACGGTTGCTACTTCTTTTTAAACTCAAAAAGTGAGGAATGAACACTGAAAACTCCTGCAGGACAGCTATGACCTTGAGAACCCTTGATAGCCTGGGCATCAGGAAGATCACCATCACTTCTTGTTTGTCTTCCAAATCTTGTCCAAGTGCACGTAATTTGTGGGGTGGAATTCACATCCAGAAACAAAGTGTCAACATGGTTTAGGAAACGCTTTCCAACTTCCCCGTACAGATAGTGATGATAAGGAACAGCGTGATGGATGAGAGAGAGCCAACTATAGGTATCTGCCATCAGACTCTCTATTGCTGTGGCCTACAAATGACTGATGAAAGGCAAGAAATTGCTTAGCTGCTTCATATCAGTCCAAGCAGTCACAGCTAGTGGGGGAAGAGTTGGTGGTCCTTAGGCCTTCAAGGGAGGAGATGATACAGCTCTGTGCATATGAGAGATGGTCTTGAATTAAGAAGAGTCATGCACATGAGGATGGGGACTTCCATTTGAGTGCTGAAATCAAGATTCTAAGTCTGGAAAAAAGGCTTGCAGTTATTCATGTACAGGCTTAAGCAGACCTACCAGGGCATTGGAAATGTTTTCCACAGATTTAGGCATTTATAATAATCTGTTATAATCTTACTAACTTAGTTTATTTCTGGGAAAACTGAAGCCTAGAGAGACATTAATATTTCCCCACTGTCACATGGAAAAATTAGTAGTAGAGACAAAACTCAATTTGGGCCTCCTTCATTGATTGACATATATCTTAGACTTTTCGAAGATCTTCCTTTCATGTTTGGGAAGCCAAAACATACTGCATATTCTTCTCAGGGCTAGATTTCCCCAGAGTCTCAGTCATTAGCTTCCACTTATAGTTTCTCACAGAGAACTCTGAGTAGAAATGTAAAACAGTATTTCTTCCTTCAGTAAAAAACAACTGAAGAGACAAAAGCCTTCCCCCAAAGCCCACAGAGAAAGCAAGCCTTCCCCTAGAGAAAGTCCCGTGAATTTGAACTTCTAGCCTCCTAAACAATGAAAAATTAAGTTTCTCTGTATTAAAGCTGTTGACCTGTGGTATTTCTGTTATAGCAGCAATAGATAACTAAGACAATGGATATGATGAGGAGAGGAGATTTGACTCTATTTTGAGAGAATTTTAGCTGTTCAGCCAGAGTATTCACTGACTGCTTTGTGAGAGGCCTCATTCCCCAAGCTGTCCCATATTTATAACTAATATGACTTGCTTTTTGCTTCTTGCCATTTGGTGGGTATTATGGATTGAACTGTATCCACCAAAATACGTGCACCAAAATTCCAACTTCTATGCCTGTTGTTATAATTCCATTTGGGAATGGATTATCTCTGTTATGTTAATAAAGCAGGATTACTGTAGGGTGTGTTTTGAGTCAATCTCTTATAAGATATAAAAGGAGAAGATTAAGCAAGCAGAGAGAGGGGAACATCTAAACAGAGATAGATGACAAATCACATGAAGATTTCCAAGGAACCAGAAAACAGAAGCTGAAGAGACAAAGACCTTCATCCCACACAAGGAGAAAACCTACAGAAGGAGAAAGCCTTCCCCTAGAGCCAGTTCCCTGAATTTAGACTTCCAGCTTCCTAAACTATGAGAAAATTAACTTCTCTGTGTTAAAGCTGTTGACTTGTGCTATTTCTGTTATAGCAGCAACAGATAACTAAGACAGTGGATATGATGAGGAGGGGAGTTTTGACTTTATTCTGAGAGAATTTTAGCTATTCAGTCAGAGTATTTACTGACTGCTTTGTGAGAGGCTCCATTCCCCTAGCTGTCCCTAGTGAACAACTTCAGTGTTCTGAGAAGTCACTTGTTAGTAAGGACATTCATACATTGAGAGCATGGGAGGTTGGAATGTGATCGAATAATTCCCAGGAGTTTTCTACTTTTGATAGTCTGTGCTACTGTGATTTATCCTAGAGATGGACCTGGCCAGAGACAGTGGCCTTTGTGCGTGTTTGGATGGGGAAGTGACAGAAAAAGAGACTGCATAGTCTTAAGCCTCAGGCATCAGTGTGGGATATATTGAGTGTATGGTCCCATTCTGCTGTCTCTCTCCTTAACATTCTATTGAGTTCCCATATTTGTCCTTGATGGGAGTGGCCTGTAGCTGTAATTCTTTATTGGCATCTATGATGCTCAGCACCTTCTTTCCTACTGTTTGGGGCTTCTGATGTAGACGTACCCCAAGCTCCCCTGAAGACAGGATCAAGAGAGCCCAGCTGAGTTGTAGTGGGCTCTGTCTGCTCTGTAAGTGACTAGTTATTTCTCCAACGTTCTTGAAGAAAATTAACAGGCAAGGCACATCTCAGTGGAGTGGGAGCTAGAGTCCCACACAACTGGCAGAGTCCTCTGCTTGAAGGTATGTGTCATAAAATGTCAGACTCATCACACCCATGACTCACAGGGAATATATGCTCTTGCATACGCAGAGAGGAAGGCAGGTGGGAAGGGGCTGGTGATGAGCTGGAATTCAGCTGATTATTTAGCCAGAGTATGCTTCTGTGGCTCCAGAGTTCCCTCTTCTAGTCAATGGCATGTGTACATACCCCATGAATTAGAAGTTATGTGTATTTTTAAAGTTTATTTTCTTTTGTTGTTGAGAATAAACACAGCAAAACATATTCCAATTCAACCTTCTCTGTACATACCATTCAGTGACATTGATTACATTCTTCATATTGTGTAACCATTCTCACCCCTCTTTCCTGAGTTATTTCTCCCCCATAATAGAAACTTACTGCCTTCTAAAGTTTCTATTTAATCTTTTGAGTTGTGTTGTCACTTTGATCCCATATAGATAGTTCTTGAAAGAGCATAATACTCAAGGGAGACACTTTTTTACTAGTTTAGCTAGATTACTCCCTCCCCCAGGGGATATTTTTGGTTTAAGGTTTAAAGATTACTTCATGGAAATAATTTCAGGGGTTCATCCACACCACATGGATACAGAAAGGCTGGAGTCCATGAGAATTTGAGATCCTGTTCTTCATTTCCCCCCTTTTGATAAGGCATATTCTATAGGATCTTTGATCAAAACATTCAGTAATAGTAGCCAGACACCATCCAGTTCTTCTGGTCTCATTGAAAGGTGACAGCTGTTCATGGAAGTACTTAGCCACACATTCTGCATCCTCCCTCTATTTCTGACTCTTCTTCCACAGTTGGCCAAATGAACAGAGCTCAGCTATCATGTTTGGATGGCTGCTTGCAGGTTTTTAACAGGTGCTACACAGAAAACTTGGAGGTAGGACAGAAGCACTAAACATGTTATTAAGCAAATTAACTGGGATGTCCCATTGAATCATGACCCTAAGCCTCCAAACAGCATTTGCCTGTCAGTTCATTGTACCATGGTGTGTTGTGTGTTGCTGTGATACTGGAAATGATGCCACTAGTATTTCAAATAACATCAGGGTCACCTATGGTAGCAAGGTTTCAGCAGAGCTTCTAGAATTAGATAAACTAGAAAGAGGGTAGTAGAGATCTCCTTCTGAAAAATTGACCAGTGAAAACCTTATGAATAGAAGTGAAACATTGTCTGCTATAATGCTAGAAGATGAGCCCCTCAGGTTGGAAGACACTCAATATATGATTATAGAATGGCTGCCTCCTCAAAGGGAGCTCTGGGAGCATAGTGCCTAAGGCACTTGACTGCTAACCAGAAGGCTGGCAGTTGAAACCTACCAACAATTCCTGGGAGGGAAAATGGGGCAATCTACTTCTGCAGTGATACTGCCTTGGAAACCCAAGGCAGGGTCGCTATGAGTCAGGTCCAACTCAATGACACATAATAACAACAACAGCCTCCTCAAAATAGAGTCAACCTTAGTGATGTAGATGGAGTAAATCTTTTGGAACCTTCATGTTGAAAGGTGAAGGCATCATTCAAATGGCATGATTCAAAATGAAAAGAAAGAGCTGTAAGCATCCTTTAATAATCAAAATGTAGAATGTAAAAAGCATGAATCTAGGAAAATTGGAAGTCATCAAAAATGAAAAGGAATGCATAAAGATCAATATCACAGGCATTAGTGAGCTGAAGTGGATTGGCATTGCCCATTTTGAATCAGAGAGTCTTATGGTTTATCACAACTGGAATGACAAATTGAAGATGAATAGTGTGTGATATCCATCATCAAAAAGAACATTTCAAGATCTATTCTGAAATATGGCACTTCTGTGATAGGAAAATATCCATATACCTTCAAGGAAGACCAGTTCATGTGACTATTATTCAAATGTGTGCACCAATCACCAATACAAAAGATGAAGAAATTGAAGAATTTTACCAACTTTTTCAGTCTGAAACTGATCAAATATGAAATCAAGATGCATTGATAATTACTAGTGATTTGAATATGAAAGTTGGAAACAATGAAGAAAGATTAGTAGTTGGAAAATATGGACTTGGTTATAGAAATGACAGTGGAGATTGCATGATAAGATTTTACAAGACCAATGATTTACTCATTGAGAACACTTTTAACAACATAAATGCTGACTATACATGAGGACTCTACAGAATGGAATACATGGGAATCAAATTGACTGCATCTATGCTTTCCATAGATGATGGAAAAGCCTAGTATCATCAATCACACAAGGCCAGGGGTGACTGTAGAACACATCATCAATTGTTCCTATGCAAGTTTAAGTTGAAGCTGAAGAAAATTAAAACATTTTCACAATTGTCAATGTATGAACTTGAGTATACTGCATCTGAATTTAGAGACCATTTCAAAAATAGATTTGATGGATTGAACACCAATGACTGAAGACCAGATGACATCAAGGACATCATACATGTAGACAGCAAAAGGTCATTAAAAGACAGGAATGATCAAAGTGGATATAAGAAGAGACTGAAACTTGCTCAGGAATATAGAGTAGCAAAAGCAAATGGATGAAATGCTAAAGTAAAAGATCTGAACAGAAGATTTGAAAGGATGGCACAAGTAAACAAAGTAAAGTATTATGATGAAATGTGCAAAGACTTGGAATTGAAAAATAAAAAGGGAAGATCAAGCTAAACATTTCTCAAGCTGAAAGAGCTGAGGAAAAAATTCAAGCCTTGAGTTGCAATATTGAAAGTTTTTATCGGCAAAACATTGAACAATGCAGGAAGCACCAAAAGAAGATGGAAGGAATACACAGAGTCATTGTACCAAAAAGAACTGGTTGAAGTTCAGCCATTACAGGAGATAACATATATTCAAGAACCAAAGGTTCTCTGTACTGAAGAAAGAAATCCAAGCTGCACAGAGGCATGAGTGGAAAAGGAAGCTTTTCTTGTTGTTGTTATATGCTGTCAAGTTGGTCCTGACTCATAGCAACCCCTCCTTGGGTTTCTGAGGCAGTATCGCTATAGAAGTAGATTGCCCCATCTTCCTTCTGGGGAGTGGCTGGTGGGTTTGAACCACCAGCCTTCTGGTTGGCAGTCAAGTGCCTTAGGCACTATACTACCAGCGCTTAGGAATTGATAGAATACCAAATAAGATGTTTCAACAAATGGATGCAAAGCTGAAAGTGATCACTTTTGCAAGCCAAGAAATTTGGAAGACAGACACCTGGCCAACTGACTAAAAAGATCCAATTTTGTGCCTATTCTAAAGAAAGGAGATCCAACAGAATGCAGAAAGTGTCAAACAATATTAATAACACATGCAAATAAATTTTGGCTGAAGATTATTGAAAAACAATTACAGTAGCACATTGACAGTGGTCTGCCAGATGTTTAAGTTGGATTCAGAGCAGGATGTGGAATGGAGACATCATTGCTGATGTCAGATGGATCTTGACTGAAAGCAGAGATAACTGGGAAGATATTTATCTATGTTTTATTGACTATGAAAAGAAATTCAACTGTGTGGATCATAACAAATTATGAATAATATTGTGAAGAATGTAAATTTCAGCACACTTAACTGTGCTCATTTGGAACAGGTGTATAGACCAAGTGCCAGTCGTTCAAACAGAACAAGGGGATATTGTGTGGTTTAAAATTACTAAAAGTGTGCATCAGGGTTGTATCCTTTCCCACGCTTATTCACTCTGTGTGCTGAACAAATAGGCTGAGAACCTAGACTTTGTGAAGAAGAATGAAACATCAGAATTAGAGGAAGATTCATTAACAACTTGCCATATGCCAATAACACAATCTTGCTTGCTGAAAATGAAGAGACTTGAAACACTTACTGATGAAAATCAAAGACTACAGCCTTTAGTATGAATTATACCTCAACCTCATGTGGTCAGAAGGGACCAGTCCCTGAAGAAGGATATCATGTTTGGTAAAGTGGAGGCTTTTGATTGTGTGGATCATGACAAATTATGGATAACATTGAGAAGAATGGGAATTCGTGAACACTTGATTGTACTCATGAGGAACATGTACCTTGACCAGGACCAGGAGGTTGTTGTTCGAATGGAACAAGGGTACACTGCATTGTTTAAAATCAAGAAGTGAGTGTGTCAGGGTTGTATTCTTTCCCCATACTTATTCAATCTATATGCAGAGGAAATAATCCAAGAAGCTGGACTATATGAAGAAAAATGTGGCATCAGGATTGGAGGAAGGATCATTAACAACCTGAGATATGTTGATGATATAACTTTTTTTGCTGAAAGTGAGGATGACTTGAGGCACTTACTGATGAAGATTGAGGAACACAGTCTGCAGTATGGATTACATCTCAATATAAAGAAGACAAAAATCCTCACAACTGGACCAATAAGCAGCATCACGATAAATGGAGAAAAGATTGAGGTTGTCAAAGAATTCACATTGCTTGGTTCTATAATGGAGGTCAATGGAAGCAACAGTCAGGACACTAGATGATGTATAGCACTGCGTAGGTCAGCTGAGAAGGGACTCTTTTAAGTGCTAAGGAGCAAGGATGTCTCCTTGAGGACTAAGGTGCACTTGACACAAGCCATGATATTTCCAATCACCTTGTATGCATGTGAGAGCTGGACAATGAATAAGGAAGACCAAAAAAGAGTTGATGCTTTTGAGTTATGGTGCTGGTGAAGAATGCTGCAAGTACCATGGACTGTTAAAAGAACTAGCAGGTCTGTCCTGAAGGAAGTGCACCCGAAGTGCTCCTTGGAAGCAAGAATGGCCAGACTTCGTCTCTCATATTTTGGTTATGTTTTCAGAAGGGACCATTCCCTGGAGAAGGATGTCATGCTTGGTAGGGTGAGGGTTGACAAAAGAGGGGGAGGCCTTCAACGAGATGGATTGACA
>NW_006921808.1:2507998-2515929 GCF_000298275.1 Orycteropus afer afer
TGATGCTTTTGAGTTGTGATGCTGGCAAAGAATGCTGAAGGTACCATGGACTGCCAAAAGAACTAACAGATCTGTCCTGGATGAAGTACAGCCGAGATGATCCTTGGAAGCGAGGATGGCTAGACTTCATCTCACCTACTTTGGTCATGTTGTCAGATGGGATCATTCCCTGGAGAAGGATGTCATGCTTGGTAAGGTGAAGGGTCGAGGAAAGAAGGGAAGGCCTTTGACGAGATGGATTGACACAGTGGCTGTGACAATGGGCTCAAGTATAGCAAGGATTGTGCAGCTGGCGCAGGATGGGGCAGTGTTTCATTCTTCTGTGCATGGGGTCTTTAAGAGTCGGAAGCAACTCTATGGCACCTAACAACAACAATTGATGTTGTCAAGGATTTCCTTTTACTTGGATCCACAATCCACATCCATGGGAGCAGCAGTCAAGAAATTAAATGACATATTTGCACTGGGAAAATCTAATGCCAAAGATCCCTTTGAAGTGTTGAAGAGCAAGATGTCACTCTGAAGAATAAGGTGAACCTGACTCCAAGGCATGGTATTTTCAATTGCCTCATTTGTCTGCAAAAGCTGGACAATGAATAAGAAAGACTGAAGAAGAATTTATACCTATAAATTATGATGTTGGTAAAGAATATTGAATATACCATGGACTGTCAGAAGAATGAACAAATCTGTCTTGTAAAAAATACAGCCAGAATTTGCCTTAGAAGCAAGAATGGTCAGACTTCATCTCTCATATTTTGCTCATGTTGTCAGAAGGAACCAGTCTCTGAGGAAGGATAGCACGCTTGGTAAAGAGAACCAAAAACAAAACCAAACTCACTGCCATCGAGAGGATGAGCAAAAAAGAGGAAGACCCTCAATGAGTTGGATTGACACAGTGGCTGCAAAATGGGCTTAAACATAGCAGTGATTATGAGGTTGGTGTATGACTGGACAGTGTTTTGTTTTGTTGTACATAGGATTGTTATGAATCAGCATTGACTTGAGGACACCTAAAAACAACAACAAATCCCCAAACCAAGGAACCAAATTCCATAAAGTTTTTGATTGTTCATAAACAGTCTGAGCAGAGACTTATTTTTTTGTCACTATTGTGAATATGTCTATCACACAACTTTTGCCAATTCAACATCTTACAAGTGTAAAACTTTTTGACATCAATTACAATCCCTACCCTAATCATCGTGACTTTTCTATTCACTGAATCCCTTCCCCTTTTCCCCTTTCTCTCCCACCCCTGGTAACTACTAATAAACTTCAGTCTCTATACATTTACCCTTTCTTGCCTTTTTATATAAAAGGTCGTATAATATATTTCCTTTTGTATTTGTCTATCATTCAATATAATGTCTTCAAACTCCATACATATTTTGGCATGTTTCAAAACTTCATTTATTCTACTGGCTGACTAGTATCCCAGCATATGTATACACCACATTTTGTTTATCCATTTTTCTATTAACAGGAATTTAGTTTGTCCCCACTTTTTGTTTACTGTGAATAGTGCTGCAATGAATATCAGTGTACATATATGTATTTTTACATACGTGTGTATACACTTAAATGACAGATACCATTTTGTGTGAGTACATATGTGGCTCAGTACATCATGTGCACATAGTCATCTATATGCTTTCTTAGGTAAGAGAATGTGTGTGCATGTGTGCATGAGTGTGGATGTGCACATATGTGCATGCATACACATTCAAAACTTGGGAAGGCAGATTGTTCTGCTAGGCAGGTTTCTCTACTGATGTTTGCCTTGGGCTGCTAGTTTCCTAAAGAGTGGTTTGAATTTGTCCTCCCTGTTCCAGGGTCGATGACATTGATTCAGAAGGAGTGAAGAATCAATCGTAATTTGGTTGTAGGGCCAGGTGCCAGTGTGTGTGAAGAGTGATTAAAAGGAGAGGAGCTGATTCAGAGGGCAGGGCCCACTGCCCTTGAGAGAGGCTGGTAGGCCTATGAGAAGATGGGGCAGGCATTGTTGGAGAGGAGAGCCATACAAGGAGAACCAGCATATCCCTCTTTGAATATACCATGCTGCAGATCAGCCTCTATTGGACTTGGGACAGTCTCTAACAGCATAGCCCAGAAGTGGTAGTGACTGTTAATCTGCATTGTGGGAATGAGATCTCTTGAGAGATAGCTCAGACTTATCTTTAACTCCCATGAATCTCTTACATAACAATGAAGAACACATCATTTATTCACAGCTTCTAAATTTTTAACAAGCTTTCAATGTTCTTTTCTCCTTTGAAAATTATAACTTTACTAAGAGATAAAAAGGGCAAATACCATGGCCCATTTTATAGGTAAGGAAATGGAAGAAACACATGCTACTGACATGCCAAAATTCCCATAGGAAGTCATTGTAGAGCTTCGTTCATGGTCCAGACCTAACTGGCTATAGCAGTGATTCTTCTGTAACAGTGGCTCTAAGATACCTCATAGAGCATATGTGTGATAAGGACATTTACTTCTCATGGGATGAGGGCTGATGGGAATGAAAATGATCCAGAGTTCTTAGAAGGTATTTCATGTTTCCCACAAGAGCAGTGGTTCTTCAAGCTGCAGCATTCCCAGTTCCCTGGAACTCTATAAAATGCAAGTTCATGGGCTCTAGTCTCAGGGGTTCTGATATAGTAGGTCCCAGGTGGATCTGATGGGAAGTCCAGAATCTTAACTTTTATCATGTGCCCCAGGTGTTTGTAATGCAGATAGACCACAAGCCACATGTGGAGGCAACAGCTGTAAGGAATGGAAAAGAAATAAGGGAGGATACCAACCGAGGTGACCACTTTAGCTCAGGGCAAAGTCGTGAGAGTGCTGAAAGGAAAGTGTGAGTGCTGTCTGCCTGTGGCAAGTGGAAAGAGAGCAAAAGTCTTCTGGATAGACTAGGGAAAGCCAAGATATGAATAGATGGAGTTATGAATTTATTTGTGTCTGTCAAAAATAAGTATTGTATTTTACAGTCCTAACCTGTGGTTGTAATCCTATTTGGGAATGAATTTCTTTGTTATATTAATGTGACAGAACTAGTGTAAAGTGTGTTGTTAACCAATCTTTTCTGAGTATAAGATGAAGCAAACAAGGAAGCAGAGATGGCAGAAGTTAGATGCCATTCCACATGAGATCTACAAGAAACCAAGAAACATGCTGAAAAGAGACAAGAATCTTCCCCATAATCAACAGAGAAAAAAAAAAAAAAAAAGCTTTCCCTTAGAGCCAGAACCTTAAATTCAAACTTTCAGCCTCCTAAATTGTGAGAAAATAAACTTTAGTTTGTTAAAATCATCAACTTGTGGTGTTTCTGTTATAGCAGAACTTGATAACTGAGTCAAAATTTAGTAATGAAAAATGGGGTGCTGCTGCAACAAATACCTAAAATGTGGAAGTAGTTTTGGAATTGGGTAATGGGTGGAAGCTGTAAGAGTTTTAAAGTGCCTAGGAGTAAAAAGAGTAAATCCGTCACTCATCTGTTAGTTTGTTGTACTATGGTGGGAAGCATTTTGCTATGATGCTGGAAGCTATTCCACTGGTATTTCATATACCAACAGTGTCACCCCTGGGGAACATGTTTCAGCAGAGCTTCCAGACTAAGACAGACTGGAGAGAAGGGTTATCCACTTCTGACAAAACTGGCCACTGAAAAATTTATGAATAGCAGTGAAACACTGTCTGATATATAACTGGAAAATTTCAGGGATAGCAGTGAAACTTTGTCTGATATAGTGCTGGGAGTTAAGCCCATCAGGTCAGAAAGCAGTCAAAATACAACTGAGAAAGAGCTACCATCTCAAAGTAGAGTCCACCTTAATGATGTGGATGGAGGAAAACTTCTAGGACCTTCATTTGCTGATGGGGCATGACTCAAAATGGGAAGAAACAGCTGTAAACATTCATTAACAATTGGAACATGGGATGTACAAAGTATGAATCTAGGAAAATTGAAAACTGTAAAATATAAAATGGAGCATATAAAGATCAATATCCTAGCCATTGATGAACTGAAATGGACCATTTCAGTTCATATTAGCCATTATGAATCAGACAATCATATGAACTACTATGTGGGAATGACAAATTGAAGAGGAATGGCATCACATTTATCATCTTAAAGAACACTTCAAGATCTATCCTGAAGTAAAATTCTGTCAGTGATAGGATAATATCCTTATGCCTACAAGGAAGATCAGTTAATACTATTATTATTCAAATTTATGCACCAATCACTAAAGCCAAAGTTGAAGAAATTTAAGATTTTTACCCACTTCTTCAGTCCAAAATTGACCAAAAATTCAATCAAGATATATTGATAATTACTGGTGATTGGAACGCAAAAGTTGAAAACAAAAAAGAACCTTCAGTAGTTGGAAAATATGGCCTTGTTGATAGAAATGATATGGGGGAATCACATGGTAGAATTTTACAAGACCCACTGCTTCTTTATTTCAAATATCTTTTTTCAACAACATAAATGGTGGCTACACACATAGACCTTACCAGATGGAATACACAGGAATGAAATCAACTATATCTGTGGAAAAAGATGATGAAGCAGCTCAATATCATCAATCAAAATAAGGCCAGGAGCTGACTGTGGAATAGACAATCAATTGTTCATATACAAGTTCAGGTTGTAGCTTGTGGTAATGAAGGTTATATGTCAACTTGGCTGGGCTTTTTGAGTGACTGGGCAGCTGGATGGTATGAATCTCCATGATGAAACTGATAATCAGCTCCATGGTGGAATCTATTGGAGCAGCTAAGTAGCTGTCTTAGGGATGTGGTCTGCTTCCAATATTTAAGAAGAAGCATTGAGAAAGATCTCTGGAGCTTTTTGACATGCTTGGACCCTGTATATAGCTGCTGAGCCTTCATTCAGTAGCCTGCCATGTTGTCTGCTGATCTTAGGATTATTCCTGGACTTGAACCAGCAGCCTGTCATGCTGTATGATTATCTTGTATCTGTGTCATTTTACTTGTCAACCTCGGGCTTGTTAGCCTCATCCACTAGTAGCTGTCTGACTGAACAGATGCCCCCAGCCCCAGTGGGCCAGGAGCAAGGGCAGAGCAGAAGCCCAAAGTTGAGGGGCTTTGAACTCAAACTTCCATCCTCTTAAACTGTAAGAGAATAAATCTCTGTTTGTTTAAAACCACCCAATTGGTGTGTCTGTGAGAGCAGCACAAGAGGACAAAAATAAGGCTGTAGAATATTAAAACAAGTCCATGAGTGCCAAAATATGACCTTGACTATATCCCACCTGAATTTAGGGACTGTCTGAAGAATAGATTTTATACATTGAACACTAATGATTGAAGACCAGATGAATTGTGGGATGACGTCAAGAACATTACACATGAAGAGAGAAAATGTCATTTAAAACACAGGAAAGGAAGAAAACACCAAAATGGATGTAATAAGAGACTCTGAGGTTTGCTTTTGGA
Organism: Orycteropus afer afer; assembly: GCF_000298275.1. Taxonomy (NCBI): domain Eukaryota; kingdom Metazoa; phylum Chordata; class Mammalia; order Tubulidentata; family Orycteropodidae; genus Orycteropus; species Orycteropus afer. The sequence continues at coordinate 2,513,468 of NW_006921808.1, forward strand.
TGGATATAGCTCAAGTGAATGGAAGAAATGTTGAAACAAAAGAGTTGAACAGAAGATTTCAAAGGGCAGCTCAAGAAGACAAAGTAAAGTACTATAATGAAATATGCAAAGGCCCATAATTAGAAAACCAAAAGGGAAGCACATGCTTTTCTTAAGCTGAAAGACTGGAGAAAAAGTTCAAGCCTCAAATTGCAACATATTGAAGGATTCTGTGATCAAAATATTGAACGATGCAAGGAGCATCAAAAGAAGATGGAAGGAATGCACGGTTACTGTACAAAAAATAATTGGTTGATATTTAATTATATCAATGGTAGCATATGATTGATCAAGAAGCAATGGTATTGAAGGAAGAAATGCAAGCTACATTGAAAGAATTGGCAAAAACCAAGATTCCAAGAATTGATGGACTACCCATTAGGATGTTTCAACAAACTGATGCAACATTGGAGGCACTTACTCACTTATGCCAAGAAATTTGGACGACCCCTCCTTGGCCAACTGACTAGAAGAGATCCATATTTGTGCCTATTACAAAGAAAGGTGATCCAACAGAACATGAAAATTATCTAATAATATCATTAATATCACATGCAAGTAAAATCTACCTGAAATTTAAGCTGGATTCAGAAGAGCATGTGGAATTAGGGATATCATTGTTGATGTCAGATAGATCTTGGCTGAAAGCAAAGAATAACGAAATATATTTCCCTGTGTTTTATTGACTATGCAAAGGCATTTGACTGTAGGGATCAAAACAATTTATGGACAACATTGCAAAGAATGAAAACTTCAGAACATTTAATTGTGTTCATCAGAAAATGGTAGATAGACCAAGAGGCTGTTGTTTGAATAGTACATCGGTATACTACATGGCTTAAAATCAGGAAGGGTGTGTGTCAGGGTTGTATCTTTCACTGTATTTATTCAATGTGTATGCTGAACACATAATCTGAGAAACTGGACTATATAAAAAAGAACGTGACATTAGGAGAAAGACTCATTAACAGCCTATAATATGCAGATGATACAACCTTGCTTGCTGAAAGTGAAGATGACTTGAAACACTTACTGATGAAGGTCAAAAACTGCAGTCTTCAGTATGGATTATACCTCAACATAAAGAAAATGAAAATCCTTACAACTGGACCAATAAGCAACATCAGGATAAATGGAGAAAAGACTGAAATTATTAAGGATTTCATTTTACTCTCATCCACAATCAACACCCGTGGAAGCAGCAGTCAAGAAATTAAATGACGTATTTTTCATGGAATGTTCAAAGTATGAATATAAGAAAATTGGAAGATGTAAAAAATAAAATAGGACTCTAAGATTGATATTGCAGGCATTAGTAAGCTGAAATGAACTGATATTGCCCATTTTGAATTGGACAATCATGTTACTTACTATGTCAAGAGTGACAAAGTGAAGAATAGTGTCACATTCATGGCCAAAAAGAATATTTCCAGATCAATCCTGAAATACAATGCTGTCAGTGATATGATAACATTCATGTGTCTACAAGGAATATGATTATTATTGAAATTTAAACACCAACCACTAGTGAAAAAGATGAAGAAACTGAAGATTTTTACCAACTTTTTCAGTCTGAAATTGATCAAATATACAATCAAGATGCATTGATAATTACTGGTGATTGGAATGCAAAAGTTGGAAACAAAGAAAAAGGACCAGTAGTTGGAAAATAGGGTATTGGTGACAGAAATGACAATGAAGATCATTCGATAGGATTTTACAAAAGTAATGACTTATTCACTGCAAGTACCTTTTTTCAACAACATAAACAGTGAGTATACATGAGGACTTCACAGGATGGAATATACAGGAATCAAATCAACTACATTTGTGGAGAGAAAGAATGGAAATGCTCAATATCATCAATCAGACAAGGTCAGGGGCTGACTATGGAACAGATCATCAATTGCTCCTATGCAAGTTCAAGTTGAAGCTGAAGAAAATTGAAACGAGTCCATGAGAGCAAGACTACCACCTTGAGTATAGCCCTGCTGAATTTATTTATTTTTAATTATACATTATTATTTGAATGAAACTTTACACAGAAAATGGGTTTTCCATTCAACTTTTCACCTGAATTCAGAGCCAATGTTAAGAATAGATTTGATGTGTTGATCACCAACTACCAAAGACCAGACAAGTTGTGGAATGAAATCAAGAGCGTCATATATGAAGAAAGCAAAAGTCATCAAAAAGACAGGAAAGAAAGAAAAGACGAATCTGTATTTAAGAAAAGACTCTGAAACATACTCTGGAGTGTAGAGTGGCAAAAGCCAATGGATGAAGTGATGAAGTAGAAGACCTGGAAAGAAGATTTTATTATTATTTTTTTTTATTAGGATTTGGGTGAAGATTTACAGAGTAAATTCACTTTTCATACAGCAGTTCACATATATTTTGTCTCATGTCATTGACCAAAATTT
>NW_006921808.1:2527787-2549004 GCF_000298275.1 Orycteropus afer afer
TACTCTGTGCTACGCCTGTGAGTAAGCACCAGCCCGCCCGTGCTTACCTTGCTCCCGGAGACCCGGTCCCTCTTGGGAGGGTAACAAGGGAAAGTGTTCAGTGCAGATCAGTGAGTAAGCACCAGCCAATCAGAAAAAAGAGCAGAACAAAAAGAAGAAAGCTTAAGGTTTGTGTGGGATACAATCAAAAGGAATAACCTACGTCTAATCAGAATTCCAGAACAGGAAGAGAAAGAGAAAACCAATGAGAAAATTGTGCAAGATTTGTTGGAAGACAACTTCCCTGATATGATGAAAGATGAGAATATATCCATTGAGGAAGTCCAATGAACCCCAAAAAGGATAGACCCCAAAAGAAAATCACCAAGACATATCATCATTAAGCTCATCCAAGCCAAAGACAAAGAAAGAATCCTGAAATCAACATGGGAAAAAGAAAAAGTTACTTACAAAGGACAACCAATAAGAATAAGCCTTGATTTCTCAGAAGAAACCATGCAAGTGGGAAAGCAATGAGATGGTATATATAAAACCCTGAAAGAGAAAAATTTCCAGCCAACAATTACATACCTGGCAAAATTGTCCCTCAAATTTGATGGTGAAATTAGGAGATTTCCAGATGAGCAGAATTTAAGGGAATTTGTTAAAACCAGACCAACCTTACAAGAGATACTAAAGGAAGTCCTTTGAACAGAGAACCAATAAAATACTCAAGATGACATAATCCAGAAACCAACACAGCTATGGATGTATCCAAAGTAAAATAAGCTTACAAGATTGTAAACAGGTAATCAGAGAATCAATTGTCAAATGAAGACAACAACATACCAAAAAGAGGGAAAATAGTGTAGTTACAGAACTTCTAAATTGTGAGGAAGTCAAGAGAGTTGCAAGATAGAATGGATTGTTCTAAACTCAGGGAGAAAGTTATAAATCACAGGGTAACCGCAAATAAAAATGATAAACCTTCACATAGGAGCTCTGGTAGCATAGTGCCTAAGGCACTTGACTGCTAACCAGAAGGCTGGCGGTTCAAACCCATCAGCCACTTCTCGGAAGGATAGTTGGGCAATCCTACTTCTGTAGTGATAACTGCCTCAGAAATCCAAGAAGGGGTCACTATGAGTCAGGGCTGACTCAATGGCACATAACTACAACAACAACAACAAACCTTCATATCACAATAAAAAAGAGGAAAAGCACAAATATTTAACAAATACTAAAATAATAGCAACAAAGGAAATGATAATACAATTTGCAAACATAATAAGCTCAGCATAGAAAATAACATGGAACAAAGAAACCAGGAACACCATGAAAAAAAACACAAAACAAAATGACAGCAACAAATTCATACTTGTTGATAATTACACTGAATGTTAATGGATTAAATGTACCACTCAAGAGACTCTGAGTTGAAGACTGGATAAGAAAACATAACCCATCACTATGCTGTCCACAAGAGACACACCTTAGAGACAAAGACAAAAATAGAGTAAAAATCAAAATCTGTTACAAGATATATCCAGCAAATGGCAAACAAAAAAAAGAGCAGGAGTGGCAGTATTAATTTCTGATCAAGTTGACTTTAAGACAAAAGCCAGAATATGAGACAAGGAAGGGCATTATCTAATGATTAAAAGATCAAGAGAACAAGAAGATATAACCACAATCAATATTGATGGACCCAATGAAAGACCCCAAAAATACATAAATCAGACTTTAAATGTTGAAAAAGAAAATAGATTACTCCACATTCATAGTGGGAGACTTTAATATGCCACTTTCAATGAAAGATAGAAAAACTAGCAAGAAACACAACAGAGAGGCAAAAGAGTTAACCAATACAATCCACCAGCTTAACCTTATACACATCTACAGAGCACTTCACCCAACAACAGCAAAATAAACATTCTTTTCCAGTGCACATGAAATATTCTCCAGGATAGACCATATGTTAGGCCATAAAGCAAGCGTTAATAAATTTTAAAACATTGAAATACTGCACAACATCTTCTCAGATCACAATCCATTAGGAATCAACAATAGGAAGATCAATGGAAAAAGAGCAAACACATGGAAACTGAACAACACCCTCCTTATGAAAGAATGGGTGAGAGAAGAAATAAAAAACAAAGTTAAAAAATTCCTTGAATCAAAGGAGAATGAAAACACAACATACCAAAATCTTTGGGACACAGCAAAAGCAGTAATCAGAGACCAATTGATAGCAATAAATGCACACATCAAAAAAGAAGAAAGAGCCCAAATCAACACTTTAAAGCAACATCAACAACAATTAGAAAAAGAACAGCAATAAAAGTACAGTCACCAGAAGAAAGGAAATAAAGATTCAAGCAGAAGAATGAAACAGAAAATAGAAAGACAATAGAAAAAATCTGTAAGACTATGTGTTAGATGGGGTTCTCTAGAGAAACAAAACCAGTAAAGGTTATATATAGAGAAAAAGAAATTTATTTTAGGCAAATGGCTCACACATTTAAAGAAGCTGGCAAGTCCAAAGTTCTTGGATGAAACGTCAAGTTGGAGGCTTTTCCCAACTCACACAGCTACAGGGGCTGAGGAGCTCAAGGTTGGCAAGGAGTACACTGGTTGTTGACTTCAACGAATGATGAATCTAAGATCTCCAGGCCAAATGGTGGATTGTTTGCTCATGGACAATTGTAGGCAGCACAACAGAATCCCAATCCACAGAAGAGTGTCTCTTTTCCCAGGATGTCCATAAATATATTGAAAGCAGGCCATACCCCTAGGTAAACTCCATTTCAATGGATTGGCTGCTCAAAACATATTCATCTGATCCCATCAAGGGAATAACCACATCACAACTGCTTAAACCACACAGAATTGTGGTCCAGCCAAATTGACACACAGTTCCAACTATCACCAAATTGACACACAGTTCTAACTATCACAGTCCACCCCTTGTCAACTCAGCAGTTTACACATATTCTTAACCATATAATAATCTCTAAATAAAGACAATTATAAACTCATATTTGTGCCTAACATGATATGCTAACACATGTACAACTGAAATGCATTAATCTTATTTACATCTCACAGTTCATAACAGAAGGAAACAAAAATATTTCATTCACGTATACAATGAAGAAATATAACAATCACAGTCCTTGTTTCTGCAACTGGTCACATGGTCATAGCTGATATTCAGAACTACCTTTTTCCACCACCTGTTCTGTATTTCCCTTGCCTTCAGCAAGCACCTTAGCTGGTCATGGTTCTTTGCCTGGTGAGGTGACCCAAACCTTCATTCCTGAAGGGTCTGGGCCATTAGCAGTCATATCAGAATTAAGTTGCTGTAATTTTCCACTGACTTTAATCACAGGGCATGATAGTTCTAAGAGATGTCCTAAGGAATCTCCTGTATTCCAGACATATTCTTCTTTACCTCCATTACATAATGTCAATCCAATTTCCCTTGGTAATCAGGATCTATCACAACAGATAGTACAGTGTTCTATCAAGCCAGATGCTTAAGGATGTATGGAGAAGATGTATGTGTATAGATCTCTCTGAATGGGCCAAAGGAGTAAAGATATTTGTGTCTCATGTGAATGCCCACCAGAAGGTGACCTCAGCAGAGAAGGACTTTAACAATCAGGTGGATAGGATGACACATTCAGTGGAAACCATCCATCCTTTTCCCCTAGCTACTCCTGTCATTGCTCAATGGGCTCATGAACAAAGTGGCCATGATGGCAGGGATGGAAGTTAAGCATGGGCTCAGCAACACGGACTCCCACTTACCAAGGCTGATTTGGGTACTGTCACTGCTGAGTGCCCAATCTGCCAGCAGCAGAGACCAACACTGAGTCCACAATATGGAACCATTGCTCAGGGTGATCAGCCAGCAACATGGTGGCAGGTTGATCACATTGGACCACTTCCATCATAGCAAGGACAGCATTTTGTTCTTACTGGAATAGATACTTATTCTGGATATGAATTCACCTTCCCTGCATGCAATGCTTCTGCCAAAACTACCATCCATGGACTTACAGAATGTCTTATGCACCGTTGTGGTATCCACACAGCATTGCTTCTGATCAAGGGACTCGCTTCACAGCAAATGAAGTGCGGCAATGGGACTATACTCATGGAATTAACTGGTCTTACCATGTTCCCCATCACTGAGAAGTAGCTGACTTGATAGAACAATTGAATGGCCTCCTGAATACACAATTACAGCACAAGCTAGGTGGCAATACCTTGAAGGGTTGGGGCAATGTTCTCCAGAAGGCTGTATAAGCTCTAAGCCAGTGTCCAATATATGGTTCTGTTTCTCCAATAGTCAGGATTCATGGATCCAGGAGCCAAGGGCTGGAAAAAGGATTGGTACCACTCACTATTATACCTAGTGACCCACTCAAAAATTTCACTTATAGAAGCAGGCAAGTCCAAAGTTCTTGGATCAAATGTCAAGCTGGAAGCTTTTCCCAACTCATGCAGCTGCAGTGGCTGAGGACCTCAAGGTTGGCAGGCAGTATACTGGCTATTGACTCCAACGAATGATGAATCCAAGGTCTCCAGGCCGAATGGTGGATTGTTTGTTCACAGACAGTTGTAGGCAGCACAACAGAATCCTGACCCACAGAAGAGTGTCTCTTTTCCCAAGATGTCCATAAATATACTGGAACAGGCCACACCTATAGGGAAATTCCCTTTCAATTGATTGGCTGCTCAAAACATATTCATCTGATCCCATCATGGGAATAACCACATCACAACTGCTTAAACCACACAGAATTGTGGTCCAGCCAAGTTGACACACAGCTCCAACTATCACAGACTAGAAATTGGTTTTTTGAGAAGGTTAATAAAATTGATAAACCACTGGCAAATTTAACAAAGGAAAAGAGGGAGAGAATACAAATAACACAAATAAGAAACAACATGGGCAACATCACAACTGAACCAACTGAATTAAAAAGGATAATATCAGGATACTACAAAGAACTGTACTCCAACAAATTTGAAAATCTGGAAGAAATAGACAGATTTCTAGAAACACATCACTTACCTAAACTAACACAGAATGATGTGGAAAATTTGAATAGATCCATAACAAAAGAGGAAATTTAACATATCATAAAAAAATTACCAACAAAAAAAGTCCTTGCCCAGAGGGTTTAACTGGAGATTTCTACCAAATATTCAGAGAAGAACTGACACTAATCCTACTCAAACTATTCCAAAATATACAAAAGGATGAAATCCTACCAATTCATTTTATGAAGTAAGCATAACCATGGTACCAAAAGCAGGCAAAGACATCACACAAAAAGAAAAGGAAAGACCAATATTCATCATGAATATAAATGCAAAAATCTTCAACAAAATCTTAGCCAATAGACTCCAGTAACATATCAAGAAAATTAATCATTATGACCAAGTGGGGATCATATCATGTATGCAAGGATGGTTCAACATTAGAAAAACAATCAACGTCATCCACCACATAAATAAAATAAAGGAAAAGAACCACATGATCATATCAGTCGATGCAGAAAAGGCATTAGATAAAATCCAACACCCACTCCTGATAAAAACTCTCAACAAAATAGGAATAGCAGAGATATTGCTCAACATAATAAAGGTCATATATGCTAAACCAGCAGCCAACATTATTTTCAATGGGAGAGACTTAAACTATTCCCCTTGCAAACAGGAACCAGAAAACCTTTATCACCATTTCTATTCACATTGTATTAGAAGTCCTAGCCAGGGAAATAAGGCAAGAAAGGAAAATCAAAGGCATCCAGAGTGGTAAGGAAGAAGTAAACTATCCTTATTTGCTGATTATGTAATCCTATACCTAGAAAACCCAAGAGACTCCGTAAAAAATCTACCAGAACTAATTGAGAGATTTAGCATTGTGGCAGGATACAAGATCAACATCCAAAAATCAGTTGGATTCCTCTACACCAACAAAAAGATTGCTGAAAAAGAAATAAGGAAATCAATACCACTTACAGTAGCTACCAAAAAAAGAAAATACATGGGAATAAGTCTTACCAAGGACACAAGAGACCTGTACAAAGAAAACTATAAAAGACAACTTCAAGAAACCGTAAGAGATCTACATAAATGGAAGAACATCCCATGCTCGTGGACAGGAAGATTGAACATTGCAAAAATGTCAGTTCTACCCAAATCAATCTATATATTCAATGCAATCTCAATCCAGATCCCATCAACATTCTTTAAGGATATGGAAAAATCAATCACTAACTTTATATGGAAAGGAAAGAGACCTCGGATAAGCAAAGCACGATTGAAGAAGAAGAACCAAGTAGGAGGATTCACACTGTCAGATCTCAAAATCTACTATACAGCCACAGTAGTCAAAACTGCCTTGTATTGGTATAATGATAGACACAAAGACCAATGGAATGGAAGAATTGAAATCCCAGAAATAGATCCATCGATCTATGGTCAGCTGATCTTTGACAAAAGGCAGAAATCCATTAGATGGGGAAGAGATTGTCTGTTTAACAAATGGTACTGGCAAAACTGGATATCCATTTGCAGAAAAATGAAACTAGATTCACACCTCACACCATACACAAAACAAACTCCAGATGGATCAAAGCTTAAATGTGAAACCTAAAACTATAAAGTTTCTCAAGGAAAAACTAGGGACAAATTTAAGGTCCTTAATATATGGCATAAATAGACAATTAAGCATAACCAAAAATGCACACACAGTAGAAGAGAAACTAGATGAATGGGACCTTCTAAAAGTTAAATTTTTATGTGCTTCCAAGACTTCTCAAAAAAGTCAAAAGAGAACCTACAGGTTGGGAAAAGATATTCTGACAAGGGACATATCTTTAGGATTTATGGAAAACTCCAACAGCTCAACAACAAAGAGACAAAAAGTCCTATTAAAAAATGAGCAAAAGTCATGAATAGACACCTCACCAAAGAGGATATTCAGGTGGCCAACAAACATATGAAGAAATGCTGATGATCATTAGCCATTGTTGTTGTTGTTGTCATTAAGTGCCGTTGAGTCATCTCAGAATCATAGAGACCCTGTGCACAGGAGAATGAAACACCACCCTGTCCTGAGCCAGCTAGATGATTCTTGCTATACTTGAGCCCATCCCTGCTGCCACCATGTCAATCCATCTTGTTGAGGGCCTTCCTCTCTTTCATCGACCCTCCACCTTACCAAGCCTGACATCCTTCTCCAGGGAATGGTCTCTTCTGACAACATGACCAAAGTATGTGAGATTAAATCTGGCCATTCTCACCTCCAAGGAGCACTCTGGCTGCACTTCCTCCAGGAGAGATCTTTTAGTTCTTTTAGCAGTCCATGGTACTTTCAGCATTCTTCACCAACACCACAGCTCAGAAGCATCAATTCTTCTTTGGTCTTCCTCATTCATTGTCCACTTTCACATGCATATGAGACGATTGAAAATACCATGGCTTGTGTCAGACTCACCTTAGTCCTCAAGGAAACATCTTTGCTCTTCAGCACTTGAAAGAGGTCCTTTGCAGCCAATTTTCCCAATGCTATACACCAACTGATATCCTGACTGGTGCTTCCATCGGCGTCGGTTGTAGAACCAAGTAATGTGAAGTCTTTGACAATTTCAATGTTTTCTCCATTTATCATAATTTTGCTTATAGGACCAATTGTGAGGATTTTTGTTTTCTTTAGATTGAGATGTAATCCATACTGCAGACTGTATTCTTCAATTTTCATCAGTAAGTACTTCAAGTCATCCTCAGTTTCAGCAAGCAAAGTTGTGTCATGAGCATATTGCAGATTGTTAATGATTATTCCTCCACTCCTACTCCTACATTCTTCTTCATTTAGTCCAGTTTCTTGGGTTATTTGCTCAGCATACAGATTGAATAAGTATGGTGAAAGAATACAACCATGACACACGCTCTTCTTGATTTTAAACCATGCAGTGTTCCCTTTTTCTGTTTGAAGGACAGCCTCCTCATTGATGGACATGTTCTTCATGAGTACAATTAAGTGTTCTGGAATTCCCATTCTTCTCAATGTTATCCACAATTTGTTATGATCCACAAAATCAAATGCTTTTGCATAGTCAATAAAACACAAGTAAACATCTTTCTGGTATTCTTTACTTTGCGCCAAGATTCATCTGACATCAGCAATGATATCCCTCATTCCACATCCTCTTCTGAATCCAGCTTGCATGTCTGGAAGTTCTCTGTCAATACACTGCTGCAACCATTTTTGAATAATCTTCAGTAACATTTTACTTGCATGTGATATTAATGGTATTGTTAGATAATTTCCGCATTCTCTGGGATCACCTTTCTTTGGAATGGGTACAAACATGGATCTCTTCCAGTCAGTTGGCCAGGTAGCTGCCTTCCAAATCTTTAGTATAATTGAGTGAGTGCCTCTAGCAGGTCATCCATTTGTTGAAACATCTCAATGGGTATTTCGTCAATTCTAGGATTGTTCTCCACCAATTCTTTCAGTGCAGCGTTGTCTTCGTCCTTCAGTACCATTGGTTCTTGAACATATACCATCTCCTGAAATGGATGCCATTAGAGAGCCATTAGAGAGATGCAAATCAAAACAACAATGAGATATCATCTTGCTCCAGCACTAGTAGCAAAGTTCAAGAAGACAGAATATAACAAATGCTGGTAAGGATGTGGACAGATTGGGACTCTCATACACTGCTGATGGGACTGTGGAATGAAGCAGCCACTGTGGAAAGCAGTGTGGCAATTCTTTAAAAAGTTGGAATTAGAAACACCATTTGATCCAGCCATTCCATTACTAGGTATATATCCTAAAGAAGTGAGAGCTGAGACAAGAATAGATATATGCACACCCATATTCATTGCAGCACTGTTTATAATAGCCAAAAGATGGAAACAACCTAGATGTCTATCAACTGAAGAATGGATAACCAAACTATGGTACATATATACAACGGGACACTATGCAACCCTAAAGAATAACATTGAATCTGCAAAACACTGCATAACGTGGATGAACTTGGAGGACATTATGCTGAATGAAATAGGTCAGTCACAGGACAAATATTTTATTCATCTGTTATTGTAAAATGTCAAGGGAAGGTTTATATATGGAAGGAAATTTTCTTTGTTGGTTACCAGGGATGGGTAGGAAGGGGAGGGAACATTGTTATATAGGTAGAGACAAGCATTGATTTGGGTGAAAAGAAGGGCAATGTACCAAATGTGAGTGATCAACATGGTGGCATTGAGGGAGAGGAAAACATAGAGAGGTGCATGGGAGGTACAGACAACAAAAAATGAACGCTTTTGTAGATACAGTACTGCATTGTCAATGAAGGCAAACATGGTTGTACAGGTGGATAGATGGGTGGAGGATCTGAACTATGTATATGTAGAGAGTAGTGTGACCAAGACCATGTATAGGGTTGGCAGACAATGTTTCTACAAGTGTATTTATATGTTCTGTAAGAATTCCCAGGTATACAGTAGAGCTGACAAGGGACAAGTTTGTAGTCACTTCTTGGCCACAGCCAGCTACCCAGAGGGAGTGAGTAGTTGAACCTGTGGACTTGGCACCATAGTCACAGAGGATATAAAAATCAAGTGGCATAACATACTGCACAAAACATTGTTCCACATCCTACTTCGGTGAGTAGCAACTGGGATCTTAAAAGCTTGCATGTGGCCATTTAGATGCAATGATGGGTCTTTCCTCATCCAGAGCAAAGAAGAATGAAGAAAACCACAGATTCATAGAAACCATTAGTCCAAGTGACTGATAACCATGCGATCCTCAGCCTATATGAGTATGAAACCCGAAGAACTAGTTGGTGCCTGGATACCACTGTCAATCACTTGGAGGGGGATCTATGTAGAAGATCCTGGATAGAGTAGGAGAACAGTGTGGAACAAAACTCAAAATCAAAAAAAAAAAGAGAAAGGGACCAGGTTTGCTGGTCTGATAGAGCCTGGTGGAACCACTGAGACTATGGCCCCTAGCTGCTCTTCAGGTCTGGAACTGAACCCACTCCTGTGGTTTCCAGGCAAAAAAGAGACACACATATAAGCTGAACATTTACATTAGGTAGATATACTCCTTGGAGAGAACAATCATGGGAGAATAGAATAGCTGTGTATGCACAGGGAGACAGATCAGGGGCCAGGAGTGCATGGAAGGAAGGACACAGAGAAGAGGTAACTATGGGGAGGAAGTGGGAGGGGAGCTGTTGCATTGTGGTAAATCTTAGTCAATGTCATAGGACAAAGTGTATGTGAGCTGCTGTGTGGAAAGTGAATTTGCTCTGTAAACTTTCACCCAAATCACACACACAGATACACACACACACACGAGTTGACAGAATGTCAATTGAGATGTTTCAACAAAAGAATGCAGTGCTGGAAGTACTCAGTCACTTGTGCAAAGAAATTTGGAAGACATCTAACTGGTCAACCAACTGGAAGGGATCCATATTTGTGCCAATTCCTAAGAATGCTGGTCCAACAGAATGCAGAAATTATAAAAGAATATCAGTTATATAACACACAAGTAAAATTTTGCTGAAAATAATTCAAAGTGTTTGCAGCAGTATAGAGACAGGGAATGGCCAGAAATTCAATCCTGATTCAGAAGATGTGGAATAATGAATAACATTGCCAATGTTAGATGATCTTAGCTGAAAGAAGAGAATGCCAGGAAGACATCTGTGGTTTACTGACATTCCAAAGCCATTTGACTGTGTGCATGATAATGAATAATGGACAGCATTGTGAAGAATGGAAATTCCAGAACAATTACTTGTGCTCATGAGATACCTATACATAGATGAAGGGACAGTCATTTGAACACATCAAGGGGCCATCTCATGGTTTAAAATCAGGAAATGTGTGTGTTAGGGTTGTATCCCTTCACCATACTTATTCAATCTGTATGCTGAGCAAATAATCTAAGAAGCTGAACTATATGAAGAACACAGCATCAGGAATGGAAGAAGATAATTAACAATATGCAGATGACACAACCTTGCTTCTTGAAAGTGAGGAAGACTTGAAGCATTTACTGATAAAGATCAAAGACTACAGGCTTCAGTATGGATTGCATATCAACATAAAGATAACAAACATAAAGATCACAGTTGGATCAATAAGCAACATCATGATAGATAGAGAAAAAGACTGAAGTTGTCAAGCCTTCAATTTTCCTTGGATCTACCATCAATGCCCATGCAAGCAAAAATCAAGAAATCAAATGATGTACTACATTGGGCAAATTTGCTGCAAAGACCTGTTTAAAGTGTTAAAGAACAGAGATGTCACTTTGAAGACCAAGGTGCACCTGACCCAAACCATGGTAGTTTCAATTGTCTTATGTGCATGTGGAAGTAGGACAGTGAATAAGGAAGACTGCAGAAGAATTCATACCTTTGAAGTATGGTATTGGTGAAGAATGTTGAATATACTATGGATTGCTGGTGATTGAACAAAATCTGTTTTCTAAGAAGTAGAGTCAAAATGCTCCTCAGAAATAAGGATGGCAAGACTTCATCTCTTGTAAGTTGGTCATGTTATCAGGAGGACCAGTCTATGGAGAAGGCCATCCTGCTAGGTAAAATAGAGTCAGCAAAAAAGAGGAGGGCTCTCTGAGATGGATTGACACAGTGGCTGCAATAATGGCCTCAAACATACCAACGACTCTGAGAATGGCTCAAGACTGAGCAGTGTTTTGTTCTATTATACATAGGGTTGCTCTGTGCCAGACCAACTTGACATTACCTAACAACAACAACAATTGTAAAAGTCTAGATTGACTTGAAGAAACTGTTGGTAGGATTATGAATATCAAGGGCAATTTTGGTGAGGGCTCACAGGAAATGAGGAGATCCACAGAAAAATTTTCTGTCATCTTAGAGAATACACATGGTGCCATCAACAGAATGCTACTAGACATGTGGATGTTGTATGTGCTTCTGGTGAGACTTTGAAAGGATGAACATATGATTGTACAATGGAGAAAGGATGATACTTTTCACGCAGTGACAAAGAACTTGTCTGAATTGTGTTTAAATGTTTGGTGAGAGGTAGAACCTGTAAGAGATTAACTTGGATATTTGCCTGAGGAGATTTCTAAGCAATTTCTTAAAGTATCTGTGTAGTTTCTTCTTGTTGCTTATAGTATAAAGTGAGAGGAAAGATATGGACTTAAAAATGAACTGTGCAAAGTGAAAACAGAACTTAAAGGTTTGGAAAAGTCTGTTGTACAAAGTAAGGATATATCTCCTATTACTTTCACCCAGGATGTGACTACACAATCTTTTGTTAAAGAAATTAAACCTATAACTGATGGATCTAACCAACTACCACAGCAGAAAACCTATCAATGTTGACTGAGGGTGACAGATACAGGGTGAAAGGAAGGAAAACTGTCTGCTACTTGGAATTCTACAGGTTGAAAACAGGCCAAAGGAGCTACATCTATTGTTCTCCTAGAAAAGAAAAGGAACATCCATGGAGAAATTCAGAGATCAGCAGAACTGTTCAGAAGGATCATGGGAAGCAGGACTACCTTTGTTTCAAAGAGTGGAGTCATTGTCCTCCTCTCTCTCAAAAGGTGGAGCCACAGCCTCCTAGGTTTCAAACAGTGGAGCCACAGATTCCTGGGTTTCAAAGATGGAGCCACAGCCTCCTAAATTTTGGAATCTGATCTCCACCAGGTTGGTTCTGGAGTGTAGGGCTGACATTCTTGTGGCCCAAGTGGATGAGGCCTTACCCAAAGCTTAAGGGATGGCCCTGACATGCACAGGAGGTAGGCAAATGGAGACTGATGAATCTGAGGGAATGGGTCGTGACTCAGATTTAATGGGACAATGTAGCTCTCCATAGCCAAGGAAGCAGAGCTGCCATCCCAGTGGACCTGGAAGACAGGATCAAAGTACAAGGCCCAGGGCCTCCCCCCAGAATCCAGAGATTGTGGTCAAGAAGCAGAGGCATAGGACAGGGCCATTGCCCTGCTGGTCTAGAGAACAGAAGATTATTTTCAAGCATTGAGAGCTAATATACTTGTTCTTCTGGGTTTGAACTTGCTTAGTGTCCATTATCTCTTCTTTTCCCTCAATTTCTCCCATTTGTAATGGAAATGTCTACATTTTGGCATAGTGCCTAAGGCACCTGAGTGCTAACCAGAAGGCTGGCAGTTCAACCCCACCAGCCACTCCTCGGGAGGAAGATTGGGCAATCTACTTCCGTAGTGATACCACCTCAGAAACCCATGGAGGGGTCACTATGAGTCGGGTCCGACTTGACAGCATATAACAACAATAGCAACAACAACACATTGTACCTGTTCCACTGTACTTTAGGATCACATAACTTGTATTCTAGATTTCATAGGTTCACAGATAAAGAGGAATTTTAAAGTACAATTTTGTTTATTTTTTGTTGTTGTTGAGAATATACACAGCAAAAGCTACACCTATACAACAGTTTCTACATGTTCCGTTTAGTGAAATTGAGTCCATGTTTTGAATTGTGAAAGCATTCTCACTCTCCTTTGCTGAGTTGTTCCTGTCCCATTAAAATAAATTCACTGTAGCCTAAGGTTGAGAAATTAAAACAAACAAACAAAAAAAAACTATTGTGCTTTCAGTGAAAGATTACACAGCAAATTAGGTTCCCATTTGACACTTTCTACATAAACTTCAGTGACATTAATTACATTTTTCTCCATGTGTCAACATTCTCTTTACTTGCATTCTGGTTTTCCTATTTCCAGTACTCCCTGTCCCCTTATCTTCCCATTGTTGCTTTAGAGTAATTGTTGGTCTTTTGGTCTCATGTCAATGGTTTTTTAATAGAGCACCATACTCATGGGTAATATCTTTTATTATATGTGCCAATGTGTTATTTTGCTAAAAGGTGACTTCAGGGGATACTTTTGGTTCAAGGTTTAAAAAGTATTTTAGGGCAATAGTTTCAGGGAGCCTTCTAGTTTCAATAGATGCAGTTCCTCTGAACTTTTTAAGAATTTGGGTTCTGATCTGTGTTTTTCTCCCATTCTATCAGTGTCCATCCTCTGTGGCCTGGATCAGAATGATTGGTAGTGATAGCTGGGCACTATCTAGTTGTTTGGGTCTCAGGGTAGATGAGGCCATGGCTTACATCTACAGGGTTATTGGCCCTCTAGAATAGTTTATTCTCTGGCACTTTGGTTTCCTTTTCTCTCTTTTGCTCCTGACAAGTAGAAACCAATAGTTGTATCTTAGATGGCTACTTGCAAGCTTTTAAGACCCCAGACGCTACTCACCTCCCTAAGGTACAGAACATGAACTTTGTAAAGTATATCATGGCAGTTGACTGAGTTGTCTCATGAAGACAAGGTCTTAAGCTTTTAAACCCAGAAAACCAATCTTGCAAGGTGTTTGGTTTTGTCTGAGAAGAATCTGTAACTTTGTCTTCTATGAATATATACATGCATGTACACACATCTTTATGTACAGGCATATTTAGATACTTTTTTTCTGTGCACATATAAGTACACACCTGTACTTACCCATATACATGTATACCTATATATCGCCATATGTGACCATACACTAATTTTTTTGTTATTGGCATTGTTGCCAAATTATATACGTCACATTCTTTAGGAAATCATTCATTTCTCTTGTGCACTTCTTGGTGGCAGCATTTACTTTGGTCAAGCTGTGCTTATTACATCAACATTTGGTTCTTTTTTTGCATCACCAAAAATACTAAGTATTGAAGATCTAGAGAGTGAGTCTCCCTCCCCTCTCAATCCTTGTTAACTACCAATGAACAGTGGTCTCTGTGTGTATATATATATATTCTTGTTTTCATATAAAAGTGGGATCATACAGTGTTTGTCCTTTTGTGAATGACTAATATCTTTTAGCATTATGTCTACTAAATCCATCCATGTTAAAATATGCTTTGTGGACTCATCAGTGTTCTTTATGGCTGTGTAGTGTTCCACTGTATGTATGTATGTACCACATTTTGTTTACGCATTCATCCACTGAAGGGCACTTAGGCCGTGTTCTGGTTACCTAGTGCTGCTCTGACAAGAATATACCACTAATGGGATGGCCTTAACAAACAGGAGTTTGTTCTTACAATTTGGAGGCTTTATGTCTGAGTTCAAAGTGCCAGGCTCTAGGAGCTGTGTGAAAGCCCCTCTACCTTGGGCTTCAGCTTTGCCTCTTGTTCCTGGCCCACTGAAGCTAGAGGCATCTCTTCACTCAGGCAGCTACTGGCTGCTGAGGCTAACAAGCCCAAGGTCGACAAAATGGCACAGTCCCAATGTTATCAAACCACACAGCAAGCCATTAATTTAAGTCCATTGAAAGTCCCAAGGTCAGCAGAGCATGGCAGGCTGTTAAACAACAACAGGGCTACATGTAGTGTTCAAGTGTGCAATAAGCTAGAGACTATCCCTGCGGTGTAGTAAATTACTTAGTGTGGCTTTTCTACCCATAAGTCTTTGTAAACTCCAAGGTGGGAATTGCTATTAGCAACTGAGGAGATCCTGATTTTAAAGTCGCCCACCTGGAGTATTTCTGTTGGGCGTGGCACAATACAATGTTCTGGGAGGTTCCCACTCTCTCTCACACGTGCTTAGAGTTCTGATGCTGTGATTGGCTAGTTTGACCACCCTTCCGGGAGCAAAAGGAAGCCTCCTGGAGGCAGAACGCTCTCTCTGACTGCTGGTGGAGGAAGACGTGCTGCCGAAAGAGACATGCACCCCTGAAAGAGACACGTGCTGCTGGGAAAGAGCCGCAAGAGACACGCATCACTGAGTGAGACACCGAGGGACCAGCACTGCTGGAAAAGAGACTGTGAGAGACTCTTGGCTGAGGGACGGTGGGCTGGGAGAGAGACTGAGCGTTCTTCCTGGACTTGAGTTGTAGCCTGGTGCTTCCCTAATAAACCCCATAATCTGTGAGTTCTGTGTGGCCACTGCAGTGAATTATCGAACCCAGGAGAGAGGTGGTGGGTGCTTTGGGAGGAACAGTTGGTGAAAGGGCTGGAGGGAGGCAGCATGTCTGGCCTTGCAGTAATAGGCCTTGGGTTACTGCTGGTAATCCTGCCTTCCCCTTGTAGGGTTAGAGGAGGTCAGAACATGTGGCCTCCTTGCCGTTTTTGCAATCCCCAAAGCTTCTCCTAATATACAGGAAGCAGACCACCTTCCTAAGGCAGCTACTCAGCTGCTCACAGTAGATTCCACCATGGAATTGATTACCAGTTTCATCGTGAGGAATACTATATCCAGCTGTCCAGCCACTCAACCAGGCCCAGCCAAGTTGACACACAAACATAACCACCACAGGATGTTTCCTTTTTTTGCTGTTGTTGTTATTGTGAGTAATTCTACAATGAATATAGGTGTATATATGTCTGTCCATATCTCTTTTATTAGGCCTCTAGGGTATAAACCTAGAAGTGGGATTGCTGGATCATAAGATATTTCTAGTGTTTTGAAAAAGTACCATACCACTTTCCATAGTGGTTGTACCATTTTACAGTCCCAGTATCAATAGATAGGGTTTCAATCTTCCCATATCCTCACCAAGATTGATTGTTATCTGTTTCTTTTCTTTCTTTCTTCTTCTTCTTCTTCTTTTTTTTTTTTTTTCCTCTAAATCAGTGCCACAGATAAAGAGGAATTTTGTCCCAGGATGTAATATGCTTAAAGTCTCACACATATTTTATTTACATGAATCAGAAAATGAGATTTTTGATCTTGGATTTGATTTAAGAGTTTGGGGATAATATAATGAAAGAAGGAGCTGTGGTGGCATAGTGGCTTTAGCATTCCACTGCTAACCAAAAGATCAGTAGTGCAAACCCACCAGCCCTTCCATGAGAGAATGATGAGGCTGCTGCTTCCATAAAGATTTATTCTCTTGGACACTCTATAGGCCAGTTCTACTCTGTCTTAGAGGGTTGCTGTCAATCAGCATTGACTTGATCACAATGGGCTTGGGTTATTGCTAAAGAGGCAAGGAAGTCACATATTCTCACCTCCTCCAGCCCCACAAGAGGAAGACTGAATCACCATCAGTTGTCCAAGGCTTATCTCTGCTAGGCCAGACATGCCACCTCCCTCCAGCCCTTTCACCAACCCTGACACCAACCATTCCTCCTGTAGCACCCACCACCTCTCTACTGGGTTCAATAATATGCTGCAGTGACCACACAGAACTCACAGATTATGGGGTTTGTTAGGAAAACAACAGGCTACAATTCAAGTTCAGGAACATGCTCAGTCTCTCTCAGTCAAAAGTCTCTCTTAGTCTCTCTCCCAGCAGTGCATATCTCTCAGTGTCTCTCCCCCAGCAGTGTGTGTGTCTTGGTCTCTCTCCCAGCAATACATGTCTCTCACTTCTCCCGCTGGCAGTGAGCGATTCCTTCTACCTCTAGGAGGGCTCCTTTTGAGCCTGGCAGAGTGACCAAACTAACCAATCCCAACATCAAAATTCTACACACTTGTGAGAGAGTGAACTTCCCAGAAAATTACTTTGTGCTGCTCCCAACAGAAACACCCCAGGTGGATAACTTTAACAATCAGGAGGTACTCAGTTGCTCATTGCAAATTCCACCACAGAGTTTACAAAGGCTTATGGCTAGAAAAGCCCCAGTATGTAGTTTACTATACTACAGTTTGGAGGTGAATGTATTCTGAATGTGGGAGGGATATGAATTTCAGGGATCCAAAGGGTAGAACGTTATGAATTTAATTGTGTCTTCACAAAATATTTGTTGAAAATCCTAATCCCTATACCTGTGATTATAATCTCATTTGGGAAATAATTTTCTTTGTTATGTTAATGTGGCAGTATTACTGAAGGATGTGTCTTACATCAATCTCTTTTGAGATATAAAAGAGCAAATTAAGCAGGCAAGCAAGCACATATGGGGGACGATAAATGCCACACCACAAGAGATCTTCAAAGAACCAAGAAATAGAAGCTGAAAAGAGACAAGGGCTTTTCTCCAGAGCCAACATAGAGAGAAAACTTTCTTCTGGAGCCAATGTCTAGAGGAATTTGGAAGTTTAACCTCTTAAACTGTGAGAAAATAAATTTATATTTGTTAAATTCACCCACTTGTGATACTTCCATAGATGGAGTGGGATGGGCAACTCCTTCACAGTGTTTTCACGCTCCTCAAATTTAATAAAGTCTCTAGGACTCTTGATCCTTGGGACTTAGAAAGAAAGCTATTTCATCTTTCATAGGCAACAGAGAACCTTGATTAATTTGGAGATGAACAAGACATAAGATGGAAAAGAACAAGAACAAAATAGGGAGATTGGAGTTCTTGGGTACGTTTATTTCTATTAAATGCCTGCAAGTGGTGGGCACAAGGAAAGAACATTGTCCTAATGGATTGTTCAGCTAGAAGAGGAATGGAAGGTGACTAGGCTGAGGAAAGGGAAGACTGGTCAGGATTCTGAGAAGACAAGGAAGATTGGGGAAAAAGTAAACAATATGGTGGTGTGAGGGTTGAAAGACCTTTCCTCCTTGACCAGAGACTATTCAGTTCTATGCTAGCTAACCAAAGATAAGGGGTATGGTGCTACCAAGAAGATGGGATTTTCCTCTTGTACATGAAATAATTCTTTTATGAAAGTCATGGAACCTTCTCCAGGAAGCAGTGAGCCTTACAAGGATGAGTAGTGCTGGGGACCAATAAGAGAGTCTCTTTTTCCTAAAGTAAATTATAAACAAAGTTACTATCCTTTGAGAAGAAGAGGATACCTGTTCCAATCCATAGAGGTATCTTGACTATCCATCTGAGACCTGTACTAAGATAAAGCAAATTGTCTCACTGGGAAGTGTGGTTGAGGAGTGGTAGTGGTGGGGAGGGAGGTAGAAAGGCATTGGTTGGATAATGGACAGAATTAAGAGAAACATTTCAGGGTGATTTGATACTTGGCTTCTTAATTTTCTACAAAGTAGTTTAATCTCTAAACTAGTAATCTGTTGACAAATGCCATGCAAGAAAGCTCATGGCAGCCTACTGCTTTTGGCCCATCTTCTACCTGTTTCTCTCTTTTCGGTGTGACATACCAGCCTCAGACAGTACACTTCCTCATCCTGTTTCCTCTATTGGTATCAGTTACCACTGCTCTATCAATTATTCATTGCATGAGCCACTATGGAATGCATTAAAATATACCCTCACATTTTTTTGCTGTTTGCAGTCTTCAAACCATTTTTGTACCTATGCTGTCATTTCATACACATGACAGTGCCAGAAAAGAGCTTGTGCAGTGTCATGATGAAGAGCACAAATTCTGGAGACAGGCTTCCTGGCTTCAAATCCTGTCTCTGCTTCTACTGTTTGTGTGATCTCAGGCAAGTGCCTTCTTTGTTCCTGTGTAAAATGGGGTTAACAACAGATTGTTTCACGAAATGTCATGAGGATTCAAAGCCCTTTGGAAAGTGCCTTCAACAAGGCCTGGCTTGTGTGAAACGTGATCAGTGTTGGCTATTATGATAGTATTATTCTAGCTTTGTATTAGGGAAATTATATAGGGTAAGTGATCTGCCTGGGTCTCAGACCTAAGAATTGGCAAAACAGACTTGAACCCAGATTTCTTGCTGCATAGTTCTATAACATGGCAATATCTCCTGGTGCAGGAGATGATGGGCATGGGAACCAGAGCAGTTGGTGTCTCTTTTGAGTGTCTACTCTGGTATGTGCCATAGATAGTATTGAGTGCTCTAGTCTTCAAGTCACTTGATCCTCTCAGGAGCTCTGGGAAGTATGTTTTTTTTTAAAATATATTTTATTGAAAAATAATTCATGTACAGTGAAATGCACAAAACTAAAGTGACAGGAATCAATGCTTTTTTTTTTTTTTTTCCAGTGTTCCCTCACCTCACCTCCCACCCCTGGCAACCAACAAAAAAGATTCCTTCCGTATATCAACCTTTCCTTGACTCTCCACAAAAATGAACTAGTACTATATTTGTACTCCTGAGGTTGACTTATTTCATTCAGCATAATGTCCTCCAAGTTCATCCATATTCTGCGGTGTTTTGCAGACTCTACATTGTTCTTTAGTTCTGCATAGCATTCCATTATGTGTGTGTACCATAGTTTGGTCATCCACTCTTCCACTATAAATCTTAGAGATAAGTCCCTTGCCAGATATGTAATTACCAGCAAATATGAATTTGTTGCTGTCATTTTTGTTATGTGGTTTCTCATGTTGTCAATTTCTTTGTTCCATATAATTTTCTATGCTGAGCTTGTTTTGTTTATGAATCGTGTTATCACTTCCTTCTTTGCTATTGTTTTAGTATTAGCTGAATATTTATGCTGGTCCTCCTTTTTGATGTGAAGGTTTATCATTTTTCTTTGAGGTTACAGTGTGATTTATAGTTTTCTTCCTCCCAAGTTTAGACCAGTCTGTTCTATCTTGTAGTTGTCTTGACTTCCCTATCATTTAGAAGTTCTGTAACAACAAAGTATTTACCCTCTTTTTGGTTAGTAGTTGTCCTCATTTGTCAATTGATGTCTCTGGTTCCCTGTTTACAATCTTGTAAGCTTCTTTACTCTGGACACTTCCATAGCTGGGTTGGTTTCTGGGTTATATCATCATGTGTGTTAATGGTCAGTTGCTGTTGGCTGTTGTTGCTTCTCTGTCCAAAGGGGTCACTTTAGCATCTCTTGTAACATTGGTCTGCTTTTAACAAATTCCCTTAATTTCTGCTTATCTGGAAATATCCTAATTTCACCATCATATTTGAGGAACAATTTTGCTGGGTACATAACTCTCGGTTGGAAATTTTTCCCTTTCAGGGTTTAATATATACCATCCCATTGTCTTTCCTGCATGGTTTCTGCTGAGAAATCCTAGCTTAGTCTTTTTAATTGTGATTTGGGTGAAGGTTTACAGAGCAAATTTACTTTCCATACAGCGGTTCCATACAAATGATATGTCTCATGACATTGACCACAGTTTACCACAATGCAACAACTTCCCTCCCACTTCCTCCCCATAGTTACCTCTTCCCAGTTTCCAATCCTCCATGCACTCCTGCCCCCTGAGCTGTCTCCCTGTTCATAAGCAGCCCTTCTTTCTCCCATGATTGTTCTCTCCAAGGAGTATATCTACTTGAGGTAAATGTTCAACTCATATGCCTGTCTTTTGTTTGGC
>NW_006921808.1:2563840-2589031 GCF_000298275.1 Orycteropus afer afer
ATGAAGAAAAACGTGGCATCAGGATTGGAGGAAGAATCATTGACAACCTGAGATATGCTGATGATACAACTTTGCTTGCTGAAAGTGAGGATGACTTGAGTCACTTACTGATGAAGGTTGAAGAACACAGTCTTCAGTATGGATTACATCTCAAAATAAAGAAAACAAAAATCCTCACAACTGGACCAATAAGCAGCATAACGATAAATGGAGAAAAGATTGAGGTTGTCAAAGAATTCAAGTTGCTTGGTTCTACATTCGATGTCAATGGAAGAAGCAGTAAGAACATTAGATGACATGTAGCACTGGGCAAGTCGGATGCAAAGGAACTCTTTCAAGTGCTGAGGAGCAAGGATGTCTCCTTGAGGACTAAGATGTACCTGACACAGGCCATGATATTTCCTATCACCTCTCATGCATGTGAGAGCTGGACAATGAATTAGGAAGACCAAAGAAAAGTTGATGTTTTTGAGTTGTGGTGCTGGCAAAGAATGCTGAAAGTACCATGAACTGCTTAAAGAACTAACAGATCTGTCCTGGAGGAAGTGCAGCTGAGATGCTTGTTGGAAGTGAGAATGGCCAGACTTTGTCTGACTACTTTGGTCATGTTGTCAGAGGGGACTATTCCCTGGAGAAGGATGTCATGCTTGGTAAGGTGGAGGGTTGATGAAAGAGGGGAAGGCCTTCAACAAAATGGATTGACATCGTGGCTGCAACAACAGGCTCAAGTATAGCAAGGATCATAGAGCTGGTGAGGGATTTGGCGGTGTTTCGTTCTGCTGTGCTATGAGTCAGAAACGACTTGACAGCACCTAACAACAACATTCCTTTTGATGTTATTCCACATGAACCTTAGGCTTTCTTCATTTTCTTTTGATCTTTTTTCTAATTTATTCCTTTCCAAAAAAAAGTGTTCAGGTATTTGCCTTCAATCTCCCTAATTCTGTCTTCCATTGATTCAATTCTGCCCCTTTGCCCATTCAATGTCTTATCTATTTCTGAAAATTTAGTATTAATCTTCTGGATTTCTGTGTGTAAATTTTGTATTATTTCTAATTTTTCATTTATTTTGTCATTTTGTTCTTGTATTGTCTTTCAAAATTGTTCTAGGGTTTTCTTTGTGTTTTCCTTGATCTGTCTCTCAATTTGTTGAAGATACCTAAATATAATTCTTTTGAATTCCTTATCAGGGAGTTCCAATGCAGCCTCTTCCTCAGGGATGTGTTTTGGGTCTGTATCCTGGTCCCTTGATTCTCCTGCTTTATCTTGCCTTTTTGTGTGGACTGTGATGCTCTGTTGCCTCTGAGGCATTGTGACATTTTTGTGTATATATTTAATTGGTGATTTTATGTTGGAGTGACTTGCCCACAATTTTCATTTGTTTGTTTTGTTTGTATGTTACATACACAAGCAGGGTACTGTGCTTCTCTATTTGCTAGCTGACAGCACTTAATACACTTACCACCTGTCTCCTTTCATGTTGTTAGCCTCTGGTATGTCCCTGACGACCTTGGGAAACAGAGCCTATTCTTAGGTCCCTGGAATCTGAGTGAGAATGCTATCACTTTAAAATCCAAAATGGTTGCCAGTTGTAACAATTCAAAATGGCTGTGCCCTTGGTCACTTTAAATATTCAAAATGGCTGCTGCTTGCAAACATTCAAAATGGCTGCACCCTCCAGACAGCAGAAAGTCAGCAGCTCAGGTTGTTTCTCTCCCTGCTGTTTCCCTCTGCAAAGTAGGTGTTTTTATCTCTAGTGTATAAGACCCTATGAGTTATGGAACATGCCAAAGCAGTTTGGACTTGTATGTATTTAGCTCCACTTGTTCTTCTAGAGCATTTAAGGGATTTCCTGTGTCTTAAATCTCTGGGAATTGCTCATGGGAATGGTACTTCCCATCACTTTAGTTACGATTCTGTCCACAGTGCTGAGGGCCACAGCTGGACTCACAGGACAGGGAGGATTGCCAGTGCTCATAGCTCAGGGCAAAGGAATATTAGAGGGATTGTTCTCCCACACATTTCATAACCTTCACATAAGGGGGATGGCTCTCTGGCTTCAAGTCACCCTTCTCTCTTTGAATGCTAGAAGCTCAGAAATTAGGATGCAGTGTTGGACAGGGGAGTCATCTCTATTAACCTCTCTACCTCCCTTTCTAGGAGCATGGGGGCACTGAATGTTTACAGATGCCAAACAGATTGCATGTGTATGTTTGTGCATGTGACATGTGCATTCAGAGCTGTTGTGTGCCTGGGCCTTTGCTGCATCTGTATGTATCACTGATTCTCTACAGGGCTCACATAGATGTGAGAAAGTGTGTGGGTGGGCAGGTCTGTATGTGGTGGCAGAGCACCTGTCTGTGTGGGTGGTGTAAGTGGTGTGTGTGTCCCTGGAGAGTGTGTGGTATGGAGAGTGAGTGGGAGGAGGCTAGCAAATGTGATTGGTGTAGTGTTGATGGCACTGTAGTTGTGCAGAGTTGTAGTTTTCTCTGATTTGTCTTTACTCCCTCCCTGATCTACACTTCACACAGAACTGCATACACACACATGCACACACAAACCATAACAAAACACCTAAGCCTATTCACAGCTACTCTTTCTTATCCACTGATAAGAAAGTGACCCACCAATACTATAGTTCAGTACTCAAATGTGTGTACCAACACTTTTTTACACAAAATAAGAGCACACAAGTCCAAACTTTTGCAGATGATACAGAAGCTGGCCTCTGTACCACCTCTTCTGTTCTACCACTCACTTTCAGCTCCTGTCTTCTCTGAGCTCTAGATCTTGTGCCCTGTGCTTTTGGAGTGTTTTTCTTTGGCCTGGTGTTCTTGGTAGAGGCATTCATGGGGCTGGGATATGAACACAGTTAGAAGGGTTATGCACTGGTAAATGTGGATTTGTTCTTTTTCATACAAATCATGATTACATGAGGCTCCTAATGGTGCCACCTGCTGGTGGCTGTTATCTAATGTCTGCAGCAGGTATAAGGGACAGCTGGATACCACAGAGACAAAATTTAGTGTGAAACCAAGGGACACAGGGCTCAGAGTGAGTGCAAAAGAAGTGAATTTCACATGGACAAGTCTCCTTGGAACCTAACTTTAGGGAAGAAGAGAATTCTGAGTATGGGCCAGACCCCTGGCAGGTGTGGGAAAGAAAGAGTTCCACATACGTGTGAACTGTGGGTCAGAATGTGTGTTACACTGGCAATGAGTGACTATATTTTATACACTTACCCATACCAGCAACTTAGGAGGGGGGTGAATATTGTAGATAATACATGTGTGGCTGTCCAAAGAAAGTTTGACTATGACTATGCGCTCAGAGATGTCTGTGCTGATGTGTGTACCTATATAGGTAAGATTTTGCATGCATGTGTAAGTCCTTCTAATGAGTGGGCTAAATGACTCTGTGTGTAAGGTGCTGCTTATGTGTGTTTATGGAGAGATGTGGATTTCAGTTATATTTACATACCATATGGTGAAAGACTTGGCATTTCTGATAATGCCAAACCCTTTGAACAAGAGACAAGGCCCTGAGTTTGGAAATTGTCACCATTTTCTCTGGCATTGACCTTATGATTTCTCCCTCCTTCCAAAGGTAAAACTTTCTCCCTTTCTGCTATTCTCTAAATATCTGTAATTCATGAAGTAGAGTCAGACTCCATGGTATTCTATGTACAGAGATTTCTCAGATACCATAATCTCAGGGGCCCAAGGGCAGTTTAACCAGCCACTGACCCCCTTTTTGTTTTCCAAGGGTAGACCTTTTGCCTGAATGATGAATGACAAACCATCCAAACTGGTTCCCCACCCCATGCTTTTTCACAGGGCTCATGCTTCAAAGAGCCTCCACAAAGGAACAGCAGCCTAGGGCAGAGAAAGGCCCTTTCTCCTCAGAGCAAATGATCTTTTTAAACCAGCCTCTCTCTTGTTGGAATGTTGGGGAGGCTGCCTGGTGCCCCTTGATTAACCTTGGGAAGTTGCCAGGACAGCAGCCGGCACAGCAGCCTGCTCCTCCATCTTCCCCTCCACATTCCTCCTTCTATCAGCTTATTGTCTGAGTCCTCATGAGACATGCCTTCCTCAGTCCTCTCCTGCTCTAGGCTTCCCTAGTAGCTGTACTCTTGGCCAGGCAAGTTTGCTACCCTCTAGTCCACAGGCATATGTTTCTATAAGTTGTTTTCCTAGAAGGAGAGTGAGAATGGAGCCTAGCTTCTACCCCTCAGAATTCAGAACTGTGTATAAACTCTTGTGTTTTTTTTTTTTTTTTCCATTTACATACCACCACCCCCACTTATATTCTCTTCTACCCCGTCCCTGGGAACACATCCTTCTCAGGCACACACAGCAGCTTCTCCTATACAGTTGGGCCTTCCCCTGTAGGGCAATCCAGTCTACTCTGTAGACGAATCTCCAACTAGCTCACATTTTCCCTAGTTTCTAATTGCCTAGAAACAGACACTGGGCTGCAAGCGAGGTTAAAGGTTCAGCACCATCTTCTAATTTTAACCAGAACTATAGCAGCTGCTTTCTGCAGGGAATATGGAGCCCAGATGGTGAGGTTTTCACTGGCTTCGTATACCTTGTGTGCATTGTCCCTCTTGAACACCTACCATAGACTGACCACTAACTATTCCCTTAGCTCACTCTGTTTTTCTGAATAACCCCCATTGTACACTATCTGTAAGTTCTGTCTTGCTCATCCAGCATCTATAGTATGCTTGGCTAACAGTAGTTACTCAATACATATTTGTGAAGGCAGGTTGCCGACTAAATGGGTGGACACTTACAAAATTCCCAATGAGGCTAAAACTCACTGCTGTCAAGTTGGATCCGACTCTAAGCAATCCCTCCTTGGGTTTCCGAGGCAGTATCACTATGGAAGTAGATTGCCCAACCTCCCTTCCGAGGAGTGGCTGGTGGGTTTGAACCGCCAGCCTTCTGGTTAGCAGTCAAAGGCCTTAGGCACTATGCCACCAGAGCTCTCAATGAGGCTAAGGGAAGTTATGCAACTTGCTTTCAGATACACTGTTGGTGAAGTAAGGGAGGGATGGGATGAAGATCCCTGAATGTTAATCTCTCCTCTATACCATATTTGGCTGTATCCAAGCACCAAGGAAACTTGTTGTGGTGGTACCATCATGGATGTTTGCTTCTGAGAATAAATCTGGTTCTGTCTCTAGGCTCTTTACTATTCTGCAACTCAAAAAGGGAGGAACAGAAAGAAGGGGAAGGAGAGAGAACTGAGAAAAGAGGTCTTGTGATATAGTCAGTGAAGAAAGAGGAAGACAGAAGAGTAGAAGTGAGAATAGGGAGAGCAGCCAAGGAGAAAGTCAGAGAGGAGGTGGTAGGAGTAGTGGCGACAGTGAAGAAGGTGGGGTGGGATTCCCTCCAACCTCTGGCTCCTCTCTGGCTCCCAGCCCCTCTTCTTGCTTCTTCTTATTCTGCACCTGGTGGAGTGGTGCTCATGCCAAGGCCCTGCGAATGGGCAGAGGGGGATGCAAAGGAATAAAGATACATTTGGCATCTTCTAACTTCTCTGACACAAGGCCCTTTTGTGTGGGGGTTGAGAACTACGTGTGGAGGGGCCCAGGATGAGAGGTCTAGGGGTTGGATGTGTGCCAGAAATAGACCCAATGAAGGCTTCCAGCTATGGCTCCAGGCCCATTCTCCTCCCCAAATGCCCAGCCTATACATCTGTGGGCCCAAAGCAGAAGCACAGAGCCCTCCCTATCCAATTGCCTGGGCCTTTCTCATTCCCCAGCTTTACCTGTGGATCCCCTCAGTGTTGCTCTGAGTAAAGAAAGAGCTTTCTCTTCAGCCTTTTCTTAGTATAAGATCTGGTTTCCACTTCTTCCCTCTTTAATAAACCCCTCATTCACTCTTGCTACTCCTATTTTCCTACTCTTCTTTCTCACTTTTCTAGTTGCCTGATTTCCTCATTTCCTCCAATAATTTCCTTCTCTAAGAATAGGCATCTTTTGCTTGTGCCATGAACATGCCAGCCATGTCATCCTATTGCTACTTGTGTACATTATTTCACCATAAATATTTATTAAACATCATCATGTGACAGGCATGAGGGATGTTAGGTAGCAGTAAACTAGATCAGTCAGCACCTTGCTCTCTGAGGGGTTCCACACCAGGAGCATCCCTTGCTCGCAATATCTTATTTCCTCCGTATGTTTCTTTTTCTCCTTTAATATTTAACTGTTACCTCACCCATTTCCATCATCTCCACCTTCCTGAAAATTCTATTGCAATGCAAGCCTGTGCAATGCAAACCTGCCTTACTAGGTGCCATGTTTGTGCTGTGTGTTAGTGAGTTTATTTGTGCTGTGCCTGTGGTCAGCCTTATTTTTCCAACTCTGTGTGACAGAGATTATGACTTGTCACTTTTGTGTCCTTTGCCATGCCTAGCATAGTGTTGATTGCAAAATAGGTGGTCAGTAGATACTTGCTAATTGGAATTTCCTTCCTCTGATGATTTTTCTTCTTCTTTTTTTAAAAACTTTTTGTGATTTGGATAAAATTTTAAAACACAGATTCATTTTGCATTCAATAATCTGTACACATTTTGTTTTGTGACATTGGTTACACTCCCTGCAGTGTGTAACAGCTCTCTTCCCAGTTCCTCCCTGTGGTTACCCTTTCCCTGTGTCCTTCTTGTCTATGCATTCCTGCCTCCCTACCTTTCTTCCTGTGCAAATGCTGCCCTTCTGATCTCTTATGGTTGACTGTTCTCAGGAGTGCATCTCTCTGGTGTAGGTGTTAAGCTTGTAGGTCTGTCAGTGCTTTGATACTTCTTGAGCCTGTGTCATCAATCACCCCATTTTTTGCATTCTAGCATAACCTACAACTTTGCTTCATTCATCTCCTTGATCCCCTTCTCACATCAAGTCCATTTGTTCCTTTTGCCAGTTTCAGTGATACTATCTGCTGGAGTCCATGACATGCTTCTTTGTGGAAACTTCTGTTTGGTGGTTTCAGAAGTCAAACCATACTGAAATCTCTGGCTTTGTGAGATAAAATCTCCTCTATAAGGCAGCAGAGACATAGAAGAAGTGGGCTATTACTTGTGTGAGTGTTGGAACTTCTGTGATAGAGGCATGGTGCCTAATGACTTTCAGATCCTTCTCTCCTGAAGACTGACTGTTACCTTCCCATTCAATAGATAGAGAAACTATAACTTGGACAAAAGGAAACAAATCAGTCCCCAAACTTCCTAGTGCCAGAACTTAGATGGGTCCATGGGCACCTGACTACAGTTTGTGTCAGTGTGGGCCACTGCTGCCTACCTATTCAAGCACCTCACTTCTGGGCCTTTACAAAGGGCAGGCATGGGCATACTCAGGTGGGCCAGAATTGGCCCAGGAGTCCTGAGAATCATGTTTTCTATGATGCATCCCTTGATGAGGTGAGGAGTTGCTAAAGAGTGATAGTGGCCTGTTCCTTTGGGGCACACCACAAGAAGGGCACTCACCAAGGCCCTGACTTCTGTGGGGCAAACTTGATGAAGAACAGACAACTTCCTTTCTGTATTTCTAGATTAAACCACAAAAATGGTGGTGGCAGGTTGAATTAAAGTGGGAAATTATAAGCTCCAGGGACTCTCTGTGAAATCTTTTATCTTAGAGATTTTTTTTACAATCCATTTTTCCTTACTTTTGGAGACTGTTTTCATGGCTGATCATATTATTTAAAAATGGCTCTATTGTTATCTTCCATCCCACAGGCTCTTCTTACAAGGTGATGTTGCCATGGCTCCTGTTGAGAGGTGACTATGTACATGCCCTCCCTTGGAATTTGTACATATTTTGATTTTGGAGGAAATGATGCTCTGTGCCTCCCAAGGCTAGGATATAAAGGCTGACACAGCTACTTTGTTCTATTGGGATGCCAGCTTATAGTACGTAGGCACCATTTTGTGAGGAAGCCCAAGCAGCCCATGGGGAGCTTGTGTGGAGAGTATTGCTTGCAGCCCTGGCCAGCAGTCCCTATCAACTTGCTAACCCTGTGAGTGACCCATCTTGAATGTGGATCTTCCATCTTCAAGTTAAACTGATGTCACAAGAAATAAAGAAGAGCTGTCCCTGACAAGACCTGCTCTAATTGCAGATTTGTGAACAAACAAATAACTCTTCTCTTAAGCTGCTACATTTTGGGATAGTTTGTTATACAGCAAGAGAGCTAATATAGTTCTCTAGTTATATAAATTCCTAATATGCTCTTTGACATTCATTTTGGGTAAATTACTTTGACTTAGAGCTGCCTCTCTTCCTCACAGGAAGCTGTTCCAACAACTATCCTAACCTAGATTCTACAAAGAGGTCCTCTGGTACCATTGAGGAAAGTGAGAGGTGATAGGCAAGAGTGAGCAATTGTTTTAGAGACATATTTGCATGGTAGATATGAAGAGGGAGGAAGGAAAATTCCCCTTTCTTCATCTACCTTTCTTACTTGTCCTCTAAGGGCTTGTGGAGGTGTGTGGTTTTCCATAGTTACTAATAAGCCTAGCATTTTCTATTTCCAAAAAGTAAATACTGTTGTGAGGTTAGGAAAATATAACAGACACTCCCATACCTGACATATAAAGTGTTCTTAGATACATCACTGCATTTATCAGGGACATTGATGACTAATCAGGTACACCTAGGAACATATGGTGCACATGTTCCTCTCTAAGTTGGCTCATTCCTATTGGACATCTGGGACCCATTCTTATGTTGAATACTCAACTAGATGTGTCCTTGCCAGAGATGCGTACCACCCTTCTTGGGTCCAAAGCTCAGCCATATGCCAAGAGGGGAAGATTCAATTGGTCTTATTCCTCACTGCAACCTGATACATTAGGAAATTGTTGATGATGATAATGCTAACTTTTCCCTTTGTATCTCAATTTTCTTCAATTGTCTCCTTGCCTTCACCATCTTGTTCCACTCTGTTTCCAACAGATTTATGCAGAAGAAATTTATTCCCCTCCTCAGATGGAAACTTTGAAACACCTTCCTAACCCAATTCATGCTCTTAAGTTTTTTCTTTCTTTCCTTTTTAATCTTCCAATCTGAGAAACATTTTAATTCTTTAGCAGAAACCACCATCCTCCATAGGACAAAGTGGATGGCCAATCAAATACCATCAAGATGGACAGAGAGAACTCCTCCATCTTTTTTATCTGTACCCTGCAGGCCACTCGGAGAGTGTTCCTCTAAGATAAGATGCTTCCAACTTCCTTGCCTTGTTTAAACCTAAAAAGAGTTAGGAACTGGAGCTGGACCTTGAGAATCTAGCATTTCTCTCTAGGTAGGTCACAGTTAGCTGCTTATTGTTTTCAGAAGATAATCCAGTTCTGTAAATGTAAGGATTTACAACCCTAGGAAAGTATGTTGTTGTTGTTGTTACTTGCCATCGAGTTGGACCCGACTCATAGTGACCCCTCCTTGGGTTTCCGAGGCAGCACCATTACTGAAGTAGATTGCCCCATCTTCCTTCCGAGGAGTGGCTGGTGGGTTTGAACCTCCAGCCTTCTGGTTAGCAGTCAAGTGCCTTAGGCACTACACTACCAGAGCTCCCCTAGGAAAGTATAGGTACCAGGATACATACACTGGCAAAGTGTGTGTGCATGCATGTGTTAGGGGTGTTGTTATTGGGTGTGATAGCAGGGAATGAGTGCATCAGAGAGGTCCTAGAGCTACCACCTCATTCTTTATTTTCAACGAAGGCATCTGGCACATCACCTAAAGCAAAGGCTCAGAGAACAATTCCCTCAGAGTTGTCCATCTTGAATATATTTATATGAGGTTGGATGGCTGGGTAAGGAAGGTGATTATTCAAGAGGTATGGGTCTCCAGACTATGTCCAGAGACTGTAACTGGAAACTCAGTCTGGATATGAGCTATTTTCTTTATCCCCACATACCAATGTGCTTGATGCACTTTTGAGCATCCTAGATTTTTATCTCCTTGCTGGCAGTGAGCTCAGAGGGTCAATATTTCAGGTAAGGCTACTCCTCCAGTGTTCAAGGCTGCTTTAGATTCATGTTGTGTGCGTGTGTTTGTGTGTGTTTCCAGAAGAGAATCTTATTCTTTTGGGGGCTTCATGCCCTAGAGCCAGGGCTTTGTGGCTAATGAGTGCTTTGAGAGAATGAAATTCCTGAGCTCTCCCTCACTGTCCTGCTGTCTCCCTTCCTTGGCCAACAGCCCATCCTAGGGAGTTGTGCTACTCTCACCACTGCTTTGAAAGAACAAACATCTTCACTGCAGCCTCAGAGCGCTGGTGTGAGGTGATTATTTGTAGTAGATGTTTCCATGACACTCATTTCTTTCTTTTGCAAATACAACTGTATTGGGAGAGGGGATGAGAAGGAGGTGTGGAGAGAATGGGAAATATGAAGACCTTCCAGTTTTCTTATCTATCTTTCTCTGCAGGAGTAAGTAGCCCCATTACTCTTCCCAGGGTACTCTCCATCCTAAAGCCTTAAACTGCTTCCGGAGTCCATTGACTATATGGTGCTGAGATGGGGGCAGGTTCTGAGTAATCTAAGAGAGGGGAAGACTCATGTGCATGAGGAGGCAGCCTTTTTCAGGAGAGGGGGAAAAACACTTTTTTTTACTCAAAGTTGAGCGTTAGCTATGATGAGCAATGCTGACCTGCACTGGGGGTGGCAGTGTATGCTTGTGTTCCAGATGGGGGCTGTGGCACTCCCGCAGCTGAGCCAATGACTCATCCAAAATCTCAGCGACTTTCAGAGGTCATTTTAGTCATCCTCCTGCCTTCAGGCAGGATGGAGCCGCCTAGACGTCATGTTCGGGGTGGGGGGCGTTGCTCTGAGGGAAGAGTTTCTGCGTGTGGAAGCGATGGGGGTGGGGGAGAGGAAGCGCGTGACCTCTTGGAAAAGCTCTCTTGCAAAGGACGTCCCCCAGCTTTCCCAGGCTGCCCATTCCTGAGCTTCCCCTCACTGAACCCGCGCTGTCCTCCAGGGAACTGTTTTTTGCTGGATGGAAACCTGGTGTTGAGTCTCCTTGAGTGGGCGGGGGCTCGTTGCTCTCAGACATGTCAGGGGTAATTGAAAGTCCAGGATTTCAGGGGCACTCCGAGAAGCTACCATTTCCTTCTCCAGAAACTTGCCATGCAGTGTGAGCAGAGAATAGAAGAACAGAGCAGAGACGTTTAAACGCCTTCTCCCAGGCAATGCGCATGATTCTGCGGCTCTGTGCTCGCCACACGTCAACGCACCTTGAAACGGGGCTCGTCTCCTGCGCAGCGCGACCGGCAGACTTCGAAGCCAATCGGCTCCAAAACTTGTGGGCAGTAGCCAATAGCTGGGAGGAGGGGGCGGCCCTGGAGATCCCTGCCCTGCTAGGCTTCACCCCGGCTCGCTCACTCTGCCCGCGCTTGTAGTGCAGGTGCCGCTGCCGCCGCCGCCGCCGCCGCCGCCGCCGCCGCCGCCGCCTCCTCCGCTGCCACCCGCTGGGGAGAGGCTGCGCACGCTGGGGGCTTGGGGAGCGCGGTGCCCCGGCTGCTGGAGGACAGGCTCAGGTCGTGAGGCTGACGTCTGGGCTTCCTGACACACGCCGGCTCCGGGCATGAGCGGTCGGCGGGAGCAAGAGCGCTCCTGAGATAGGATGACGCTCGGGGCTGGCGGGCGGTAGTACTATGATTTGGTGTGTGGCCACTTTGATAGCAAGTGTGATCAGCACCAGAGGTCTGGCCGCTCAAGGTGAGTTGAAGTGCAGCGCGCTTCCCTGTTCGCGCACGTCCTCTCGGCCCCTATTCTCTGCAAGCCAAGCCCGGATCCCCCGCGGAAAGCCGCGCCCGGCCCGCTGCCACCACTTAGCGCGAGGAGAGGCTCTGCACCAGGGAGGCGCGCCCGGGCACTGCTGAGAACGGGGGCAGCAGCTGGCGGCGGTGGGCCAGGCAGATGCCCAGCCGTCCTGGGGTTGCTGGGGCATTCGGAGAATGATTCAGCGTCCAAATGCGGTTCTCCCACCCGCGGCCCTCCGTCCTTTTGGTCCGCGTATGAAGCCATTGCCTCTTGCAAGAGGGCGTCCCAGGGCTCTGGGAAGTGGGCTCGCGGCCTCTGCCGAGGCTTGCAGGCAGTTGGGGGTGATTTGGTCAGGTGTCCTGATTTGGTCAGGAGATCCTGCTTCGCGCCACGAGACCGCTCTCGGAAGGAGCTCCTAGTGTTGACCGCAAGGCTGGAGCGCTTAAACTCTTCTCACCCCAGTCGAGGAACTAACAGCGTGCAGCCTGCTAGTGGCGAAGCTAGGCACATTAACCCTCCTGCCAGCGCCCCACGGCAGCTGGAGGTCGGATCGCCTTGTTGCCCTGTGAAGGCGATCGCACATAGCCCGGAGAGAGCAGGAGAGCTCGCTAAGCCTGAAGGTCCCCCAGCCGAACCCGAGGAGCGTCCGTTTTTGGCTTGCCTGGGAAGGCGCCCTGCCTATTTTAGCTGCATCTGGGCTCCAGCTAGGAAAAAGTTCCCTGGGAAGGAACGGCTGTCAGGCTGACCCTGGGTCCCTTCCTTGGCTGGTATGCAGGCAGGGTGGGGCGGAGGCGGGGGATTCCCCCTACTGGAGAGCTGTGCGGAGGTGGGACGCTCTCTTTCCGCTTTCGCTTCTAAGCTGGGGAGCGTGCAAAGGGAAGATGCCAGGGTGATGCATTTGTGATCGCGAGAGAATTGGTTTGGGACCCACACAGCGACCTACAAGCCTCTGGGGGTGACACCCGCGTCTCGGCCTGTGTATGGAAGTTGGAGCAGAGCCTGAAGGGTGTCACAACTTGAGTTCTCTGTTTTGGCAAGCAGACACAACCTGGTTGCCGGCAAGTTCACAAAGCCAGGAGGAGATGGCTGCAGTAGAAAAGCCATGCATGGGTGGGAACCAGCAGGGAGGATCCTCGGAGAGAACCCACTCCTCACTAGTTGAGGGCAGTGGTCAGTTTGAGGGCAGTGGCCAGCAGGAGGCGCCTTTACGGGGTCATATTGTAGGGGTGTGTGTGAGGGGTGGTAGTTGGTGGGGTGTGATTTGAGAAAGTATCTCCGAGTGGAGTATCTCCCCTCTGCTCTGTTAGGTCCTAAACACAGGCCCAGAGGAAGGCCAAGGCTAGAGTGACTTTGGTAAGTAATACGTTGCTCTCTGAATCGTTTTAAAATTCCCCATTTCTCAGGTGGGAAAACGGAGGCCAGGGTGATGGCAAAAACTCCTTAAATGAGTGGGAGGTGAATAGGATTTGTGTTTAAGAATCTGGAGCTCTGGTAGCATAGTGCCTAAGGCACTTAACTGCTACTAGAAGACTGGTGGTTCATACCCACCAGCCACTCTTGGGAAGGAAGGAAGATGGGGCAATCTACTTCTGTAGTGATACTGCCTCGGAAACCCAAGGAGGGGTCGCTATAAGTCGGGTCCGACTGGATGGCACACAGCAACAACACTAGCCTTAGCTATGTCCCCTTCCTCTCTTTCCTTATAGTCTTCCAATGCCCTCATCCTCCTCCCCTGCAGTTTTTGTTATGCTCCTGCTAGGGAACTGTTGCTGAAAACACAAAAAGATGTGCTGGGATCTTGAATAGAAAAGAGACACTGAAGGAAGGCTCTGAAATGGTCTCCAAACCTGAGAAGTCAAGGTGAGAGTAATGGACTTTTTGCATATTAAGTACAGAATAAAGAAAAATGGGGTTATATTGCAGTAGTACACAGAGTGGCAAGATAGAAGGTAGGACTTCCCAACATTGAAGGTTGTTGGGGTGAAGGTTATGCCTTGTTTGATGGTGCAGAGAGATCCTTCTGTCTAGGATTCTGACATGCATTCCTGCCTGGCAATAGGGGGTTGACATTGTTGGTTTTTTTTTTTTTTTAGCTTAAAGTGACTCTGTGTAGTGGTTAAGGAGTGAGGTCTAGAGTCAAGTTACCTAGATTCAAATCCTGGCTCTGCTATTTACTGCCCCTGTAACCTTGGACACGTTGCTCAGTCTCTCTAAATGTCACTTGCCTCAGTGGGGAGTGGGGTTAATTGTATTGATCTTAGAGGATATTTTTTTTCTGTGATCACTAGTGCTATGAAAAAAATGAGTGGGAGCCTTTGTTATAATAAGTGCTCACTAAATTTTGTTGTTGATGTTTCAATATCTCTGGGAATCTACATTCCATTCTCAGGCCCTGCTAGGTATTTGCCCACATCTCACAGCCTTCCTGTATGCCACTCAGGGCACTGAGAGCTGGGGATATCTTAGAATACTACATATGTTGTATGTTAAGACTAACCTTGTCTGTCTACATCTAGTGAGATGTCGGGTGGGGTGTTGGCCTCAGGGGTTTTTGGGAATCCTTGGAAAGATCTGAAAAGCTAGGAAGGATGCAGGGAGCGCTGAAGATAAGTTTATGGCATAGCCTCCTGAGGAGGGAGGTGGGTCCCGTGTGGCCAGCTCCTAGTTGCTTTAGAAATACAGACAATGTGCCTGTGGGAGAGGGTCAGCCTCCTTCTGACTGGCAGAGCTGACTTTCTGTAGGATCCCTAAGGTTATTGCTGAGGTCCTGATATGTTATCTTGGCCAAAAGTAGAAGGGCTGAAGGGGATGGGGAAGTTGTTGGGTTGGGAATCTATCAAAGGAAGAAGCATTTTCTTGGGTGACTTGTGGATGGAAGACAAAGGTGGGGTTTGGGACAGAGTACAGAATACAGAGACAGATACGGGGCAGCCTAGGAGATGTTTGGAGTGTCAGTATCCCAGGTGTGTGCCTAGCACACTTAGGGGAAGTTCTCTATTCTGTGTGAGGATTCTAGGCCATGCTTTGCTGACCCTGGGCCTTGGCTAGAGGAGGGGAATGTTTAGGCCTTTAGTCCAAATCCTGCATCCTCCTGCCAACCACCAATTCTGAGTACATTGTCCCCAAATAAAGTGGGATTCTGATTGAGAGCCTGGTGGTAGTTGGACCATTGCTCTTTTCTCTTTGCCTGGCCTTGACCTCCCTCCTTCTTTATAACCATGGTGACCAGAGGGAGGAGGTTTAGATTGGAGGGTGCTGACAGGACACCTTGGGCATCCTGTAAGTAAGAAAATAAGGCTGAGGGGAGTGTGTGTGTCCTCAGCATGTGCAAACTGGGGTCAGGGATGTTTCTGCAGCTTCTGCACCAGAAGAATTGGGGAGGGCATGCCAGAAAGGGCTGGCAAGGGCAGGGGAAGAATCTGCTTTCAGCTGCTTACGTGTGGCCCTACATATGTGAATCTTCCTGTCATCAGGTCCCAGCTATGAGTGGTATCATATTCATGATCTGAGACCTAGTTGGGATCTGGTTACCCAAGAAGCTACTCATCTGAGGAATGCTCAAACCTAGCACCTGTCTGCTTCCTTCCCACTTGGTACCTTTGCTCTTTCATGTTCAGCTCTGCTCTCTCCTGATGCCTGCTTTTCCTCTCTGTTCCTAGTCTGCACACTTGGCCAGGGCACTAGCCTGCAGAGCCTGGACCACTAATGTGTATTCCTTCTGGGCCTCTCCTTCTCAAATCCTCCTAGGTACCTGCTCACCTCTCATAGCCTTCTTGTGTGCCATTGGCGTGGGGTGGGGAGGAAGCTTCAAGGGAGGCCAGACTTGGGATTTCAAAAAGTTCTCTCTCCAGAACCTCTTCCCCTTCCCTCAAACATCCTGAGACCTTCAGAGGCTGCAGCAGAGTGTCCAAGGAAAGTGGTTTCCTTTTGTCTGCTTCCTGGGGTGAGTAAAGCAGCTTGTTTGAGAATGAATCTGGATTGTGAAAGAGCTGTAATTAGGGGGAGCTCCCAGCTATCTGGAGATGTGTGTGTGTGTGTGGGGGGGCATGTACGGGTGTGTGTGCATGCACATTTTTAAAGTGAGTGGGATGGGGAGGGAGTTAGTCTATGGCAGAGCCGTCTGTAGCCACGGAGTGGGAAACCACCCTTTGCAAGGTCTGGGTCCTAGTTTGTGCATCCTCTCACCCTGCACCTGAGTATAGGCAACCTAGAAGTCCTGAAGTTGCAAGATGCAGGACTTTGGAAGAGGGAAGTTCGAGTGGGGCCAAATGAGGCACAGCTTAGGGGAGGTTGAAAACTGGCATGCTTTGCTTTGAGAGTGTGTCAGAGAGTGGGTGTGGCAGTAGCTGCCCATTACCTGGGCACAGTTAAACCCTGAGAAGGGGTGGGCCCCTGGAGGAAAGGGAGATGCTAAGTCTGGAGAGGCATTGACCTATTTTTCTTAGGAATCTTCCTGCTTTCTGTTCTCTTATGAGTGAATAAACAGGAGAATGATGGGCAGAAACTGGGCCTTGCCTTCATAATGTTTTGGAGAAGAATCCCATGTGGACCAGGCATAGGAGGAAAATCTGGCCAGTCGGACTGTCTTTCTGAGAGAGAGGAGATTGGGAATATCCCCTCCCTGACAGTCCTCTACCCCACTGCAACCTTCTGGTAAAAGGCACCTACCTAGACAGGGTGGGTACACAGCTGGCACAGACTTGTCTTTACAAATTGCAGAGGTGCACCCTGTCTTTGTTTTCTGACTTCAGAGCAGGTAATTGTGCTTCATCCATGAGTAAGTATTTAGATTGTAAGTACTTAGATTGCCCACTTCCATAGCCTCACCTAAGAAGCATGACATAGGAACAGGTCTGCTTGCAGACCCTGCAGTCCTTCAGACCCCTAGCCTCCTAAATGTGTGTGAATGAGTGTGTGTGTGTGTGTATGTGTGTAGAGGGGCACATCACTGAGGCAGGGAGGGGTGTGTGTGTGATAGATGTGGCTTTGCCTTTCTGCCTAGGAGCCATTAAGGGAACTGAGCTGAGATTGAATTACTGACTTCCTTCCTGTCAGTGGCTTCTGGGGAAAGGGCTCTTGGAAATACAATCTAGTCGTGAGCAAATTAAGGTTGTTAATAACATCACAGCCTCATGCGCTGCTAGGGGGAGCCCGGATGAGAGGGGTTGGGGGGGGTCCCCACAAGATGATAGAAGCCCTATCTCTCTAGTGCCTTGCTACTCATACAACTGGGAGATCAGGGCTCACCAGATCTCCCACCCAACACCAGAGAAATTGGATGGGGAAGGGTGCAGAAGGACTGGGAAAGCACCAATAGGGAGGCTATGGAGGACAAGAACCTGAGGAACTGAGGAACTGCTGGGGTGGGTGTGAGGGTCATGGAGGCTCTTTGTCCCACCTGCTGTCTGAGAAGAGCAAAGGTTTGGGCATTATATTGTTTTGGGTATCTGTGTTTTCCTTTAGGGTGTTATAGGGACCCCACTGAGTGTGCTGGTACTTGGAATCTCATAGAGATTCTTGACTTGTCTGGGAGGAAGGGTTGGGGACCATTGGGGGCTGTGCCTGTTTTGGACTCAGCAGGGATTATTTTTAGGCTGGCAGATGGAGGTGGTGGTGGCTGCCGTTGGTATTACACAATAGGCCTGAGGTTTGGAGTCTGGCGCCCATAGAAGGAGGGGAAGAAGCTCCAATAAGGATTGTTATTCATAAGGGTGGAGGCCAATGCCCATACCTTCATGTCCACTGCCAGGTGCCAGACCCAGCAGAGAGCCAGGTCTCAAGCATTAGCACTGCTCAGAATGAAATGTACCCTGGGGTCAGTCAGCAACTGCTAAGATAAGCCTGCCCTATGATCCTTTCTAGTCTTGTCAGCTTCCTGCTGGAGTATGGAGTGGGGAAGACTAGCTGTTAAGTCAATGCCTCAAGAAAGGAGAGGGTGGGGCTAATTTTGGGGTGTCCTGGGGGAGCCGCCTTGGTTCCCTGTGCCTGTGGTTGGCCATGGTGGTTTAATAGAGTAAGGGCAATGAGAAAACCCCATCACCTGTTACCTGGGGAATTTTGGAGAGCCATTTAGCCTCCTAGTTTGCTCCTGTATAAAATGGAGATAGATAATAGTACTTTTAGCAGATGAAAACTGTGGCATAAAGTGAAAATTTCTATTGTGTGGCTAGCACAGGACCTGGTATTCAGCAGGCATTTACAATATATAGGATAACCTGACAGCTGCAGCTTTCTCTGTCCTGATTCCTTCACCCTCTCTTGGTGTTCAGTGGTTCCTGTTCTCAGTCTCCCTGGTGGAAGAACTGCCACCCCTGGTGTCTTTTGGCTCCATGCCCACAGGAATACAATGACACAGTTAAACCCCAGTAGTCTGGACTCACTTTCCACTGGGGGCCACCTGGCCTGAGAGCAGGAGATTTGTACCCTGTGGCTCCTCCAAAGGTCAGCCAGACTGCAGGGGCCCCCTCCCCCTGCTGTGATCTCCTTCTTGCTAGGCAGACTACTCCAAAGCAGGCTGAGTAGTCCCTGAGTGCAAGCTGGCCAGGCTCTGGTACTGCTGCTGCTTGCCTTCTGTAGAGAGGATATGTGAAATTCTTATTCCTTACAGCCTCCTTCCTACCGCCCTACCCCTGTAAGTGCCAGGTTGTGCTTCAGATGGAGAAGCCTTGGGTGCTTTGCAGCAGGTTTCCCTTAGGCTGCTGCAGATGTCTGTGATAGAGGGAGGACTCAGTGGGCTCTTCCTCACTCCCAGGCACCCCCCCCCACCTTAGACAACTGTTCATCCTTCTTCCCCCTCTCATACCTTTACTGACCCCCTCCTTCCTGCCCCCTTCAGAATCGAGGGTAGTTGTTCCAGCTAGCCTTGATAAGAGAAGCCCACCTGTTCCTGATCAGCCTGCCTCTGTCTGCCTTCTGCTTCTTGGGCACCTTGAAGGTCTCCAGCTCTGTGTCCCAGGTGCTTCTTGCTCCCTGTCTCCCTGTTGTGTTGTTCTTACCTCTGACCACCTAGGTGGGGTCTGCATGGGGCCAGTTTGGACTAAAGCTTATCTCTGTCTCTCTCATCTTCCTTCTGACTTGCTTCTTGAATTGCCTTAATGCCTAGATTTGGGTTTGGCTTCCTTCTTTATTTGAGTTCTGCTGTCTCTTCTCCATCAAGCCCCACTTCCCACTTTACTGCAGCTTGTTTACTTTGCTTAGCTTATTTGGGGGAAGGCAGTGGCTTTGTTTGTTTGTTTATATTGAGCATTTTTAAAAATTTTTTTTAGAGAAAGTCTTTGACTCAGAAAGGATCAGGCTTAGGGAGGAGTGTTTGTGGGTGAGGAGTGAGAGAATATGCTGTGTGTGTGTGTGTGTGTGTGTGTATGCAGTCAGGAGATGGAGAAAAAATAATAAATCTTTTAGGGTTCAAGAAACTATGGGGTGTAGAAGCTATGATGTGGGCTCCCACTCCTCTGCTGTCATTTTGGGGAGATCTATCTCCTTTTGTCTTGGTTGTCATCTCTGGGATGCATATCTCACCAGGCCTCTCTGAGCTGTTTTCTGGGGGTTGAAAGGGATCTTGAGAAGAGATGCCAGGGTGGGGGCCTGTGGCCTTGGCCTGAGACTCTGGTGAGGTGCTGAGAGCACAACCAGGGGCAATGAGCTGGGCTGGAAACCCTGGAGCCAAGGCCAGGGCTGGCGAGGTGTGAGAGATGCTGTCTCATTGCTCATGCAGTGAGAATGAGGCAGAGCTAGGTGCAAATGAGCAGCTGGGCTGTGGAAGCCCAGTGTCCGAGATGCTCCCCACTTCTTACCAACCTACCTCTTACCAACCTGCCTCCTGCGTTGCCCCTAAGTACCCTCCACTCCAGCAGCCTGAGCTGTCCAGATCAGAACTTTGCCATCAGTCGGTAGTGCCAGTGTTTCCTGAGGCCTCTCTTCATCTCAGGGTCTCTTTATTCTACGCCATAGGGAGAAGCTTTGGGGAGGAGCTGCTTTCTCTATGTTGTTGTTGTTGTTATTTGCCGTCGAGTCGGCCCCTACTCATAGCGACCCCTCCTTGGGTTTCCGAGGCAGTATCACTACGGAAATAGGATTGCCCAATCTTCCTTCCGAGGAGTGGCTGGTGGATTTGAACCGCCAGCCTTCTGGTTAGCAGTCAAGTGCCTTAGCCACTATGCTACCAGAGCTTTCTCTATACAGCCCCCAATACCACCCCAGGTAACCTGTACCTTAGAATAGCTCCTACTTTCCTCAGGGAGTAGCTCTTGTTTTCTCCTTTTATTTCCTCCCAAAAAGTATCTGTGCTGCAGACATTCACATGTGCACACATACATTCACATACCTCCTCTGCTGAGAGCTGCACACATACACACACACACAGTCACACACACTCAGCTTCCAGGCACTCTTGGTGCCTGCTGCCTTTCTGTCTCTTCTAAGTCCAGTATTATTGGCCTTTGTGCTCCTGGAGGCCTGGAGGCTGGCCTTGTCACTGTCTGGGTATACCTGGGGCAGCTGGGCCCACTCCATGTTTTCCCTGAGGGGCTAGAATTCAAACTTAGCCCAGAGGAAGGTGGGGTGTGTGTGTTAAATCTGCTGGGGCCTCAGGCAGGTGAGTGCCATACTCTGCTGTGCTCCAAAAATATTCTATAATCTTAGCTCTTTATCTACAAAGCAGTGATGTCACCAGTAGCCAATCAGCTTCTTGAAGGGCTTGCCTCTTTCTCCTCCTCCCCCTTTCCTTAGCAACTTGCTGGGAAGGGGAGGA
Source organism: Orycteropus afer afer (assembly GCF_000298275.1). Taxonomy (NCBI): domain Eukaryota; kingdom Metazoa; phylum Chordata; class Mammalia; order Tubulidentata; family Orycteropodidae; genus Orycteropus; species Orycteropus afer. The sequence goes on from NW_006921808.1 coordinate 2,584,362, forward strand.
AGAGGGAAAGGTAAAGGGGGAGGGAGATCTAGAACAAGAGGCACACAGAGATCCACAGACTACATACACACAGACTCAGACAGAAGCATACGGAGACACATGCAGAGAGACAGGGTTCCTTCCATATGGGAGAGCAGACAAAGGCCCTTCCCATGGACAGGTAAATTGAAATCCAGATGCATTCCCTATACACATACAGAGAAATGGGTAGAAACAGGAGTGGGGAGAGACAGGCAGGTAGGCAGAATCACCCACGGAGAGTGAAAGCTAGAGAGAAAGAGACAAAGGGACACTGATGCAGAGACAAGAGGGAGCTGGAGAGACACAGAGATATGGAGAATGATTGAGAGACAGAGAAAGACAGAGGGACACAGAAAGAGCAAGAGCAAAAGCAAGAAGGGAGAGAGACAAACAGAGAAAGATTCAGAGAGGTAGCCAGAGATGTAAAGATGAGAAGGAAAGACAAAGAGGCAGAGAGGGACAGAGACACATGAAGAAGGTTGCCCCAGGCAGACTCAGAGGCTGGTGCTGCCCTCCTCCACAGCCTATCTGTGACAGAGGAGCCAGCTTCTTCCTGCCACTCAAGGTTGTGCTCAAGGTTGTGCTGTTTTGGTGGAAGGGTGCTGTCCCAGGTGCTGCCCTGAGTGTATGGGAGGATAATGGGATGTTGGTGGTCCGGCCTTGGGCAGTTGGAGGGAAGGCAGGTGGGAAAAGCCTCTTCCCAGGCTGTCTCCAAATGGAAAGTGAGCTGGACAAGGTGACCTTGTGAGTCTCCTAGCCCTTCTCACTGCAGAACCGGAAGGCAGCCCTGGGGGCCTCATCCCTTGAGTTGGACCTGCAGGCTAACCTTCCTCCCCTGTCTCCTCCAGCTTGGTGGTAGAGGTGGTGGTGAGTCTTTCCTTGCCTGCCTTCTTTCTGTGACCCTTGCTCCCCCACCTAGCTGATGGTATATTTATTTTTTCTCTGGAGTTTCCCTCCCTTTCAGAGGTTGGCAGCCTTGGGGTCCTTCTCTTTCCCAGTGCCCTGCTTTCCTAGGGTAGTGTTTGGGCTCTGAGGGAGTCAGATGGCTTCAGGGCTTGGAAGTGGGAGGCCAACCCCTTCCTGTGCATCTCTTTCCTCTCTGGAAGTGGCAGGCAGGAGGAGGACACTAAAGCACCTAGCCTGAAGGGTTTCCTGATGAGGTTGCTGCTAGCAGTGTCTGCTTAGCTTGTTAGAAATCCTGCATTCCTGTGGAGTTCACTGGTCTTGTGCTGCTAACATCAGGCTGTACCAGGGTGGGGGGTGGGACCATCAAGGAGGGCTAGCTCTCTCTCATACCCCCTCCAAGCTCTAGGGGGAGCACCCTGGGCAGGCCGAGGGTCTCCACGGAGAGGCTGAAGTCCCCTCCCCCATTCTCAGTCTCCACAAATTCTTTTTAATTCCCAGGAGAGGGTTGTCAAAGGGTGAGGCCATGATTATGACTGTTGTGCTATGGAATAGGGGGCAGGTCTTGGATCAAATAGAACTACTTTCCTTTCCTTCCTTCTGTCCTCAGGTTTCTGAGGGCAGGGAGGTGGGTAGGGGTAGAGTGTGTTCTTGGCAATCTCTGGGGAGTACAGTAAGGGTGGCAGTGGGTGGCCTACTTTGAGGAAGGGCCTGGTGATGAGGTAAATGAGAGAGCTGTGTGGAGGAGGGGCAGGAAGAGTCCTCTGGCAGGGGCTGTCTCTCAGGCTGCTGGCAGGAAGAACTCTCTTTTATCTCCTTTCCTATTTCCCAATTTCTCTGTCCCGTCAGGTGCTCACGGACTGCGTGAGGAGCCCGAGTTCGTGACTGCACGTGCTGGCGAGGGTGTGGTCCTAAGATGCGACGTGATCCATCCGGTGACCGGGCAGCCTCCACCCTATGTTGTGGAGTGGTTCAAGTTTGGGGTTCCCATTCCCATCTTCATCAAGTTTGGTTACTATCCCCCACATGTGGACCCTGAGTATGCAGGTAAGGTTTGAATATCAACTTTGTTTTCCTCGTCTGTGGATTGGTAAATGTTCTAGCACTCTTAAGGCTCCTCTGCCTATATCTCTATTGCTTCTTATTTCTTTCTGACTGGTCTATTATCTCCGGATTTCAGTCTTTGTCTCTTTGCTCCCATTGTTTTAACTCTGGTAGGTTTTAATTAAGTGGTGGTGAGAAGAGGGGATAAAATGTCATATAGATATAAAGCTCTAGTGACTCAGTGGTTAAGGCATTCAGATCCTAACCAGATGGTTCCTGGTTCAAACCTACCAACTGCTCTGGGGGAGAAAATGAGGTAGTATGCTTCTGTAAAGATTTATAGCCTGGAAAATGGTATGGAGCAGTTCTACCCTGTCCTATAGGGTCTCTATGAGTCAGAATCAACTGGATGGCAGTGGGTTTGGTTTTGGGAAACAACACAGCCTAAGGGTGTGGAAGAAGAAGAGTAGAAGGAGAAGACAGGGGCAGGCCTGGAGGGAGAGGCCCATGCTTTCTAGAGTGAGGCAGTGGGGCAAGAGTGCAGCTTCTGTGGGCAAGGAGCTGGGTCAGAGCTGTGCCTCTTTTCCAGGTGTGGCTGCAAATAGCAGCTGCAGAATCTGTTCTGTCTGGCTTTACCCACTCCCTCCCTCTTGGCTCTGAAGTTTGTTCAGACCTTGTTCCATCCCCAAGTGTAAGTATGTGTCTCCAGCTCTCCCCAGCCCCCACCCCGTCTGTGCCACTGGCAGGTGCCTGGCCTCTTTGCCTTCTCTGCCACTTGATCTTTCCCTCCTCCTGGCCCTGTTTGTATCTTGCTCTGCAATTACTCCTGCCAGCAGTAGCCTCACTGTCTGTGACTCACTGCCAGGGAAGAGGGCTGTGGGTTGTATGTGAGTGTGTTGTGTATGTGTGTTGAGGTTTGAAGGAAGGGCAGATGCAGGCAAGATAACATTGCTTTTATCTTTACTTTTGGCTTCTGAACTCCAAATTGCATTTCTTGCAGAATACTTCCATTTCTGCCTTTCTTTCTCTCCTCTACCTATGTCTGTTACTTTCTTTATGCCATAGTTGATTTTGATTGGTTTTCAGGCTGACTGCCAGTGTTAAGACAAGGAGGAAGTGGGCAAAGTCATGATGCTGACATGGAGTGAGGGTGGGATGGGGTGGTAGGTAAGGTGGAGTAAGACCCCTGTGGGCTGCTGTCCCTCACTGGTATGGAAAAAGGAGGAGGCTACTTTCGATTCCCCTTGGTATGTGCTGAAATTTTCTCTTCTCATTGCCATAAGTGAGACAAAGATTACAAGTATGTAAGACAGGGATGGGAAAGGGATAGAGCTACAGAAGGGAACCTTGGAGTCTTTTTTTCTTTTTCTTTTCTTTTTTTTTTTTCTTTTGCCTGCCAATCCTCTCCTCATTCTTAGGGTTTGCAGACCTTATTATTCTTCACTCTTGGAGTCAGTGGTCAATGGCAAGATAGGTAGTCTCTCTAGCAATGGCAGCAAGACTGGAAAGGAATCCTAGCATCCTGATGCCTAGCCTGCTTCTCTTTGTCTCTGCCACAAGGAGGTCAGACAGAGATGGGATCCTGAGTTATGGGTTATGGGGACAGGAATGTTTTTCAACTTCAATGGAGATGCTCTGGGTCCTGCCTGAGGTTTCCCTACCTTATCCTTTTCTGTGTATACCTTCTCTCTCCTATCTCTTCTCAGTTCTATATCCATCATGCCTTTCTTTTATCTCCAGAAGAATGGGAGAATTCTTAGGAACTGAGGCTTTTTGTAGTGTCAGTTCATTGAGCTGCATTTATAGTCTGGGAAGGGGACATCAGGAGCTGGAGATCTAGGGAGGGAGAGTGGCTAGTGGCCAGGCTTTATGCCTTTTCCATTGCCACTTGCTGCTGGAGGTTGGTGCCACCTGTTCTTTGAGGACACTACTAATGGGGTATGGTACAAAAGTTATGGTGGGCACTCTGCCTTTGATTGGGGGTGGTGGTGGTGGTGAGCTACTGCCTTGATTGATGGCATCTGGGGCTTTTCTCCACTCTGTTCCCAGGCCGGGCAAGTCTTCATGATAAAGCATCTCTGCGGCTGGAACAAGTTCGCTCTGAGGACCAGGGCTGGTATGAGTGCAAAGTGCTCATGCTGGACCAGCAGTATGACACCTTCCACAATGGCAGCTGGGTCCATCTCACCATCAATGGTGCGTATGGGTGTCCTTCTAGGGAGAAGCTCAGGAAGACCATTTTTAAAAAAATTTTATTTTGATTTGGGTGAAAGTTTAAGAGCAAATTCATTTTCCATACAGCAATTCACATACACTTTGTCTCATCACCTTTTACTTCAGTTTCCCACAATGCAACAGCTCTCTTCCCACTTCCTCCTCATAGTTACCTCTTCCCTGTGTCCTTCCCTCCCACACACTACTGTTCCCCCTCGAGTTGTCTCCCTGTGCATACGCAGCCCTTCTATTCTCCCGTGATTGATTTCTCCAAGGAGTGTATCTACCTAATGTAAATGTTCAGTTCATATGTTTGCCTGGATGCTGCAAGAGTGGGTTCAATTCCAGACCTGAAAGGCAGCTAGGGGCCATAATCTTAGGGGTTTCACCAAGCTCTATTGGACCAGCAAACCTGGTCCTTTTTTTTTTTTTAAGACTTTGAGTTTAGTACCACATTGTTCTCCCTCTCTATCCAGGATCTCCTACAT
>NW_006921808.1:2589131-2667239 GCF_000298275.1 Orycteropus afer afer
TTTGTTCCACATTGTTCTCCCTCTCTATCCAGGATCTCCTACATAGATTCCCCTTGGAGTGGTTGACAGTGGTAGCTGGGCACCATCTAGTTCTTCTGGTCTCATAGTCATATAAGCTGAGGATCTCATGGTATACCAGTCCCTTGGACTAATTTTTTCCATGTGTCTTTGGTTTTCTTCATTCTTTGCTCTGGATGAGGAGAGACCTATCATTGTATCTAGATGGGTGCTTGCAAGCTTTTAAGATTCCAGTCACTACATGCCAAAGTAGGATGTGGAACAACGTTTTCTTATAGTATGCTATGCCAGTTTAACTTGATATCCTCTGTGACCATGGTCCTGAGCCCACAGGTCCAGCTACTCACTCCCTCCTGGTAGCTGGCTGTGGCTAAGAAATGACTACAGCCTTGTCTCTTGTCAGCTCTACTGTATACCTGGACATTCTTACAGAACATATAAATACACTTGTGGAAACCTTGTCTGCCAGCCCTATACATGGTCATGTGCACACTCCTCCCCTGCATAGATATAACTGATCGTTCAGTGTGTCCACCTATCCATCCACCAATGTTTGCCATCCATGTTTGCCATCATTGACATTGTAGTACTGTATGTGCAAAAGTGTTAATCTTTGTTGTCTGAGGAAGACCATTTTTAAGGTCTTACTTTTGACTTCTCTGGGGAAGCCTTCCGTCTCTATTGTACCTCATTGCTTCTCCAAACCCTTGTCAAAAAGAGGTACCTCTACAAGGCTTGGCCCCACTATATATCTGCTTCCCTCATCCAAAAGCCTCTGTATCAGTGAATGCGTACCTGGAGATGCTTCCTGGGAGTGAGGCAGTGTTTGCTGTGCATGGTGGTGGTAGAACTCCTCATGGGGAATGTGGAAGCCTAGTTATTGAAACCAAGAAGGCAGAAGCTTTGCAGAGGCAAAACCCCTAACTCTTGGTATCATTTCCCAGCCTTGGGAAGATGAGATGCTGTTAGCCCAAGAAATGCCTTCCTACTCTATAGTGGAATTTCTAGAGTCCTACCACTATAGTCTTTCTTTCTAGGCTAATGTTTCAGTTCCTTGTTAAATATATTCAATTGAAAATTTATTATGTGCTGAGCATGACACAAGATGGTTGGATGACAATGGTGGGCAAATACAGACATGTTTCTTGCTCTTGTAGAGCCCATAGTCCCTTAACATGGAAGAGTCTTGGAAAGGAGTACAGTTTTAATGTGTCTAGTTACTTATGGTTTAGAGTAAATGAATTTTGCTATATGTAGGTGTTTTCCAAGTATCAGAGTCAAGGGAGGAAATCATGCTTGGGGACTCCGAGGTAACTTACTGATTTCCCAGTGTTGGCCTACAGTGGTACATGGTTGTGATAGCATCAGAGCATAGGCCCTTGGATTCTCTCTAGAGAGTTCCTGTGTTCTTGGAAGTCCTCACTTGAGACAAAGTCCTCTCGGGGAGCCTTGAAGAGGCTGGGACCATGAAGGAAAAACAAGGAGAAGTGGTCCCCATAGTGGGTGAAGACAGGACCCTTATCTTCCGTCAACTTGTGACAAGAATGTATTCAACCACAACCATGTTCTAAACACTGTGCTAGTTATCAACACTGTGTACTGTTGGACCAGAGCTTAACCCAGAGCTTAAAGTCCTTATGGTTTTGATGTTGGGAACTGTAGTTTCTCTGGTTAGAAGAGAGAAGTTGATGTTGTTCTTGGCTTGGAAGAATCTCTTGGTCTTCATTTTCCTTGAAGAAAAGCCCTGTCTGACCCTGCCTTCTGGTGTAGGTCACCCCTCCCAGGACTTATGTCAGACCCATGTTCCTTCAGGGTCTGAGAACCCACCCAGGGTGCTGGATGAATAGAATAGTTTAGCAAGAACATTGGCTTCTGCTCAGAGATGATAGAGCTTCCTGACCCTGTCCTCCACATTCATGTCTGTCAGTCCAAATGGATTGGAGGCACATGTAAGATCTTTGGTTGGCTTCCTCCCTACCCCCTCAGCAAGCTTTTGAGTCACATTTTGATACCAGCTGTTTTGTGCTCAGGGAGTGAAAACTTATTTTAATATTGCCCAAGAAAAACATCTTTAGGAAGGTAACTCTGCTGCTGAAAGCTTTAGTGACTGAATACCTTGTCAAGAGTCCCTACATTGCTTCCTTTCTCCTTACCCTTTCATTACTAGAATGGAGGCTTCTAGAGGTGCTACCTCTGATTCCTTTGCATTGCCCTGGTGGTCTTCATCCCAGTAACATTCAGTGGCAGGCACTTAGTCAATCTTATATCATAAGATGATAGAGTTCCTTTTGGAATTGTCTAGACTATTGCCTCTCGGTTTTTGTGTTCACTGGTAAAGATTGTTTCTTTGGAAATTCCTAATGCTTGCAGTGGAATAAGCATGGACCAAGATGCTAGAAAAATGTAGTTTATTTCATGTATCCATCACATCTTAGTTGTGTGGTCCTGAGCAAGCTCAGTAACCTCTCAGAGCTTTAGCTTCCTTGGTTACTAAAAATAGTACCTATTTGCAGGGTTATTGTAGGATTAAATGAAATACTATGTGAGAACTTATCTTGAGCAATGTCTAATGCATCAATTACTTGCAAGATATTGACCTTTTCTCAAGAGTGAAAGAGACAAAATCAGATGAACGTGAGTATCAGGGATGCAGGTAACATGTAACATGGAAGATGCAGAGGACTTTGGTAATTGGAAAGCCCTTTTCAGCGGACCAATAAATATTCATTCAAAACACATCTTGAATGTCCATTCAGTAGTAGGCTGTGGGGTTACAGCCATGGGCATGACTCAGTCTTGGCTGTTAAGGAGAGTACAAGAAAAGAGCCAAACCCAAATTATTGCATGAGCTTTGGGAGTACAAAGGAGGGAGAGATTCTCTGAGGAAATGGCCTATATTCTGAGATCTGAAGAGGGAGGAAGAGTTAGCCAAGTGTAGGTGTGGGAGATGGGCAAAGATATTCCAAACAGAGGTAACAGCATGCCTGGATTGGAAGCTCAGAAAGAAGGGAGGTGGCAGTTCAGGGAATGCAGCAGGTTGTTCAAATGGAAGTGTTAGGCAGAAAAGCTAATAGTGTCTACTCTCTGCTCTAGACTTTAGAACTGTGGGTTATGATAGAATATATTTTGCCATTGCCACAGATTTTAAATGGGTGGAACAGAACAGACACTTCACAAGGCGAAAGAGATATCTTTCTCCCTTTATTATCCTTTCTCTTCATCCCAAGTCCTGAGCCCAGGATGGGTATTTTCATTATTTTATTTTTTTAAATACATTTTATTGAAATATAATTTATGTACAGTGAAATACACAAAACTAAAGTGACATGGGTCAATGCATTTTTTTTTTTCAGTGTACCCTCTCCTCCCCTCCCACCCCTGGTAACCAACAAAGAAAGTTTCCTTCCATATATAAACCTCTCCTTGACTTTTTACAGTAAGAAACTCATACTATATTTGTCCTTCTGTGACTGACTTATTTCACTCAGCATAATGTCCTCTAAGTTAATCCACGTTATGTGGTGTTTTGCAGATTCTACATTATTCTTTTAGTGTTGCATAGTATTCCATTGTATATATGTACCATAGTTTGGTTATCCATTCTTTTGTTGATAGGAAAGTAGGTTGTTGCCATCTTTTTGCTATTGTAAATAGTGCTGCGATGAACATGGGTGTGCATGTATCTGTTCTTGTCCTGGCTCTCACTTCTTTAGGATATATACCTAGTAATGGGATTGCTGACTCAAATGGTATTTATAATTCCAGCTCTTTAAGGAATTACCATACTGCTTTCCACAGTGGTTATATCATTTGACAATCCCACCAGCAATGTCTGAGAATCCCTATCTCTCCACATCCTTACCAGCATTTGTTATTTTCTGTCTTGTTGAACTGCGTCATTAGTGCTGGGGTGAGATGACATCTCGTTGTTTTGATTTGCATCTCTCTGATGGCTAATGATAATGAACATTTTTCATGTATTTGCTGGCTGCCTGAATATCCCCTTTGGTGAAGTGTCTGTTCATGTCTTCAGCCCATTTTTTAATTGGATTGTTAATAATTTTGTTGTTGAGGTGTTGGCGTTTTCTATAAATTTTTGAGATAAGTCCCTTGTCAGATATGTCATTGCCAGTTATTTTTTCCCAATCTGTAGGTTCTCTTTTGACACTTTTGGAGCAGTCTTTTGAAACACATAAAAAGTTAATTTTTAGAAGGTCCCATTCTTCTAGTTTATCTTCAGCTGTTTGTGCATTTGGTGTTACTTGACAGACTGTTTATGCCATAAATTAGGGCCCCTAAATTTGCCTGTGTTTTCTCCTTCAGGAACATTATAGTTTTAGGTTTCACATTTAAGTCTTTAATCCATCTGGAGTTAGTTTTTGTGTATGGTGTGAGGTACGGATATTGTTCCATTTTTCTGTAAATGGATATCCGGTTTTGCCAGCAGCATTTGTTAAAGAGACCATCTCTTCTCCATTTAATGGATTTCAGCCCTTTGTCAAAAATCAGCTGACCATAGGTCAATGGATCTATTTCTGGGTTCTGTTTTTTTTTTTTTTTCCAATTGTGTTTTGGGTGAAAGTTTACAGAGTAAATTCACTTTCTGTATAGCACCTCACAAATACTTTGTCCCATGACATTGACTACAATTTACCACAATGCAACAGCTCCTCACCTACTTCCTCCCCATTGTTACCTCTTTCCTGTGTCCTTACTTCCATGCACACCTGCCCCCGAGCTGTCTCCCTATGCACACATAGCCCTTCTATTCTCTCATGATTGTTCTCTCCAAGGTTTGTATCTACCTAATGTAAATGTTCAGATCATATGCGTGTCTTTTGTTTGCCGGGAGGCCACAGGAGTGGGTTCAATTCCAGACCTGAAGGGCAGCTAGGGGCCATAATCTCAGGGGTTTCATCAGGCTCTATCAGACCAGCAAACCTGGTCTTTTTTTTTTTGATTTTGAGTTTTGTTCCACATTGATCTCTTACTCTATCCATGATCTCCTACATAGATCCTCCTCTGACTGGTTGACGGTGTTCTGATCTCATAGTCATATCACATGGTGTACCAGTCACTGGACTAATTATTTCCATGAATCTTTGGTTTTGTTCATTCTTGTTTGCTCTGGATGAGGAGAAACCCATTGTTGCATTTAGATGGCCACTTGAAAGGTTTTAAGATCCCAGTTGCTACTCGCCAAAGTAGGATGTAGAACAATGATTTGTGTAGTATGTTATGCCAGTTGAGCTTGATGTCCCCTGCGACTACGGTCCCAAGCCCACGGGTCCAACTACTCCCTCCCTCTGGGTAGCTGGCTGTGGCCAAGAAGTGACTACAACCTTGTCCCTTGTCAGCTCTGCTATATACTTGGGAATACTTACAGAACATACCAATACACTTGTCTGCCAACTCTATACATGTTCTTGGGTACACTCCCCCCTGCATAGACATACTTAATAATTAAGCCTGTCCACCCATCTATCCACCTGTATATCCATCTTTGCCTTCACTGACACTACAGTACTTTATGTGTAAAAGGGTTCATCTTTGTTTTCCTCCCATGTACCTCTCTATGTCTTCCTCTTCCTCAGTGCCACCGTGTTGATTGATAACTCACATTTGGTACATTGCCCTTCTCTTTATCCAACTCAATACTTGTCTCTACCTATCTAACAGTGTTCTCTCCCCTCCTACCCCTAGTAACCAACAGGAAAAATTTCCTTCCATATATAAACTTTTCTTTACTTTTTACTATCATGTACTAATATGATATTTGTCCTTCTGTGATTGACTTATTTCACTCAGCATAAGATACTCCAAGTTCATCCATGTTATGTGGTGTTTTGCAGATTCTACGTTATTCTTTAGGGTTGCATAGTATTCCATTGTGTGTATGTACCATAGTTTGGTTATCCATTCCTCAGTTGATGGACACCTAGGTTGTTTCCATCTTTTTGCTTCTGTAAATAGTGCTGCGATGAATATAAGTGTGCATATATCTGTTCTTATCCTGGTTGTCACTTCTTTAGGATATGTAACTAGTAATGGAATGACTAGGTCAAATGGTATTTCTAATTCCAACTTTTTAATGAATTGCCACACTGCTTTCCACAGTGGCTACATCATTCCACAGTCCCACCAGCAGTGTATGAGAGTCCCAATCTGTCTGCATCCTCACCAGTATTTGTTATTTTTTGTCTTGTTGATCTTTGCTACTAGTCTTGGGAGAAAATAGTATCTCCTTGTTGTTTTGATTTACATCTCTCTAATAGCTAATGATCATAGGAATTTCTTCGTATGTTTGTGGGCCACCTGAATATACTCTTTGGTGAAGTGTCTATTCATGTCTTCTGCCCATTTTTTAATTGAATTATTTGTCTCTTTGCTGTTGAGGTGTTGGGGTTTTCTATAAATTTTAGAGATAAATCCCTTGTCAGGTATGTCGTTGCTGAATATTTTTTCCCAATCTGTAGGTTCTCTTTTGACTCTTTTGGAGAAGTCTTTGGATGCACATAAAAATTTAATTTTTAGAAGGTCCCATTCATCTAGTTTGTCTTCTGCTGTTTGTGCATTTTGGGTTATGCCTGGTAGTGTATTTATGCCATATATTACCCAAAACAAATCAAACCCACTGCCATAAAGTTGTATCCAACTCTTGGCAACCCCTCCTTGGGTTTCTGAGCCAGTGTCACTACAGAAGTAGATTGCCCAACCTTCCTTCTGAGGAGTGGCTGGTGGATTTGGACCACCATTCTTCTGGTTAGCAGTCAAATGCTTTAGACATAGGGCCCCTAAATTTCCTCCTAGTTTTTCCTTGAGGAAGGTTACAGTTTTAGGGTTCACATTTAAGTCTTCGATCCATCTGGAGTTAGTTTTTGTGTATGGTGTGAGGTACAGACCTTATTTAATTTTTTTGCAAATGGATATCGAGTTTTGCCAGCACCATTTAATGGATTTCAGCCATTTGTCAAAGATTAGCTGACCATAGGTTGATAGATCTATTTCTGGGTTCTCAGTTTTATTCCATTGGTCTATGTGTCTGTCATTACACCAATACCAGGCAGTTTTGACTACTGTGGCTGTATAGTAGGTTTTGAGAGCCAGCAGTGTGAGACTTCCTACTTTATTCTTCTTCAGTTTGTTGTTGTTGTTGTTATGTGCTGTCAAGTCAGCCCTGACTCATAGCGACCCCTCCTTGGGTTTCCGAGGCAGTATGACTACAGAAGTAGGATTGCCCAACCGTTCTTCCGAGGAGTGGCTGGTGGGTTTGAACCGCCAGCCTTCTGGTTAGCAGTCAAGTGCCTTAGGCACTGTGCTACCCGAGCTCCTTCTTCAGTAGTGCTTTGCTTATCCAAGGTTTCTTTCCTTTCCATATAAACTTAGTGATTGGTTTTTCCATATCCTTAAAAAATGTTGATAGGATCTGGATTGATATTGCATGAATGTATAGATTGCTTTGAGTAGAACTACATTTTCACAATATTCAACCTTCCTATTCACAAGCATGGTATGTTCGTCCATTTATGTAGATCTCTTATGGTTCCTTGAAGTAGTGTTTTATAGTTTTCTTTGTACAGGTCTTTTGTGTCCCTGGGAAGGTTTATTCCTAAGTATTTTATTGTTTTGGTTGTTATTGTAAATGGTATCCATTTCCTTATTTCTTTTTCAGCAAGCTCTTTGTTGGTGTAGAGGAATCTAACTGATTTTTGGATGTTGATCTTCTATCCTGCACTATTCTAAATCTCTCAATTAATTTCAATAGATTTTTTTACTGGTCTCCTGGGTTTTCTGAGTGTAGGATCATATCATCAGCAAATAGGGAGAGTTTGATTTCTTCCTTACCAATTTGGATGCCTTTGATTTCCCTTTGTTGCCATATTTCCCTGGCTAGGACTTCCAATACAGTGTTGAATAGAAGTGGTGATAGAGGGCATCCTAGCCTGGTTCCTGTTTGTAAGGGGAATGGTTTCAGTCTTTTTCCATTGATAATAATTTTGGCTGTTGGTTTTGCATAGATGCCCTTTATTATGTTGAGGGTTGTCCCTTCTATTCCTATTTTGCTGAGAGTTTTGATCAGGAATGGGTGTTGGATTTTATCAAATGCCTTTTCTGCATCGATTGATATGATCATGTGATTCTTTTCCTTTGTTTTATTTATGTGGTGGATGACGTTGATCGTTTTTTTAATGTTGAACCATCCTTGCATACCTGATATGAACCCCACTTGGTCATAATGAATGATTTTCTTGTTGGAGTCTATTGGCTAGGATTTTGTGGAAGATTTTTGCATCTATATTCATGAGGGGTATTGGTTTATACTTTTCCTTTTGAGTGATGTCTTTGCCTGGTTTTGGTATCATGGTATTCTTACTTCATAAAAGGAATTAGGTAGGATTCCATCCTTTTGTATGTTTTGGAATAGTTTGAGTAGGATTGGTATCACTTCTCTGAAGGTTTGGTAGAATTCACCAGTGAAACTGTCTAGGCCAGGACTTTTTTGTTGGTAATTTGTTTATGTCCTGTTCAATTTCTTCTTTTGTTATGGATCTGTTCAACATTTCCACATCAGTCCGTGTTAGTTTAGGTAAGTTGTATGTTTCTAGAAATCTGTCCATTTCTTCCAGATTTTCAAATTTGCTGGAGTACAGTTCTTCATAGTATCCTGGTATTGTTGTTGTTGTTATGTGCCGTCAAGTTGGACCCGACTCATAGCGACCCCTCCTTGGATTTCCGAGGCAGTATCACTACAGAAGTAGATTGCCCCATCTTCCTTCCGAAGAATGGCTGGTGAATCCTGGTATTAGCCTTTTTTTTTTTTTTTTCAATTGGTTCTGTTATGATGTTGCCCCTTTCGTTTCTTATTTGTGTTACTTTTATTCTCTCCCTCTTTTCCTTTGTTAAATTTGCCAGTGGTTTGTCAATCTCATTAATCTTTTCAAAGAACCAACTTCTAGTCTTACTGATTTTTTCTATTGTATTTCTATTTTCTGTTTCATTGATTTCTGCTTGAATCTTTATTATTTCCTTTCTTCTCGTGACTGTAAGTTTTTCTTGCTGTTCTTTTTCTAATTTTTGGAGATGTTGGTTTACAGTGTTTATTTTGGCTATTTCTTCTTTTTTGATGTGTGCATTTATTACTATCAACTGCCTCCGATACCTGCTTTTGCTGTGTCCCAACGATTTTGGTCTGTTGTGTATTCATTCTCATTTGATACAAGGAAATTTTGAATTTCATTTTTTATTTCTTCTCTTACCCAGTCTTTCGTAAGGAGGGTTTTGTTCAGTTTCCATGTGTTTGCTCTTTTTCCATTGTTCTTCCTATTTTCCTTGTTCTATTCCTATTTCTTATTTGATAGCATAGTGATCTCAGAAGATGCTTTTCAGTATTTCAATGTTTTTAAATTTATGAAAGCTTGCTTAATGGCCTGACATATGGTCTATCCTAGAGAATGTTCCATGTGCACTGGAAAAGAATGTATATTGTGCTGTTGTTGGGTGAAATGCTCTGTAGATGTCTATATGGTCAAGTTGGTAGATTGTATTATTTAGCTCTTCTGGGTCTTGGTTTAGTTTCTTTCCAGTTGTTCTATCTTTCATTAAAAGTAGTGTATTAAAATCTCCCACCATGACTGTGGAGCATTCATTTGCCTTTTCAACTCTTTTAAAGTCTTATTTATATATTTTGGGACTCTTTCATTGGGTCCATAGATATTTATTATGGTTATATCTTCTTATTCAATGGATCTGTTCATCATTATATAATGTCCTTTCTTGTCTCTTATGGTGGTTTTTTCTTAAAGTCAATTTGATCAGAAATTAATCTTGCCAGTCCTACTCTTTTATGGTTGCCATTTGCTTGATATATCTTGTTACAGCTTTTGATTTTTAGTCTATTTTTGTCTTTGTCTCTAAGGTGGGTCACTAGTAGACAGCATATCGATGGGTTATGTTTTCTTATCGATTCTGCAACTCTCTGTCTCTTGAGTGGGGCATTTAATCCATTGACATTCAGTGTAATTATTGACAAGTATGAATTGGTTACTGTTATTTTGTTATGTGTTTTTTGGTGTTCCTGGTTTCTTTGTTCCATGTAATTTTCTGTGCTGAGCTCATTATGTTTATGAACTGTGTTTTTATTTCCTTTGATGCTATTGTTGTTGTTGTTGTTGTTGTTGTTTGCCATCGAGTTGGCCCCGACTCATAGCGACCCCTCCTTGGGTTTCCGAGGCAGTTTCACTACGGAAGTAGGATTGCCCAACCTTCCTTCCGAGGAGTGGCTGGTGGGTTTGAACCGCCTGCCTTCTGGTTAGCAGTCAAGTGCCTTAGCCACTATGCTACCAGAGCTCCCGTTGTTGTCCTTTTTTTTTTTTTATTGTGATGTGAAGGTTTGTCATTTTTCTTTGAGGTTAACCTGTGATTTATAATTTGCTCCCCTGTTTTAAAAAATTCCATCCTATCTTGCAACTCTCTTGACTTACTCACCATTTAGAAGTTCTGTAACTACACTATTTTGCCCCTCTTTATTTTGTAGATATCCTCATTTGCCAATTGATGTGTCTGGTTCCCTGTTCCCAATGTTATAAGCTTATTTTACTTTGGATATGTCCGTAGCTGTATTGATTTCTGGTTTATATTATCTTGTGTATTAATGGTCGGTTGTTATTTGCTATTATTGTTTCTCTGTTCAAAGGACTCCCTTTAGTATCTGTTGTAAGGTTGGTCTGGCTTTAATAAATTCCCTTAATTTCTGCTTATCTGGAAATCTCCTAATTTCACCATCAAATTTGAGGGACAATTTTGCCGGGTAGGTAATAGTTGGTTGGAAATTTTTGTCTTGTAGAGCTTTATATATACCTTCCCATTGCCTTCTCACTTGCATGGTTTCTACTGAGAAATCAGAGCTTATTCTTATTGGTTGTCTTTTGTAAGTGACTTTTCATTTTTCCCGTGCTGCTTTCAAGATTCTTTCTTTGTCTTTGGTTTTGATGAGCTTGATTATGGTGTATCTTGGTGATTTTCTTTTGGCATCTGTCCTATTTGGGGTTCATTGGACTTCTTGAATGGATATATTCTCATCTTTCATCGTATCAGGGAAGTTCTCTCCCAACAAAGCTCGCACAATTTTCTCAGTGGTTTTCTTTTTTCTTCCTGTTCTGGAATTCCGATTACACCTTGGTTTTTCCTTTTGATGGTATCCCACATGAACCTTAGAGTTTCTTCATTTTGTTTTGATCTTTTTTCTGTTTGATCCCTTTCCAAAGAATTATTCAGGTATTTGTTTTCAATGTCATTAGTTCTGTCTTTCATTGATTCAGTTCTATTCCTTTGCCCTTGCAATCTTATTTTTTCTGAAAATTTAGTATGAATCTTCCTGATTTCTATCTGTAGATTTTGTATCATTTCTAATTTTTCACCATTTTGTTCTTGTATTTTCTTCTGAAATTGTTCTAGAATTTTGTCTATGTTTTCCTTAATTTTGTCAGTGTTTCTATGATCTGTCTCTCAATCCTTTGAAGATACCTAAATAGAGTTCTTTTGAATTCCTTATCAGGGAATTGCAGTGGTGCTTCTTCCTCATGGATGTGTCATGGGTCTGTATACTTCTCTCCTGTTTCTACCACTTTATCTTGCTTCTTTGTGTGACTGTGATGGTCTCTTGTCTCCAAGACACTGTGATGTTGTTATATTTAGATATCTGTTAACTGTTCATGAGGCAAGTTAAGGGTGAGTCACGTTCTTCTTGATGGTCATTTATCATTGGCCAGTTGGTGGAGAAGGAAAGGTCGCTCTCAGTAAGTAAAACTGCAGGAGGTGCAAGTGTAGTTGTGTCATATAGGCATTGTTGCTGTCTCCCACTAAGTTAGACAGAAACATCAATTGAATAACCATCGAAAAGTAAAAGCAAGTGGACAAAAAACACACTGTGTAGACACATAGGAACAATAACCCGAAAAAGAAAAGAAAAAAAAAAAAACAATATTTGGGAAAAGGGCAATAAAAGAAAAAAAGGTAGAGTAGGAGAATAATGAAATAAAAAATGTGAAAATTGCAAAAAGAAAAAAACGAATGAATGGGGTTAACCATGAGAAAGAAAATAATGGGAACCAGTAACAGGGAAGAGAGAAAAAGCTGAAAACTATAACCTGGGAAGGGAAGAATAAAGTATAATAATAAAAGTGATAATAATAATAATAACAATAATAATTTAAAAACAGACAAAAACAAACAAAGGAAAAAAAGTCTGGGTAGGGCATGGCAGGGCCCCCAGGCTCCGTCAGAGAACACAGACTGGGATGAAATTTCTGCCAGCCCAGAAGCTGGGTTGGAGTGAGGGATGGCCGCACCTCCATTCACCAATAAGCTGTGAGGTATAAGAGTAACACGGGAAATATCTCACCTTTACAGTCCTTGGCGTCTGGAATGTCCTTGTGGTTCCCAGCAAGTGGAGCCTATTCTTAAGTCTTGGGAATCTGGGAGAATGCTGTCACTTTAAATATCCAAAATGGTCAAACTGCTTGTATACATTCACATTGTATACCCTCCAGACAGGCAAAAGCCCACAGCTCAGCCCACCTTCCTCTTTGCTACTTCCCGTTTTATTCACCAGCTACTAGTGTAGTCCTCCATGCAGCCCCTGGCTAACAGGGCTGATTTTTAGGTTAATTCTTAGGGCCTAACACCACTCAGCAATATCCAAACTGTCTGTGCCATCAGGATTGCTGCCAGACAACAGCTCCGTATGTCTTCTTTTTTGGTGTTTTCATGCAAGTTCTTCTGCTAGTTGGTGTTTAGTCCACTTCTGTAACCTTCCCTTCAAAGCTCAGGGCTCCAGGATTATCTTCTGTATCTGTGTTAATTGGTTCCCCTTTTCTTTGTCGAAGAGAGTCTGTGAAGTCTGTCTCCCTATTCCGCCATCTTACTGGAACTCCTATTTCTGGGTTCTTAATTCTGGTCCACTGGTCTGTTTGTCTGTCATTGTAACAGTAGCAGGCTGTTTTGACTACTGTGGCTATATAGTAGGTTTTGCGTTCCAGGAGTGTGAGACCTCCTACTTTGTTCTTCTTCAATAGTGCTTTGCTTATTCGAGGTGTCTTTCTTTTCAATATAAAATTAGTGATTGATTTTTCCATATCCTTAAAGAATGCTGATGGGATCTGGATTGGGATTGCATTGAATGTATAGATTGCTTTAGGTAGTGCTGACATTTTCAGTGTTCAATCTTCCTATCCACAAGCATGGTATGTCCTTACATTTATGTAGAAATCTTATGGTTTCTTGGAGCAGTGATTTGTAGTTTTCTTTGTACAGGTCTTTTGTGTCTCTGGAAAGTTTATTCCCAAATATTTTATTTTATTTTTTTGGAAGGTATTTATTGTAAATAATATTGATTTCCTTATTTCCTTTTTGGCAGTCTCTTTGCTGTTGTAAAGGAATCCAGCTGATCTTTGTATGTTGATCTTGTATCCCAGCACTGTCTAAATCTCTCAATTAGTCCCAGTAGTTTTTTGCTGAGTCTCTTGGGTTTTCTATTTATAGGATCATAGCATCAGCAAATAGGGATACTTTGACTTCTTCCTTACCAATTTGGATGCTTTTGATTTCCCTTTGTTGCCTTATTGCTCTAACTAGGTGTTCCAATACAATGTTGAATAGAAGTGGTGACAGAGGGCATCCTAGCCTGGTCCCTGTTTGCAAAGGGAATGGTTTCAGTCTCTCTCCATTGAGAATAATGTTGGCTGTTGGTTTTGTACATATGCCCTTTATTATGTTGAGGAATGTCCCTTCTATTCCTGTTTTGCTGAGGGTTTTCTTCAGTAGTGGGTGTTGCATTTTATCAAATGCTTTTTCTGGATCAATTGATAGGATCGTGTTGTTCTTTTCCTTTGTTTTATTTATGTCGTAGGTGACTTTGATTATTTTTCTAATGTTAAACATCCTTGCATACCTAGTATGAACCTCACTTGGTCATAATGTATTATTTTTTTGATATGTTGTTGGAGTCTATTAGCTAGAATTTTGTTGAAGATTTTTGCATCTATATTCAGGAGGGATATTGGTCTGTAGTTTTCCTTTAGAGTGATGTCTTTGGCTGGTTTTGCTATCAAGGTTATGCTTGCTTCATAAAATGAATTAGGGAGGATTCCATCCTTTTCTATATTCTGGAATAGTTTTAGTAGTATTGCTGTCAGTTCTTCTCTGAACGGTTGGTAGAATTCACCAGTGAAATTCACCTAGACCAGGGCTATTTTTTTTGCTCTTGGTAATTTTTTAAATGACTTGTTCAGTTTCTTCTATTGTTATGGATCTGTTTAAATTTTCTACCTCAACCTCTGTTAGTTTAGGTAAGTAGTATGTTTCTAGAAATCTGTCTATTTCATCTAGATTTTCAAATTTGTTGGAGTATAGTTCTTCATAGTATCCTGATATTATCCTTTTAATTATTGTTGGTTCTGTTGTGGTATCACCTAATTCGTTTCTTTTCCATGTTATTTGTATTCTCTCCTTCTTTTCCTTTGTTAAATATGCCATTGGTTTGTCAGTTTTATTCCTCTTTTCAAGGAACCAACTTCTAGTCTTGTTGATTTTTTTCTATTGTCTTTCTGTTTTCTGTTTCATTTATTTCTGCTCGAATTTTTATTTTTTGTGTTCTTCTGGTGGTTGTAAGCTTTTTTTTGCTGCTCTTTTTCCTAATTGTTGGACATGGTGGGTTAAGGTGTTGATTTTGACTCTTTCTTCTTTTTTTGATGTGTGAATTTAGGGCTATAAATTGGCCTCTGATCACTGATTTTGCTGTGTCGCAAAGGTTTTAGTATGTTGTGTTTTCTTTTTTGTTCGATTTAAGGAATTTTTTATTTCATTTTTTATTTCTTCTATTACCCAGTCATTTTCAAGGAGGGTGTTATTCAGCTTGCATGTGTTTGCTCTTTTTTCCATTCATCTTCCTATGGTTGATTTCTCATTTTATAGCATTGAGGTCTGAGAAGATGCTTTGCAGTATTTCGAAGTTTTTAAATTTACTGAGGTTTGCTTTGTGGCCTAATGTATAGTCTATCCTGGAGAATGTTCCATGTGTGCTGGAAAAGAATGTGTGTTGTGCTGTTGTTGTGTGAAGTGCTCTGTAGAAGTCTACAAAGTCAAGTTGGTGAATTGTATTGTTTAGATTTTTGATGTTTGTTGAGTATCTTTCCAGTTCTATCTTGATTGAAAGTGCTGTATTAAAGTCTCTTACTATGACTGTGGAGTCATCTATTTTTCTTTTCAGTTGTTAGAGTCTGGTTTATGTATTTTGAGGCTCTTTCATTGGGTGCGTAGATATTTATTATTGTTATGTTCTCTTGTTCAATGAAACCTTTAATCATTATATGATATCCTTCCTTGTTTCTTAATGTGGTTTTTGTCTTGAAGTCAGTTTTATCAGAAATTAATCTTTCCACTTCTGCTCTTTTATGGTTGCCATTTGTTTGATGTATCTTTTTCCAACCTTTGAGTTTTTAGTGTATTTTTGTGTTTAAGGTGTGTTTCTTATAGACAGCATTTTGATGGGTTATGTTTTCTTATCCAGTCTGTAACTCCCCATCTCTTGAGTTGTACATTGAATTCATTGACATTCAGTGTAATTATCAACAAGTATGAATTTGTTATTGCCACTTTGTTATGTGCTTTTTTGTGGTGTTGCTGATTTCTTTGTTCCATATAATTTTCTGAACTGAGCTCATTTTGTTTATGAATCATATTATCTCTTCCTTTGTTGCTGTTGTTTTATTATTTGCTAAATATTTGTACTTATCCTCTTTTTTAATTTGATGTGAAGGTTTATCATTTTTCTTTGAGGTTAACCTGTGATTTATAATTTTCTTCCCAAGTTTAGAACAGTCCATTCTATCTTGCAGTTGTCTTGACTTCCTTACCATTTAGAACTTCTGTAACTACACAGTTTTTTTTTTTTTTTCCCCTCTGTCTGTTTTGTAGTTTTCTTCATTTGTCAATTGATGTCTCTGGTTCCCTGTTTACTCTATCATAGGCTTATTTACTTTGGGTACTTCCATAACTGGCTTGGTTTCTGGGCTATGTCATCATATGTGTTAATGGTCAGTTGTTTGTTTTTGTTGGTTCTCTGTTCAAAGGACTCCCTTTAGTATCTTTTGTAAGGTTGGTCTGCTTTCAACAAATTCCCTTAATTTCTGCTTGTTCTAGTTACCTAGTGCTGCTCTAACAATAATATACCACAAAGGGGATGACTCGAAGAAACAGGAGTTTATTTTCTTACAGTTTAGAGGCTTTAAATCCGAGTTCAAAGTGCCAAGCTCTAGGGGCTGGGTGAAAGCCCCTCAACCTTGGGCTTCAGCTCTGCTTCCTGCTCCTGGCCCTAAAGCTGGAAGCTTTTCATCACTAAACTGCTGGCTTTTGAGGCTGACAAGCCCAAGGTTGACAAATAAAAAGGCATGGTCCTGATGTTAGTAAACCACACGGCAGGCCATTAATTCAAGTTCATTGAGTGTCCCAAGGTCTGCAGAGCATGGCAGGCTGCTGAACAGTGACACGGGTTTCAAGCATGCCATAAGCTAGAGACCATTCCCAAAGCTGCTGCTTATACACGGGAAGCAGACCACATCCTTAAAGCAACTACTCAGCTGCTTGTGGTAGTTCTCACCATGGAGTTGATTGCCAGTCTCATCATGGGGAATAACTACCACCAGCTTCCCAGCCACTCAACCAGGCCCAACCAAGTTGACATACAACCTTAACTACCACACTGCTTAACTAGAAATGCTCTAATTTCACCATCATATTTGAGGGATAGTTTTGCTAGGTTTCTCATTCTTGGTTGGAAATTTTTTTCTTTCAGGGTTTTATATATACCATCCCATTGTCTTTTCCCTTGCATGGTTTCTGCCAAGAAATCCGAGCTTAATCTTATTGGTTGCTCCTTGTAGGTAACTTTTCATTTTTCCCATGCTGCTTTCAGGATTCTTTCTTTGTCTTTGGTTTTGGTAAGTTTGATGATGATTTATCCTGGTGATTTTCTTTTGGTGTCTATCCTGTTTGGGGTTCATTGGACTTCTTGAATTGACATATTCTCATCTTTTATCATATCAGCGAAATTATCTTCCAACAAATCTTATAGTTTTCTCTGTAGCTTTATTTGTCTCTTCCTGTTCTGGAGTGCTGATTACACATAGATTATTCCTTTTGATGGTATCCCACATGAACCTTAAAGCTTTCTTCATTTTGTTTTGATCTTTTTTCTGATTGACTCCTTTCCAAAGAAATATTGAGATATTTGTCTCCAATGTCCCTAATTCTGTTTTCCGTTGATTCAATTCTACTCCTCTACCTGTTCAATGTGTATCTGTTTCTGAAAATTTAGTATTAATCTTCAGGATTTATATCTATGGATTTTGTATCATTTCAAATTTTTCTCTTATTTTGTCATTTTGTTCTTGTATTGTCCTTCAGAATTGTTCTTTGTTTCCCTCAATGTGGACAGTATTTTCTTTGATCTATCCATTGAAGGTAACTCAATATAATTTTTTTTTTTTTAATTCCTTATCAGGGAGTTGCAGTGCTGCTTCTTTTTCAGGGATGTTTTCTGGGTCTATACCCTGCTCACTTTTTTCTCCTGTTTTATCTTGCTTCTTTGTGCGGACTGTGATGGTCTATTATCTCCGAGACGTTTCACATTCTTGTGTCTATATTTAATTGGTGATTGTATGTTGGAGTGATTTGCTCAAGGTTTTCATTTCCTTTGGATGTTATCTAAGTAAGCAGGGTGCTGTGCTCCTCTATTCACTAGTTGGGAGCACTTACATACTCACCATCTGTCTCCTTTCCCATTGTCAGCCTTCTGTATGTACCTGCCATCTTTGGCAAGTGGAGCCTATTCTTAGGTCCCTGGAATCCAAATGATAATGCTGTCACTTTAAATATCCTAAATGTCCAATGTTTGTAAACATTCAAAATGGCTGCACCCTTGGTCACTTTAAATATCTAAAATGGCCACCACTTGCACACAATCAAAATGGCTGCGGTCCTTACAGCTGAAAATCCACAGCTCAGGTTCTCTCCCTCTTTGCTATTTCCCTTCCTAGTCATCAACCACCAGCACATTTGTCCCTGCAGCTCTTGGCGACCAGGGTTGATCTTTAGGTCAATTCTCAGGTCCCAACACCACTTGGACATCTTCAGGCTGTTGGTGCCATCAGAGTAGCTAACAGTCTGCAGCTCCATCCATCTCTGTACTCCAGAGTTTTCATTCAGATTATTCCACTAGTTTGTGCCTAATCCACTTCTGTATACTTCCTTTAAAAGCTCAGGGCTCTAGGATTATCTTCTGTATCTGTCAGTTGGTTTCTCTTTGTTGAAGAAGGTCTGTGTGGCTTGTCTGCCTATTCCACCATCTTACTGGAGGTCTCATATTTTATTATTGGTGGAAGGAGTCCAAGCACCAACATTCCATTGCTTCTGAGCTAGATTGTTTAATGTTGGGCCTTTTCTGACAGGGTTCACCTTTGGAAAATGAAAGGCTAGTGAAAAATTAGAATGCTAAATCATCACATTCTCCTTCCGTGTTTTCTTTGAGGAACAGCTAGGTTGAAACAAACCCGGTTATTATTATTTACTTATTTTATTTTTATTGTGCTTTGGGTGAAAGTTTACAGAGCAAATTCACTTCCCATGCAACAGCTCACATAGACTTTGTCTCATGACCCAGTTATTTTTTATTACTTCCAAATTACTCACAAAGCCCAAGTCTCACTATAGGTCAGTGAATACATTGCAGGAGAGGCCAAGCTTTTCACTATTAATTATAGTTCGCTTGTGAAAAGAATTGAGCCTGGCAATGCAGCTGGCAAACTAATACCCAATTCAGTAAATAATTGAGAGTCAAACCATTATTTTCTGAAAACTTGAAATTGTTCAAAGTACTTTCCTGATTAACACCTAAATAATAAAGTAATTATGTAATTAGTAATTAATTTGTCACTTTGGGATGCAATTTAATTTATTAACTTTTCTTTTAAGCTTAACACCAGAGGTAATAGTGGCTGTGGCTGAGGGAGATGTATTTTAGGGAACAGGGCTGGGAAGGGAGGGGCTGCTTGGCTTCTACATTCTATTGGGAGATGAGTGCACGCTAGGGTGGTAAGAGATATGTGTAGCTAAGACTCCGGGGTCTCTTTTCCAGGATTTGGAATGATCGTTGTCACTATTTTAAGTATATTCTTAGGCATTGAATAATAAGAGATTTTCTAGAAGATGGACGTTGTGTGTGTTTTTTTATGTGATGGAGTGTATTTTTTAATTCATTCCATATTCACTCAACAAGTGCCCTTTGTGGCCCACACTGATCTTTGAGATCAAAGAAGAACATGATTTTGCCATTTTCTTGCTCTTAAGAAGTTTATGTGTTGGTATTTATGTTGGTCTATATGTGTCTTATATGCATGTGCTTTCATTTATTTATTCTTCCATTCAACACATATTTTTTGAGAATTCTACTGCATGCCATTAACTATGATCAAAGCTGGGCATAATGTGAGGTTCCAGAAAAGGGCCCAGGTCTCAAAGGGCCCCTATTCTAATACAGGGCAGACAAGAAGCAGGTAAACAGATAACTATCTAAAATGACTTCGTTGTTGTTGTTACATACCATTGAGTCGGACTCGACTCATAACAACCTCTCTGTGGGTTTTAGAAGCAGTATCACTATGGAAGTAGATTGCTCAGCCTTCCTTCTGAGGAGTGGCTGGTGGGTTTGAACCACCAGCCTTCTGGTTAGCAGTCAGGTGCCTTAGGCACTATGGTCCAGAGCTCCTAAAATGACTTCAGCTAGTGATAAGTGCTTTAAAGAATATACAGCAACATAACGCTGGAGGTAACGCTGGAGGTGCCGTCTTAGATGAGTTGACCAGGTAAGGCAGAGATGTTATGTTAGCAAACACTTGAATGAAGTGAGGAGATGAGACCCAAGCAGAGTTACAGGCATAGAGATAAGCAAGTGCAGATGCCTCGAGTTTAGAAGTTCTTGGTACATTTGAGGAACACAGAAAAGGCCAGTATGATTAAAGCATAATGAAGGGGAAAAGTATAGGAGGCAAGGTTGAAGGAGGAGGGAGGACTAATCACAAAGGCACTCTGACTAGTCTGGGTTATAGAGAAGAGAGGCTCCTCTTAAAGCTTCTCATTACTGGTGTAGAGGTTCCTGGGGTGATGGCAGTGATGGTAATAATGGCAAACTAACCCGCATTTCATCTGCTTCTCCTTTTTCCAAGCTCGGTCGCAAATGTTATTTCATTTATTCCTCACCTCATTTCAGGAGGGTGAAGGATTTAGGTAAAGCCTAGAGAGGTTGAGTAACTTGCTCAAAGTTGTACAGCAGTGGCAGGCTAGGACCTGGACTTGAGTCCTAAGCTTCAGCAGCCTTTGTCACAGCTTATCTCAGACTGGGGATCCAAGTTGATGTCTTTAAGGCCTTGGCTCCCTTCTCTCAGCAATTTCAGATGACCGTTCAGACTGGTGTTCAGAAATTGGGATCCCTCCTTATTGTTTCAGACCACAGAACATAGTGCAGGGTATCAGTGATCTACTGGATCCCTTCTCCAAGCAACTCAGGTAAAGGAGACTGAGTCTCTTAAAAAATGATTATTCATAGATGGAGTTTTAATCAAATTCCAGTGCTGGGGGGAAAACTGGCCACCACCAGAGGGAAATTAAGGGAGAAGGAAGTAGCTTACAGTGTGGGCTGTTTGCCTTTGTCTATGGAAGCCAGAAGGAATGAGGAAAAAGGGTGCTTTTCTCTATAGAATCTTGGAAAATAAGGCTCTGGGTGACCTTGGACTGTGATCAGCATTAGGCCTGGACAGGACTCTGGGCTTTGGCATCCTTCAGACTGTGGATGGCCTACAAATGTCAATATCTGACTGAATTGGACTTGATTAAGACAGTGGAGATCAGTAGATATAATGGATAACCATGAATGAGATGGAAGACTGGAGGATACAGAAGAGTCTGGGAGGGTGGGAAATGGAAATGTTATCTGTAAGGTCCATGAGAGAGCTGTATAGTCATCATCCTATCCCTAGTGCTAAGCATAGCATCTTCCCTGTAGTTGATACTTAGTAAACATTAGTTTATTGTGAATTAGCAAAGTGAAGTGGGAGAAATAAAGAATTTACATCCAGCCAGGCTGAGTTTGAATTCTAGGTCTTCCCCTCTCTCCATAGTATTTGTGGGCAGATTATTTTGCCTGTCTTGACCTTCATTTCTTTGTGTATAAAGTAGGAACTACAGTGATCATCTCAGAGAGATGCTATGGTAATTCAGTACAGGCACTTGGTGTAGTGCCTGGCAGAGTGTGAGCCCTAAGTCAATGGCAGAATGAATTGTGGTTCTTGTGGTTTGTTGTACCTGTAGTGGCAGGCAACCACCTTGGTTAAAATTCTGTCACTCACTTTCTTGGTCTCCTTTTCAGCTCCTCCCACCTTTACAGAAACACCCCCCCAGTACATTGAGGCCAAGGAAGGTGGCAGTATTACCATGACCTGCACAGCTTTTGGAAACCCCAAGCCCATTGTCACCTGGCTCAAGGAGGGGACACTCCTAGGTGCTAGCAGGAAATACCAGGTAAGTACAGTTCTGTGATAAGGCCACTACAGTCTTTGTCCTCTCCTGATTCCATTTGCTTCCTCTCCCTCCACAAGCAGTCTCTCACTTCATGTGAATGCTGACATTGTGTGCACAGGCACAACGTGGAGGTGAGAAGCTGTCCCTGAACAGGAGGCAGACTGGTTGGAGAGGCTGTATCCCAATGTTGGAGGGAGGTGGAAAATGAAATGAAATTCTTTTCACATACCTGAGGCCCTGAGGCCATTTCCCCCTCAACTTCTTTAGACTGCATCGCTCTTGCTGCGTAGAGCATCTCAGGGGCCCAGAGGTGAGAGTGCTGAGCTCCGTCCCTCTTGGCCCCCAGGTGAGTGATGGGAGCCTGACCTTGATGGCAGTCAGTCGGGAAGACAGAGGTGCCTACACCTGCCGAGCATACAGCATACAGGGGGAGGCTGTCCATACTACCCACTTGCTTGTCCAAGGTAAGAGGGATGTCTGCAGGCTCTTTTTTCAGGGGACTACTAGTCAGCTGGGCTCTGAAGGGGATTCTTCCAGGGGCAAGTGTGGGTAGCAGAGGAGGGAGTAGAGGTAGCTCACAAAGAACTTGAGATAAGAGCCTCCCTGTGTACTTGTGCCTCATTGGAGCTCATGTGGCAGTCTGCAGGAAAGGGCCATAGCACTGTGGCTGTGGGATCACCCAGGGGGTGACAGTGAGGCCCCTTGGTGAGTGTGCTTCTGGTTTCTCCCTCTGTCCACATGACATCTTTCTCTCCCATGTCTCTGCCTTCCAGACAGGAGCCCTCCCTGGGGTCACTCATCCATCAGTGATGGAATCAATAAATAATGATCATAACTCAGTCCAAACACCAGACACTTAAATAACATCCAAGGCATTTGGCTTGGGAAGCTGGGGTCTTCAGCATCAGCACAGGGAGATGCTGGCCTTCCTGCTTAGAGCCCCAGGGTCTCCAGAAGGGGCTGGACAGCATCTGGTAGAAGGGTCTCTTCCATTTGCTGAACCCAGCCAGCTGCCTACCACCACCTGCTAAAGGGACAGTAGTTGGAGACTGACTCTGGCCTGTATCTGGGTGACAGGAACTGCTTTTCCTGCTCCTGACTTAGTGTTCTGTGATGGTGGCAGCTTTGATTAAAGCTGCCTCCTCTTTCAAGGGAGAGCTAGCCAGTTGTCTGAAGCCTCACTCTGGAAAGCCAGCACCAGGGACTGCTAGAATTTTACCCTTTCTTCACACTACTTCACCTCCCTGCTGCTTCTCCCCTAAATTCCTCTCTTAATCTCTGGCTGGTAAGCAGCTTGAGCCTCTTACTCCTCCAGTGACAAGATTATTCTGTGCTCTAGATTTAAAGAATGGCCTTTCTCCATCTGAGTGTTTTCTGATCACAGGCTCTGCTGTAGATAAGGGTGAACCCAGAAGGGTGTATGTATGAGCATGTTTGTATGAGTGTGTGAATTTAGATGGTTGGTTTGGGGAGCCAGGATTTATAGGAAAATTGTGAATGTGGGTAAATGTGTACTTCAAGAGGGCATCTGCAGACAGCTCAAGGGAACTGGGCACATGTGGCCACAACTTAGGATTTCTTGCATTTCTAAGATCCGTTGAGAGAACAGGAACCTGAGCACAGTAACCAGCTAGAAGTGTCTCCATGACAATTGCCTGGGGTTGGCTTGAACTCTTGGGCAGTGCCCCCTTCCCTGGGCTCAGGGCATCCTGAGGCCTTGCAGAGCTTCCTGAGAGGCTGTGGTGCTATTCTTCTTCTTCCACACTCTAGTCCCCTCCTCTCCTCCTCAGATGAGGTAACTATTTGTCTCCCTCTTTCCCCAGGGCCTCCTTTCATAGTTTCCCCTCCTGAGAACATCACTGTCAACATATCCCAGGATGCTCTGCTCACCTGCCGGGCAGAGGCGTATCCTGGCAACCTCACCTACACCTGGTACTGGCAGGATGAGAATGTCTACTTCCAGAAGTGAGCACCCTGCTCTGTCTCTCATAGGTCTTCCCCCAGGCTGAGAGGCAAGGTCTCTGGGTACAGACAGTGGGGTGGTCCAGTCCACATCCTTCATATGCTGAGGTGCGGGATGGGGCCTCTCTCTGCCCCACCTGGTACCCCTGCCTCCCATGTGGGGGACAACTGTGACTCACTACGGCCTTGTCTGGTGGAAGCCTTACCCTCACTTGTTCTCCCTCCACGTCTCCTTGCCTGCTTTGTAGTGACCTGAAGCTACGAGTGCGGATCCTGATAGATGGAACCCTGATCATCTTCCGCGTGAAGCCAGAGGATGCAGGGAAGTACACCTGTGTCCCTAGCAACAGTCTGGGGCGCTCACCCTCAGCCTCAGCCTACCTGACAGTGCAGTGTGAGTGGGGTGAGGGGGGCCTGTGGTTGTGGGATTTCCAGAGGGTGCAGGCCACTGTCACCAGACTTGAGAACGGAAGGCAGCAAACCTGAGTGTCATTTGAGGGCATGTGGGTGGGGAAATGACTGGGGAAGGAAGGACAGAAGGACATCTCAAGAGGAGATGAGACCTAGACTGGTCAGTAGGGATGAAACTATCATTTACTAGGTGTCTTGTATGGACCAGGAGTAACTACGCATGCTAGCTAATTCATCCTATAAGCTGAGTACAGGATGGATTCAAGGGTAATACTGACATCTGAACAATTGTCTTTGAACTGAATCCTGGCCAACACTTCCCTACCTTGAACAAATTGCCATTTGGTGCTTTTTTCCCAGGTTTCTCAAAGAGCTTGGAGCTTAGTGTAGAACTGAATTTCCTATCATCCCTCCTCGCTGCCTCCTCACCTCTATGGACTGGTGTAGGGTAGGGCACAGTGCAGTGTGTTGAGGTCTGTATTTGTGGATGGCCTTATTGAATCTCACCATGACCAGTCTTACACTTATATTCCTGCTACTCTTCTGGGGCTGCTGGAAACCCCAATGACTGAGCTGTTTTTATTGTACCAGAACAATCTAGGCTTCGTGTGAGGACAGAAATTCAGCGTGCTAATCTTTCATACTTCAGCTGCAGTCAGTTGCTTTCCCGCCTCCTGGCAAGCTAAGCATTGAGAGAGAGGAAGAATGATGAGTAATGAGGACTAATTTCATCTTTTGATTTGTGCATGGGCCCATCACATGAGCAAAAAGGCCCTATGTGCTGCCTTGGGTGACAGATTCTCTATCCTGGGGGCTGGTATGGGAGGATTGCTCACACCTAGCAAGGAGTGGCAGGTGGGAGAAGTATAACAGCCAGCCTGTGAAGGGCAGCCAGGACTTCACAAGACAAGAACAGCAACTGGTGGCCAAAGGAGGCTGAGGTTGTTTTCTGACTGCCCAGCAGAGCTGAGTGTTGAGGCTTATTCACCACTCAGTTGCTGTGTGATTGGTCCACGCTGAGCCAGCCAAGCCTTGTAGTCACTAACGTGACATTCCAATTGCTTCCTCATTGCTATAGAATGGTTTTGCTGGTAAGGGAAAAGGCATAATTTCTCTACTACCACTGAGACATCTTAAAAGGACTTTAGCATACTATATTTCAAATTTCTAAGAGCTGTGAAGCTCAAGGTCTCCACCACCCAGATCTGTAGTTGGAAGAGTTGAGTTAAGAAGTTGTTTATAAATTACTACTTTGTGCCCCAAAGTGTGCAAGAGTGTAAAGGATTTGAAAGAAGTGGACAATTGATTTTGCCACTTCTGAGGGGCAGACAGCCCAGTATAGCTGGAATCAGACTTGTCAACAAGGTGATATGGGGAGAGGAGAGTTTGACAGAGGTGCAGCATCCAAAATGTTGCAGGCCTCATCCTCTAAGCTCAGGCTGTTTTCAGTTGAGAGAGACGTTTGGTTCTTTTGTCTCCCTCCACTGCCACCACCTGCCCCCAACTTGCCCTTTTCTGCCTCCTTTCTGCCTGCAAAGAGAATCCAGGGAATTGAGATTTACAGGTGGGTGAGACAAGGATCTTTATTTCTGCTGAAAGGAAGTGTTCAGAGTATTTCTCATTCATAAACCCTTTGAAAACCTTGGAGTAAAAAAAAAAAATACTCTATCATACAAAAGTAGGAAGCTAGGTCTAAATATATAACTCAGCCTTGTATTTATGTAATTCTGTTCTCTGAACAGCTCAGAATGCTTAAAAGATACCAACTCATTCATTCTCACTACCTCCCTAGAAGTTCTGGATCTTTCTCCTTAGCAGCCCTCAGGGGAAACTGGGGCAAATGGAGAGGTAATGACTCAGCCTGCATCACAGGATGGGCTGCTCCCCTGTGTCCCCTTCATCTTTTCTGTGATTAGGGCTTGACCCTGTATTCTAGCTGCACAAATAAGGAAACTGAGGCCTAGGGAAATGGGCTCCTAGCTGAATGGAAAGGGAATATGGAGGAGGAGAAATTACCACCTAATATATGGAAGTGACATTTTCATTTTGCCTTATAATATAGGGAGACTGTGAATTGCTTGCTGTTCAAGATGACTTAGGGATAAGGAAGGGGTAATTGAGGATGTGGCCAAATGCTGACATTGAGGGTAGGACTCCAGCAGCTGGGAGAAATGGGCATTGAGTGTCCTTGATAGACAGGTAAAATGAACAAGTGGAATCATTTAAGGAGCATTATAGAGCATTATAGTACAAACACAAATGGTTTGTACTCAACTATTAACTTGAAAGTTGGAGGTTTGAAGAACCTACCCCTGAAGAAAGGCCTGGCAATCTGCTTCTGTTAAGATTATAGCCAAGAATACTCCATGGAACAGTTCTACTTTGTAATGCATTGGGTTACCATGAGAAGAAATTGACTGTACTGTGGCATGCTAGAACATGGTGTTGAATGCCTCCAAGCATTGAAAACAGAAGGTTTTGGAAGTATGGTAGGCTGAGAGATGACAGAAGTCCACAACTTGTGTCCAGATGGTTCTTTGGGACCTGTGGGCTGCAGGCTCCAGGAGGGCAGGGGCTGGTCTGTCTGGTTACTCATGGTGTCCCTAGCCTCTAACATTGTGTTTAGCTCTGAGGAGCATGAAGTACATGCTCAATGAATGTGAGCGATGAATGAATGTGAAGGGCAGTGTTTAGAGTCAGGGGTCTGTGCAGGGTCTAGCAGGGATGAGTGAGAGGCTTGGCCGTTTGCCTGGTATCTCACTTGTTATCTTTCCTGGTCTTCTCCTCTCCCACTCCACATTATTTCTTTGCAGATCCAGCCCGTGTCCTCAACATGCCACCTGTTATTTATGTGCCCGTGGGAATTCATGGCTATATCCGCTGCCCTGTGGATGCAGAGCCACCAGCTACCATGGTCAAGTGGAACAAGGATGGCCGGCCCCTACAGATTGAGAAGGTGCTAAAGAGACATGTACTGGGATTTGGAATGAGAATATAGAATATATTATAATGCTTCCTTTGGGGGTCTGAGTCTCTGCCAAATCTAAAAATTGGGAAAACAAAAGAGTTGTTTCTAAAGGGTCCACAGGTAGGTAGGTGCTGGCCTTTTTTAAATGTTTGCTCATCTCTTGTGGCACTTAGACCCCCAGACAATAGCTGGTGTTCTGTAAGTGCTCATCGACTGGCTGGTTCCTTTGCTGGCCAGCTTGTGCCATAGCCAAGTAGAGTTGGGGCTGAGTGTCCATTCCCTGACTGTTGTTCCTGTTGTTGTGTGCTCTGGCAGAACCTGGGCTGGACCTTAATGGAGGATGGCTCCATTCGAATTGAGGAGGCCACAGAGGAGGCTCTTGGCACTTATACCTGTGTGCCTTACAATACCTTGGGGACCATGGGCCAGTCTGCTCCTGCACGACTTGTCCTAAAGGTAAGGGTACAGGGCTGCATGGGATATTGAGTGGGATGCTTGAAGTGTATGACTTCACATACTTGGCTATGCATCTGTTCCTAGGATCCACCATATTTTACGGTGCTACCAGGCTGGGAGTATAGGCAGGAAGCTGGTCGGGAACTACTCATTCCCTGTGCAGCAGCAGGAGATCCCTTCCCTGTTATCACGTGGAGAAAGGTACCTTTGGGTTCTCGACTCCTGGGAGCTCTGTTGAGGGTGTTGATTCACTCTCCCAGTGAATTTGACAGCCCTTCTATAGCCAGCCCAAAGGTTGATTGAAGACAGGGCTTCCTGGAGCAAGGGGTTTTCTGGAGGAGAGTACAGTGGGAGGGGTGAAGGCTGTCCACTTTAGCTTGGCATGGACTCTTGAGATGATGATGGCATGTCTACTCCCCTGCCCTGACGTGGCCCTTCCTTCCCACACCCTGCTCCTTGTTTTTCTCCCTGACCCTTGCTTGGCCAAGGTAGGGAAGCCCAGCAGAAGCAAGCACAATGCCCTGCCCAGTGGGAGTCTTCAGTTCCGAGCACTGAGCAAGGAAGACCACGGAGAGTGGGAGTGTGTTGCCACCAATGTGGTCACCAGCATCACTGCCAGTACCCACCTCACAGTCATAGGTATGTGGACTGGGAGGACCTGAGTACAGGGCTGCACAGGGTCTACATGTTCAGTGATATCTTTTCTGTCAGTCCATTCCCTATACCCAGAGTCCACTGTGGGCAGACCCAACTCTGTGGACTCTCTGAAAGTAAATGCCAACATGGTGCCTATCCTCAGAGAATTCTGTTTTCTGATGGGGAGAGGCAAAATGTACCCAAGAACTGCCTGACATAAATGAAGCATGTACTAACTTCCCCATGTCAGCAATGTTGACCATTCAGAGCTCTAAGAGGGCCTAACGGGAAACTGGAATGATTGGAAGGATTAGATAGAGAAAGGATTAGATATTTGGAAGGGTGGTACTGATCTGATGGGCCTAGCAGGGAGGAAGAGGAGGGCAGAATGCTGGGAGAGGGCTGAGGCAGGGGCAGTGATTCATAGACCCAATACCTGAGGCATCTAGCATCACACTTTTATTTCCTAAAATATATCTCCAGGATCTCAGCTTTGTGCCAGTGTAGTCTGTCCTTTATTAGGATGGACAGCTATACCCATAATAGTAGCCACTAGTTTGAGCAATGGCTATGAGTGTTAGGCATGGGACCAAGTCATGTGCATAGCTCATCATATAATTCTCCCCAAAACTTAAGAGATGTGCTGGCATTTTCCTCACTCTATGCTTGTTGAAACTGAGGTAGAGGGGACTAAATACCTTGTCCCATAGCACATCACTAGGAAGTGGTGAGACCAGAACTGAAACTGGAGTCAAAGTCCTTAGCCACCCATGTATTCCTCATTGTCATTGTGACAGTGGAAGACCCTTTCCTTGTTCAGGACAGGCTTGGCTGATCAAGAGCAGTATACGCTTTGATTGTCTCTCCAGACCAGATTCCTATATGGTAGGGTAACTCTTTGGCTTTGCCTGTGACCTTAAAGGAGAGGACTTCCATGCCCACCAGGTGGACTGGGATCAGGAGGACTGGGTTTCTCTTTGGTCTGTGTTCCCATGGTCATGCTGTCTTCTGCCATGCTGACTGGATCTGCCTAGTTAATATAGTTCCTTTTTCATCTGCCTACCCAGGTGGGTCAGAGGGTCAGCAACCCCCGGCATCCCTGCATTCCCAATCACTCACATGTGGGATTCTATTTTGATACCATGTACCTTCGCCTCTTAGCCTAGATCAAGACTGTGGGCATCTGGCCCCATTGTCTCATGCTCTTTCCAGTCTGAGAGTTTCCATGTAATCTTCAGGCACTAGCCCTCATGCCCCAGGCAGTGTCCGGGTCCAGGTCTCCATGACAGCTGCCAACGTGTCCTGGGAGCCCAGCTATGACGGAGGATATGAGCAGACATTCTCAGTTTGGTACGGACCTCTGTGAGTCACCCTCGCATGCTTTGCTCTCTGCTTCTCCCCTCCAGACCTCAGTCTGCCCCAGGGTGGGTCAAGGTCATGAGGAGGATATGGGTGCTTTGCCCACCAGTCCTCCAGACAATGAGGTGGGGTGGGGACAGTGGCAAGGTTCTTGCGGGTGATAAGGGTGGCTGTGAGAGAATATAACATTCCTGCAGTCCCAACCCTTCAGGTTTGGGTACCTGTTTGGGCTTTGCCTCAGTTTTCTATCACCCTCTGCTGCTCGTTATCTTACTGTTCTCCTTTTGTGTGTGTGTGTCTGTGGCTCATACTTTTCTAGGCTTCTCTGTCCTCTGGAGTCTGGGAGAGACTCCTAATTGACAAGGCCTTTGTAAAGCACTCAGCCCAAGGCTCAGAGTCTAATTTTATTCTATCCTTTTCCCCGTGATTCAACAACTGTGTGGAAAAGAGGTGCTCACCCTCCTGGCATTTTCTGTCTAAGACCATGTGGCTAAAATGAATAAATGTATTATTCATTTAGCTGGATGTGGTGATTTGAGTCCTTGGATTAGATAGAGATCTTGAAGACATGAATTAGAATGCAGACAGGAGGTATAGAGAAGATGTAAAGAAGCAGATGCAGTCTTCTCCATCCTTTAGGATCTCCCCTCCATACCTTTCTGGAACCTAGACTGTGGCCATGGCAGCCCTGTGAAATCCTGGAGCAGGGGTATGGGCCCTCCCTTCCCCTTCTTCAACAGGTTCACGTGGGCAGCATCCCCAGCCAGGCACCACCAGAACTAGGGGAGGGAAAACCATACTACAGAGAGGAACCTCACAGGGCTGCAGAGACCTGGTTTTTTTTTTTTTTTTTTTTTTTTAAGCATAATATTTTATTGTGTTTTTGGTGAAAGTTTACACAGCACATTACTTACTGCTGTGGAGTGAAGCCTGACTCATAGCGATCCCTCCTTGGGTTTCCGAGGCAACATCACTATAAAAGTAGATTGCCCAATCTTCCTTCTGACGAGCGGCTGATGGGTTTGAAAGGCCAGCCTTCTGGTTAGCAGTCAAATGCCTTAGACACTACACCACCAGAGCTCCCACACAGCACATTAAAAACCAAACCAAACTCACTGCCATTGAGTCGCATCTGATTCATAGCGATCCCTCCTTGGGTTTCCAAGGCAGTATCACTACGGAAGTAGATTGTTCAATCTTCCTTCTGAGGAGTGGCTGGTGGGTTTGAACCACCAGCCTTCTGGTTAGCAGTCAAATGCCTTAGGCTCTATGCTACCAGAGCTCCCATACAGCACATTAGGTTAACACATTTAACAATTTTTATACAAGTTTTCTGTGATACTGGTTACATTTTTCACAATGTGCCAGCATTCTCAGAATTTCCATTTTTTTTGTTGACTTCACTGCTCCTCCTTCCTTTTTTTGTTCCAGGGTAAACTTTGACTGTTTGATCTCATGTAGTTGATTATTTAAGGAAGCACAGTACTTATGAGTGATACTCTTTATGTTATAAGCCAATCTTTTATTTGAATGAAAGGTGACCTCTGAAAGTGGCTTCAGTTCTAGTTCCAAGGGTGATAGTCTTGGGGGTTCCTCTAGTCTCTATCAGTACAGAAAGTCTGGCATTTTTCAGGAATTTGAGTTATGCCCTACATTTTTCTCACATATTCTCTGAGCCCTTCTATTGTGTTCCTGGCAGAACAGTTGGTAGTGGAAGCTGGTCACCATATAGTTTTTCTGGTTGCAGGTTAGATGAAGCCATGGACTATTAGTCCTGTGGACTAGTTTCCTCTTTGAGTCTTTGGTACTTTCATTCTCTTTTGTTCCAGATGAGTAGAGACCCATAGTTGGATCATAGATGGCCACTCACAAGCTTTTAAACCACAGATGCTACTCATCAAACTAAGATGTAGAACTGTTATGAACTGTTATGCCAATTGACTGAGTTGTCACATGGCACTGTGATCCTAAAGCTTTTACCCAATAAACCAATCCCACAAGGTATTTGGATATATCTAGGAAGTCTCCCTAACTCTGCTCTCTATGTGCTTTATTATGTATATGGATATATATGCAGCACACACAAACATGTATATACATATTCATACAGATACACCTATGCTTATGTACTCTGATATGTCTTCCTATCTGCATATATATCTACCTACCTAACCACATACGTATTTTTTGGTTGTTATTACTGTTGCAGAATTACATGTTATAGCATTTATGAAATTTTTTCCTTATTCTTACATACTTCTTCTGTCTTCATTTACCTTGGTCAAGTTATGCAGTCTTCTCCCATATTGGGTATTGCTTTTTCTATCACCAGAATAACAAGTGTTTACTATTATTGGGAGAAATTCCTGGTGAGTTTAGGGCAGCACTCACACTAAGGGCTGAAAGACCCAAGAAATGACCCAGAGCTGTTTTCAGTGTTGTGGATTTATTGGGACTTAGTCCAAAGGTGGCAGGCTGGATGGACGAGAGACAAAGAGAGAAAACCACATTATCTTAAAGCTACAGGCAGTTTTTATACTGAAGTACACAAAATGGGCACCCTGTCAAGCTTACATGACATTCTACTTTCACTCTTGCATGCCCACATTCCAGGAAGTAGAGTTCTGGGCCCAGGTGTCCGTGGAAATCTCTCAGGGCTGTTTCAAGGCCTGGTTTACAGCACTGCATGCCCGCAAAAACAATGATTAGAATGAGGCAGCCTGGTAAGGACCTTTGACATCTGTAGGTATGCACAGTGTTTACCCTACAATTATCTAGAAAGTGATTCTTCTTCCCTCTTCCTCCCATCCTTGGTGGTGTTGTTGTTGTTATGTGCTGTTGAGTCGGCCCTGACTCATAGCGACCCCACCTTGGGTTGCTGAGGCAGTATCACTATGGAAGTAGGTTGCCCAACCTTCCTTCCGAGGAGTGGCTGGTGGGTTTGAACTGCCAGCCTTCTGGTTAGCAGTCAAGTGCCTTAGGCACTATGCTACCAGAGAATGTTGCTTTCTGTGTGCATACCTATTATTGACTTTATAAAAGTGAGACCATACAATATTTGTCCTTTTGTGACTGATTTTTTTCACTCAATATAATGTCCTCCAGATTCATCCATGTTATGTTTCATGGGCTCATCATTATTCTTTATAGTTGTGTGGTATTCCATTGTATGTATGTACCACAGTTTGTTTATCCATTCATCCATTGATGAGCACTTAGAGGTTTCTACCTTTTAACTATTACAAATAATGCTACAATGAACATAGATGTGCATATGTCTATTCATGTCACTGCTCTTAAATCTCTAGGATATATACCTAGAAGTGAAATTGCTGGATCTTAAGGTATTTCTATTTCTAGCTTTTTGAGGAAATGCCATACTGTTTTCCATAATGTTATAACAAAGACCGCTTGATAAACTTCCTGACCACAAGTGGAATGAGCCTGTCCCTGTCCTATCATGATGATATGATGTGTAACCTCCAGACTCTGGCTCTCTTGGGCATTCTGAGTTCTGGATGGACACCTGGGCCCAGATGACAAGCCAGGCTGGGGACAGCCTCCTCTCTGGGTTACAGCTGGAACACCATCCTGCCCCCTATCTCAGGAGTTTAGCAGCAGGATTGAGAGACCTATGCAGGGCCATGGGGCTGCCAGGCTAGGTAGCCAGGGAGAGGCATTTCATATGGATATTTGGGGATGCCCACGTTGAAGGTCTAGGTGGGGGGCTCCAGTTGTAGTTTGGGGTGTCCCTTGCTGCTTGTTGCTCTGCTTCATGCTGTGGCTCATCTGTATCATTTCTCATGCTCACTTGCTTTGATGCCCTGGGTTGGGTTAGGGTATGGTAGGACCCAGGCATGGGAGACTTCCTTCTTCCTCCCTCTTTGACTATCTAACTCTGTGATTGACTCAGATGTTGCCAATAAGCTAGCTGCTTTTTGCTCTGCTTTCAGCTACCTCAGCTCACTTTCCTGGGCATGCAGGGTAGTGAGACTTCAACGTGGAAGGGAGCCTGGTGGGTATGCATTCAGTAATCTAGATTGGCTGCCTGAAGAGGGTATCAGGTCTCAGTCCCATGGACCAGCATCTCCTCTCTGTGGTGACGAGCTGATATTGCACCTTAGACAACCAGCTCAGTGCCTGTGTCGGTGAAGTATGTTGGCAGATGACAACGCTCAGCCCCAGGTTCCCATTTTCATGCGTAGTGCAACTTTCTGACCCATTCTGGGGACTCCTGGCCATCTTTGCCACATGTCCTAGACAGTGGACATGTACAGACAATCTAAATATGATTAAACTAAGCCTCTGGTTAGCCTGCACCCCCTCCCACACTGCTGTCCCTGGAAGAGGGCACCAAGGTTTACCGGGGCTCCTTTCTTGAGCCTCCTAATGAGCTTCTTGTGCTCATTCCTACCAGGGTGCTTGCCTGTTCCTAGTGTTCTCACTTTCCTAGGCAAAGCCCACTTACTATGAGTAATCTTCCTCTCTGAGTGTTGCTACAGATGAACTGTCCAATAGCAGTTGGCTATGTGACCAGTGTTTTAGCATTAATCACACCTCAGTGTCCCTTTAAGTAAAGGAAGTACTAATGGTGTCATGAGGATTGACATTGCCAAAGTGGGGCAAACCAGCCTACTCTGGCCATGAACCTAGGGAACCCAGCCCCCCACACTTTACTGAAGACTTTACATGTGCTCTCTTTTCTCCAGTGTAACCCACCCTGTCCCCTGTCCCTTGTCCTCTCTCTTTCTTTTTGGCCAGGATGAAGCGGGCACAGTTTGGGCCCCATGACTGGCTATCCTTGCCAGTGCCACCGGGACCCAACTGGTTGCTGGTGGATACTCTGGAGCCTGAGACAGCGTACCAGTTCAGTGTCCTGGCCCAGAACAAGCTTGGGACGAGCGCCTTCAGTGAGGTGGTCACTGTGAACACTTTAGGTGAGGGGCTCTGGACTGTGACATCTTGAGGATGTTTGCTAGGAGAGCTGGGGTATATGGAGATGATGGTAATGGTCTAATAAGCAGCTAAGATATATTGCTTTTTTATATGCCAGGCACCTTGAAATGCTTTGTATGATCATGTCATTTGATTCTACCAACAAGAATTTGACAAAGCATTCTATAAGGTTTGCCAGGTCCTAAGTATCTAGTCCCACTTCATAACAGGTATGGGTGAGACCCTGTTGCATCCTCAGATGGAAAGAAGAGGGTTAGGATTGTATCCTTCTTGGTTAGGCCACATGTTTGCATCTTCCTACAGCTTTTTAGGGCAATTAGAAACCCTTCTTCTTTTTTCTGTTTTGCTTGCTGATAATTTCCTTTGGCCCACATCCTTATTTGGTGGTTGATGTGTGCCTGTTTCCCCCATTGAGTTTCTTTCTACATGCAAGCTCTTCCCTTCTGGGCCTGGTTGTACACTCTGTCCTGCCTGGTTGAAGTCAGATCTGCTCTTCTCTTGGAAGCAAGATAGCAGCTTCAGCCAGCTTTTCACAAGGTATGGCAGGTGGCATACCTCAGCCTTGTTCTTAGACTCTTTTGCCATACGTACTGCCACCAAGGTGGGTGCAATGAGAGAATACTTGTCCAGCTTCTCTCTCTGGGCCCTCATTTCTCCACCTGGTCCAAGCAGGGAATTGATAGCATGAAAATGATAGTCCTAGTTTCTTAGAACAAAAATTAAAATGTATTTTAATTACAATTAATTCTTTATTTCTTCCTATAGTCCCCTACTTTTTTTTTTTTTTTTTTTTTTCCTTCTGAAGTATTTTGTTGCCATATAAGGATCCCTGGTGTTGCAATTTAAGCATTTGGCTTCTAATGGAAAGAAACCTACTCAGTCCTGTAGGGTTGCTATGAGTTAGAACTGACTCAATGGCAATGAGTATTCCCTCATAAGAGTTCCTGGGTG
Source organism: Orycteropus afer afer (assembly GCF_000298275.1). Taxonomy (NCBI): domain Eukaryota; kingdom Metazoa; phylum Chordata; class Mammalia; order Tubulidentata; family Orycteropodidae; genus Orycteropus; species Orycteropus afer. The sequence goes on from NW_006921808.1 coordinate 2,624,476, forward strand.
CTGCAAATAGTTGATATGCTTGACTGCTAACTGAAAGTTTGGAGGTTCAAGTCTACCCACAGGCACCTTGGAAGAAAGTCCTGGTAATCTATTTTGCAAAAATCAGCCATTGAAAACTCTATGGAGCACAGTTCTATTTTCACACACATGAGGCTACTAAGAGTCAGAATCAGCTTTATGACAGCTGTTACTTTTTAATTCCCTCACATATGTCCTTTAGAGGTCCTTTGAAAGTAGCATCATGAATGTCTAGGCCCACTTACCCTGAATTCTTTTTTTTTTCATCAGGAGAGCTATTTTATGTGACACTCTTTTTGCCTCTGAAATGGTACCTGCATAGGCGCTGGTGATGTGAAGGCTCTGGGTCCATGGCCACACCAAGATGTGTATAGCCAGGACACAGCACAAGTGGGTGAGGATATAATAGCCTCTGCACTCTCCAACCATCTCTCCCACCTCTTCTTCTGGCCATAGCATTCCCTATCACAACTCCAGAACCCCTGGTGCTGGTTACCCCACCGAGGTGCCTCACAGCCAACCGGACCCAGCAGGGTGTGCTCCTATCTTGGCTCCCTCCTGCCAACCACAGCTTCCCCATTGACCGCTACATCATGGAGTTCCGTGTCGGGGAGCGCTGGGAGACACTGGATGATGTCATCCCAGGTTCTGAGGGAGAGTTCTTCGCCAAGGACCTTTCACAGGTGAGGGCTTTCTTTGCTCTGCCTCTTTTTCCCAAACTCTGGAGAGGACATGACTCTAGAGCAATTAGGAACTTTGAATAACCCAACTTAGACTTATGAGGTCAAAGCATTCTGCACTTACCTCCATTCCTATATTCTCCAAATCTGATATCAAGGTTTAGAATCCTCAGATCATGGCAGTGGAAGCCCACAGACTCAGGGCAGCTCTGTGACATGGAGAATTGTGCTGCATTGAAGGTTTTCCTGAGCACTAGAAGGAGCCAGGGCAGGGCAGGCTTGGAGCGTGGTGTGTATATTCAGAGCACTGGCCTCAGTCTTTGCTGCCTGGCTAGCCTGGCTTGGGCAGAGGATTTCCCAGGATTATCTTCCATGTTTGCCCAGATATTCCCACCCCTCCTCCTTCCCCCAATTAAGAGCTGAGAAACACTGGAAGAAAATATATTTTCTCTTTTTATAGCTTACCCCTTTAAACTTTGAAAAAGTCTTTCACTGGGGAGGGGACACAGCTTATTTCATAGATACAGATGCCTACATAGAAATATATCTTCTTTCTGCCTGCCCTCCCTGACACTTTTGTTCAATACAGTGCTGGAATAATGTGTATTTCTCTCCCAGCACCAAGAATGTGACTTCATGCTCGTGGCTTGAAATTAGCCACAGTGGGATATTTTTGTCATAGATGTTGGCAAATGCTACAAGTAGGGCTTTTTTTTTAATCTCCTAACTCCAGAGCATTGGCCATTATACATTTACCAGTACATTTACCTTGTCCATGAAAGGCCATGTGCAGTGATAGAGGGGTTGCTGGTGGGGTCAGTGGTTGTCTCAGGCCTGCTGACAGGGTGCTGTCCCTGGGCTGCAGGACACCTGGTACGAGTTCCGGGTTCTGGCTGTCATGCAGGATCTGATCAGCGAGCCCAGCAACATTGCCGGTGTCTCCAGCACAGGTACTGTGGGGGGTTCTCTTATACTTACAGGGATGGAAGCCCCAGATCCAAATGTGGGTCTCTTTGTGGAATAGTTAATGTAGGAACAGAGGCTATATTGGAGAGTAAGGAGACCCAAAACCAAACTCACTGCTGTCAAGTTGGATCCAACTCATAGCGACCCCTCCTTGGGTTTCTGAGGCAGTATGACTACGGAAGTAGATTGCCCAGCCTTCCTTCTGAGGAATGGCTGGTGGGTTTGAATCACCAGCCTTCTGGTTAGCAGTCAAATGCCTTAGGCAGTATGCCACCACAGCTCCCAGTAAGGACACAATCAATTGAAATTGCATGAACTATAGCATTTCTTATATGCTTCAGACCCATGTTCAGCTTCCATGAAGAATGATATTTTATCCAGCTAAAGAGACTGGTTTCTGACAGATTCTGTAAGCTACTTACAGAAAGAAACTCAACTAAGCTTCTCATGACAGTGCTCAAAAAGAACCTGATTTAATGCCTAGTCTGGTAGCATAGTGGCTAAGACATTTGCCTGCTAACCAGACGGCTGGCGGTTCAAACCCACCAGCCACTCCTCGGAAGGAAGGTTGGGCAATCCTACTTCCGTAGTGATACTGCCTCGGAAGCCCAAGGAGGGGTCGCTATGAGTCGGGTTTGACTCGACGGCACATAACAACAACAACAACAGGGGTGGTGTGGTGAATTGCTGAGAAGAGACAATAGGTCCATAAGTATTTATTGAATGCTTAGTTTAAGCCCTCTTTGTAGTTATGTTTAGAATATTGTTGTTTGGTATTTTTCCCTCACCTTCTTCCTTTCCCTGGATTTCTTCAGGACAAATAAAGTCAAGTCCTTAGCAAGTCCTTAGCATTTTCACCATTCTTCCGTGGGCCCTGGTTCCATTTCTATACCTCTTCCTCCAGCTATGATTTCTGAAACATAGCAGTGTTCCTCTCCCATGAACTGGTTCTCTTGGTATGGGAAGAGGCTTAGTAATCAAGCAGTGGCACCTTAGAAAGACCCTTGGGACCAATGGACAAGGATCTTGGCCAAGAAACTCACACAGCAGGACTCCTAAAGTTCCAAAATCCTGGTATGAGACAGACTGGGGCAGGGCAGGAGAGCACAAGGTAGGAGTGGAATAGAGTGAAACTTTTGTAATATATTAGGCATCACTTTTTTTTTTCTTTTTCTTTCTTCTTTTTTTTTTTTTAACACAGGTACTCCCAATAGGCAGCAGAGCCCAGCCTATTCTATTCTTGGTTTCTCTTCAGGGAGGGGTCAGGGAGATGGAAGAGCAGGGTGCAGAGTTTGCAGCTAAATACAAGACTTAGGGTTTCACAGGCTCATCCCAGTAAACTGTTAAGTGCTCGTAATTTCATGACTGGCTCACATGAGAGTTGAGGATGCAGTCGATGCAGCATGCCTTGTACTTAGGCCTGCCATTCCCAAAGCTGCAGTATTCATTTCCTACGCAACCAATTAGCATGATTTAGATCGTTTTTATCCATCATTATTAACATAGCAATGGATTCTGGCCAGATGTATCACAATATTTGAGTTTTTCCCTTTGTTGAATCTGAGCAAAAAGTGGAACTTCTGCTGTGCCTGTCCTATGAGGGATAATACCATAGACTAGAGACAGGAAGCCTGAGTCTAGCCCTGGTCTGTCACCAACTAGCTATGTGAATTTGGACAGGAAGAGTGGCTCTACTCATTATCTGTAAAACAAGGGGATTGGAGCATTACTTCTTATGTCCTTGCCAGCTCTTTCATTCTGTGCCTGAAATAAACAAGACATACTGAAAAGTTGCAGTGCCTGACTATAATGAGTTGAAAATGGATGAATTTGAATTCCATGTAATAGTTTCTCTCACTGTTATAGTATTTTATCTCCAGGTACTTTCACATCTGGTCCCTCATTTTATAATGAGACACTATGGTGTTAGGGAGAAGATACTGGACTAGAAGTCAGACCATCTGGGTTCTAGTTTACTCAAAATCAGTAAATCACAGTTTTACTGATGATTAAGAGAATGAGTAGAATACCACCTCCTCTGTCAACCTCTCGGGGTTAATGTGAGAATACCAGATAACATAAGGCACTAGACAAGTATACAACTTACTGCCATCAAGTCGATCCTGACATAGTGACCCCTCCTTGGGCTTCTGAAGCAGTACCTCTATGGAAGTAGATTGCCCAGTCTTCCTTCCGAGGAGTGGCTGGTGGGTTTGAACCACCAGCCTTCTGGTTAGAGGTCAAATACCTTAGGCACTATACCATCAGAGCTCCCAGACAAGTACAGATTACTATTAAAATTATTATTCCCATAAGGATATGACATATATGTTATTATCCTTTATCAAGCTATGCAGAAATTACTTGGCTTCTGTATACACCTCTATCTGCCATACAGATCTGTTCTGTGTTAGTTTGGGTGGATCCTTGACATGGTCTGTTCTCAGAAGTGGGTAGCATCTCTGAAGATGACGTGTCACAGGTGTTTGGGTGGCATTTAGAGTGTGCCACCTTTCCCTGCAGACATCTTCCCACAGCCGGATCTGACTGAGGATGGGCTGGCTCGGCCCGTGCTAGCTGGAATTGTGGCCACCATCTGCTTCCTGGCAGCAGCCATCCTGTTCAGCACCCTGGCTGCCTGCTTTGTCAACAAACAGCGCAAGCGTAAGCTCAAGCGTAAAAAAGGTGGGTTTCCACCCTACCCCCTGCGATGTCTGCCGAGGTTTTAAATACTCCCCACCAGGAGAGATGGACCATTTCATTTTTACTGTGTACCCTTTCAAAATGTGGAAGCTGGGATCTTATGGTTAGACTTGATTTGGAAAAGTCAGGTGGGAGGCAGGGGTGAGTCTGGATGAAGGCAGGATGTGGCAATGGACCCAAAGACACCTCAGATAAGGGAGAGCTCATCCTTTTTTGTGTTGCTTCAGGTTGATGATGTCTTGGGCTACAGGTGTGGAGTTTATGGCATTTCAGGCTTTGTACCTTTCTCTTTCCTTTCCTTTCCAGATCCCCCACTCTCCATAACTCATTGCAGAAAGAGTCTGGAGTCCCCGTAAGTATCTTTGGACCTGAGATAAATGTGAAGTGGCTATTTGGGTCTGCAGGTAGAGGTAGAAGGCCTTGCTCAAGCTCACCATAATTAGTTTCTAAGCTGGATACTGCTAATTGATCTGCCTGTTATTAGTACATAGTCCACACAAATGGAAGGGTGCAGTAGTGTGGATAATCCAAATTAGTGGATAATATAAAAACCATCTCTTTAGCTTTGGGATGTATTTCTGTAATTTTTTTCATCTGAATAGATTTTCCTTCTCTCTCTCTCCGTGTTTTTTTTTCTTTTTTTAAAATAATGTTTTATTGTGTTTTTGGTGAAGATTTACACAATAACTTAGGTTCCCATTCAACAATTTGTACACAAATTTTTCAGTGACATTGGTTACCTTCTTCACAATGTATGAGCATCCTTATTATTTCTGTTCTGGTGGCTTCATTTTCCATGTAGCTTTTCTGCCTTCTTGCCTTCTCATCTTTGTTTTAAAAAACTATTGTTGACTGGTCTCATATGGATGATTTTTTATAGGCATGCAGTGATAGTCTTTATTTTGTGAGCCACAGATATACACCTTCTTAATATGTTTTGCTTAAGTTAATGATAAAATAAGCTTGCATTTCTTGAGCTCTCACCAACTTCCCTGGGGATAAAATTGGAAATGTGACTAGACCAGGTGTGCTGGTAACAAGGACCAGCCAGAGTGGAGATGTGGGCATTCATCCAAAGAATGGGTTGATGCACACTTAAACTGTTGGGAATGGTCTGAAGTAACCACACCAAAGCATACAGTCTTACTGTGCTCTTTCCCTTAGTCTTGTGCTATTATTGTTCCTAAGAGAACAAGAAAGAAGGGTAGGCTTTTCCTTTTATGCTTTAGCTCCTGCTTGTTCTCTGCTCTCTCTAGCCTGTCCTCGGGCAAAGTGAGCCCTGAAAGCATCCGTACACTCCGGGCCCCATCAGAGTCCTCAGATGACCAGGGACAGCCAGCAGCCAAAAGGATGCTGAGCCCCACACGGGAGAAGGAGCTGTCACTGTATAAGAAGACCAAGAGGGCCATCAGCAGCAAAAAGTACAGTGTGGCCAAGGCTGAAGCGGAGGCTGAGGCCACCACACCCATTGAGCTCATCAGCCGGGGCCCTGATGGACGCTTTGTGATGGGCCCCGCGGAAATGGAGCCTTCACTGAAGAGCAGGCGTATCGAGGGCTTCCCCTTTGCTGAAGAGACTGACATGTATCCCGAGTTCCGCCAGTCCGATGAGGAAAATGATGACCCACTGGTGCCCACTTCTGTGGCTGCCCTCAAGTCCCAGTTGACTCCAATGTCATCCAGCCAGGAGTCCTACCTGCCACCACCAGCATACAGCCCTCGGTTCCAGCCCCGGGGACTGGAGGGCCCCAGTGGCCTGGAAGGGCATCTCCAGGCCACAGGCCAAGCCCGGCCACCAGTGCCCCGGCCCTTCCATCATGGCCAGTATTACGGGTACCTCAGCAGCAGCAGCCCTGGGGAGGTGGAGCCGCCTCCCTTCTACATGCCAGAAGTGGGCAGCCCTTTGAGCTCAGTCATGTCTTCCCCACCCCTGCATACTGAGGGTCCTTTTGGCCATCCCACCATCCCTGAGGAAAATGGAGAGAATGCATCCAACAGCACCTTGCCCTTGACTCAGACACCAACAGGTGGGCGCTCCCCTGAGCCCTGGGGCCGACCAGAGTTCCCTTTTGGTGGGCTGGAGGCCCCAGGCATGATGTTTCCTCACCAGCTGCACCCTTGTGATATAGCTGAGAGTCTGCAGTCCCAGGCCTGTCTCCCCCGAGGACTGCCCCCTGCCTCCCTTCAGGTGCCCGCAGCCTACCCAGGCATCCTGTCTCTGGAGGCACCAAAGAGTTGGGCAGGCAAGTCTCCAGGCAGGGGCCTGGCCCCAGCACCCACCACCGCCAAGTGGCAGGACAAGCCTATGCAACCTCTGGTGAGCCAAGGGCAGCTTAGACACACCAGCCAAGGCATGGGCATACCGGTGTTGCCTTACCCTGAGCCAGCTGAGCCGGGAGGGCGGGCCGGCCCCAGCACCTTTGGCCTGGACACCCGGTGGTATGAGCCCCAGCCCCGGTCCCGGCCCAGCCCCCGGCAAGCCCGGCGAGCTGAGCCCAGTTTACATCAAGTGGTGCTACAGCCCTCGAGGCTCTCACCTCTGACCCAAAGTCCTCTGAGCTCCCGCACGGGCTCTCCTGAGCTGGCTGCCAGAGCCCGGCCACGCCCAGGTCTCCTGCAGCAGGCAGAGATGTCCGAGATCAGTCTGCAGCCACCTGCCTCCGTCAGCTTCTCCCGCAAGTCCACACCTTCTACGGGCTCCCCATCTCAGAGCAGCCGCAGCGGCAGCCCCAGCTATCGTCCTGCCATGGGCTTTACTACGCTGGCCACAGGCTACCCCTCCCCACCACTGGGCCCTGCAGGGCCTGGGGACAGCTTGGATGTGTTTGGACAGACACATTCCCCTCGAAGAATGGGGGAGGAGCTGCTCAGACCAGAGCCCCCACCACCAACATTACCTACTTCAGGGTGAGTATGAGCTGCTTTCTCCTGTCATTTTTCTGGTTGACTTCCTTCCCCCCATTCCCTGCCCTGCCCTCCACCCTTTTCATCAACCCAAATGACAGGGCTTATTTGGACATGCTGCAACATCCCCCTGGGAGAAGAGTTTTGGTTGGCATTGGCAGGGTGTGGTCACTCGGTGGGGGTGGGGCTTACCTGCCCAGGTACCCTGCCAGGAGCATGAGGGATCTTCTCCACCCAGTACAGAGCTTTTAGGAGGTCCCAGAGTAACTGGGAGAATGGGCACAAATGGGGAAGGGGAGTGGCATGGTACATTAGAGCAGATGGCCTCTCTGAATGGTCTTTCATTTGGTTTCTCTTCAAGTTGAGTGCCCACCATTACCCTGTGATCCTGGCATTGGGGGGCCATTCTAGGGGGTTGCCCAGAGGTCTGTGTCCAGCTTCCTTTCCTTCTCTGGCCCTTCCTCTTTGATAAGCAGGACCCAGCAGTGTGACCTCCCTGGAACACCAGGCCAGGGGCCTCCTCATCCCAAAGTCCTGACCCTTAGCAGCAACTAGTGAGTGCCAGCCTCCAGTCCCCTCCCTGCAGCTTCTCCTAAAGGGGGCATCCTGAAGGTGGGGAGACATCTCTCAGGCTTGGTGAACGTTTTTCCTGGAGCCACACACCCCACCCCACCTGTGTGCCTCGCAGGAAGCTGCAGACAGACAGACAGACAAACCAGCTCCCGCAAGCAGCCCGACTGAAAGAGCACCCTCTAAACTGTAGCAGCTGGTATTCCAGGTACCAGAGTCTGCCTGGACCACTGTTTGTGCCTCTTTTTTCTTGTCCTTCTTCCCACCCTCTTCTCCTCCTCCTCCTCGCCCTTCCTTCCTTCTCGAGTCTCAGTCTCTCTGTCTTCCTCTTTTTTCTCCCCTTCTTTGGGGTGACCTGACCTGCTCAGAGTAGCCTGCAGCATCTCCTGATATCCCCTCAGTTGCTACCTCCCTCTCTATTTCTCTCTCTGGTTCGATCCTTGGTCTCTTCTTGGTGTAGCCGCCTATGGAGGGGAGCAGAGAGGCCCAGAGGAGGCTGGGTGGTGGTAGGAAGGGTGGAGGAGGTTCAGGAGGAGGGCTCCCAGCACTCTTCCTTGTCCCCATGCAGGGACCCTCACTCCACTCTGCCCTCTGGTACCTGGGAGTGCAAGCCTCACCTCCCACCCTCAGCACCCCTGCGGCCTGTGGGAGGAACAGGGAGTGGGCAAAGGGAGTGGACCACTCTGTTGAGGATGGTCATGTATGGGTTGGAGCTGCGCACCCAGTGAGTGCCTGTTGAGCAAGAGATGGTGCGCTGCAGCCCAGCCCTGTTGTCTGTGCTTTGTGCTGCGCGCTCATCTGCTTTGTTCCATCGTCGTCGTGGTCTGTTGCTTCTCTGTCTCCTCTCCTCCCCTCAACCCATTCTCGGCTGCCTGTCGGTTCTCTGCTCCCTGCCTCCTTCCCTCCTTCCCTCTGGGTGTGCGGGGTGGTTCCCCAGGCTGGTGTTGATAACTGCTTTGTTTCTGATTGATCTCAGCTATCTGGGCAGTGTTGTCGAGACAAGCCTCTCCTCAGCTCAATAGGTAAGGGAGCTCCCTCCGCGGCTGGGGCAGGGCTGGGGGCGGGTGGACAGATGGATGGGGCTTTGCCAGGGCCATTGCTTCCTTTAAAGGGGAATGAAGGGACAGACACACCATTTCCCCTTTCACTCCCCCTGTAGGGGCGGCAGACTCTGCTGCCCAAGTATCCAAGGCTTCTAGGTTCCTCACAGAGTACTGCTTCCACAGCCCTGGGCCGCGCTTCGTCACTGCCTGGCTGCAGCTTGGGATCCCCACCCCAGAGCCCCTGCAGTTTTCCTCACTCACTTGCTTCCCTGCTGCCACCCACTGGAGCTTCTTACAGAAGCCCAAGGGCTGCATGCACCAGAGGGCTGGAACACCAAGGTGTGCTCTGCATCTCTGTGTCCTTGGAGTCTGGACACCCCTTCCATCCTGTTTCCCAGCAGCCACAGCCGTAGTGCACCTTCTATCTCCTGAAGACTTGAGTCACCTTCAGGGCTCTAGCCCCCACTGTCTTCTTGGGTTCTGAATACTTTTCAGTTCCCAAAAGTGCCCAAGGCTGGGCTGTGGCCAAGCTCCTTCTTCAGCAGCAGGTCGGTGAGGAGGCCAGTCTTCCTCAGGACCTCGTACCCCCTGGTGCTGCCAGGCCAAGGGCAGGGACATGTCCCTGCTCGGCCATACTCCTCACATTCTGTAGCCTGCTCCTGATGGCTACAGGACTAGGGGATTGACCTTGCCCTTAGTTTCATGTTGCTTTTAGACCCCTCTACTAGCTACCTCAACTGGCTTGGGCCTGAACTCTAGGGAAGGATCTTGGTAGGGGGGCACTCTAGCAGGGGAGGACAGAGGGTCCCCCAGGCAGAAGGCAAGAGGTAGAAATTGCAGGTGATGCCACACTGGCATCTTTCCTGCTCTATCTGTGATGTTGGTTAGAGGAACCTGGGCATTTAGAGGAAGGTCAGTCTCTTAAAAAGGCTCACTCTGTGGCACTCAAGATGTCTCAGAAAGAGGCTTCCTCTGCCACAGACTCCATTGCCCATGCTTCGGGGATATGTAATGTGGGTTCCAGGCACACGGTAGGAATGAGAGCCTCCATCTTGGTTATGTCTGGCCTCCCTAGGTGAGAAGTATCTATGTTTCTTTCCACTTAGAGATATCAAGGGAAGATGATTATAACATGGGACTCAGTAAGAATTGTCTCCCACAAAGAGCACTGCCTTGCTATTTCTTACGATCTTGGCTAAATCATAGTTAGCAGCCATGAGGTGTGGAGTTGGGTATGAGGATAGCTGGGAGCACAATGCAACATTGGCTCTGGAGGTGGTATGGAGGGAACAGGAAATGTTGCCTGCTCACCTGTTGAGGGCCTTCCAGGATGGAGGGATCCAGAGCATCTCCCTCTATCCTAACCTGCCTTCTTTTTTCTAGTGACAACTCCTCTGTTTACCTTGGTGTGATGGGGCTGGTATCAGCTCTCTCACCCTAGCTCCAGGGAAGTACCTGGATTCCATTCTCATTTGCTGCTTCCACCCCCTGTCTTTCCTCACTGTCCCCACTGTGCCTGATCTAAGGGCACTGAGCTCCCGTAACATTGCTGTGGTAAACCCAGAAACCAGGGACAGAGATGTGGAGCCATTGTTGCTTCCTGGCCCACCAGCAGCCCCAGACTTGCAGAAGGTTGACCCTCATGGTGCTGGGTGGCAGGGATACCTGCCCACTGACTTGCTTGTGGAACGACCCCAAGGTGTGCCAGCTGTGGGGCCATTGGGAACTGTGAGGCCCTCTGTAGAAGCTGTCTTCATGCTGCGCCTTTGCATGTCTCCACTTGGTCTTGCTTGGAGAGGCTGTGGCGCCTCTTGTCTACGTGCATTCTCTCTGTTCCTTTCTCCTTCCATTTCTTTCCTTTTCCTTCTCCTATAGCTGTTTCCCTTGTTCCTCTTCTTTTATCTCTCCCCCCTTTTTTTATCTTCCCAACCCCCATTTCAGAATGGGGAGTTGTGTTGTGTGGACTAGTTATTGTCGTAACCTGCTGGGAGGCAGAGCTGTCCTTTCAGTTCCCTGCCTGATGTTAGTAGCACCCTACATTCACATCTTCAAATCTGCGACCTTGGTAATGCAGGTGGGTTTGGCATATGCATGTGGCCCCTTCAACTTGGTAAACTCCAAGAAGGAACTCCCATTTGGAAATATGCTCTGACCCCACTAGAAAGGCACTCTCTTGTAGTTAAAGCTGGGTAGGTGCTAACCTCCAGACTCCTGAGTTTCCATTTTGTCTCTACCTTGTGTATGAATGATGTTCCTCTGCCCCTGACCTACAGTGCATAATCAGGCAAGCAGTGTTTGCTTTCAGGGAACTAAGGAGAGGAGGAAAACACTCTTAAAACCAGTGCTTCTGCCTATTGACTATGGGAAACTAGAAAGTGTGTCATTGTGGTCATCTTTTAGGGCATTAAGGGAAGAGACGGTCTGGGTAGAATCTAACTTACATGTCCTGGTGGTTTGCCTACAGTTTGAACCTGGCTGCTTCTTTTCTCAAGGAGCTCTGGTAGCATAGTGCCTAAAGCACTTGACTGCTAACCAGTAAGCTGGGAGTTCAAACCCACCAGCCACTCCTTGGAAGGAAGATTGGGCAATCTACTTCCATAGTGATACTGCCTCAGAAACCCAAGGAGGGGTTGCTATGAGTCGGGTCTGACTCGACGACACATAACAGCACAGCTTCTTTTCTCAGCTGCCCTGCTGAGAATTGGAGTAAGCAATTCTAACTTCTTGGGTTAAATTTTCATGATTTGGGTTTGTATGGATTTTATGAAAAGAGAAAAAAGTAGGAATGTTAAACTTCAAGCAATTGCACATTAGTCTGAACTGCAAGGGATGTTGCTGTGTCAGAGATCTGCTGTTTGTATGAGACACTGTATGGAAGACTCAGCAAATTCTCTAGGCTTTGAGGAAGAAGACGAGAATTACTGTATGCTTTAGAAGAATTTAGGCTGCTTAGAGAGAGTCCTGTCACTTCAGCTTCTGTAGTGCTTAGGCTTAGATTCAGCTTCAAGTTTGCTTGACAACCTCCTCATTCCAGGGAGATGATGGAGGTGCTTTCCATGCTTTCTCTGATCCAAAGGACACCAACACCAAATCCTTCATTACCTGAAAAGGCCCCAGATGGGACTTACATGGGCAGGAGGGCATGACTCCACTTTAGAAAAGGGAGGCTAATTCACTCCAAAGCACTTCAAATATTACAGGTAGTCTGGTGGGACACATTTCATGTTTTTTTTTTTTTTTTTGTCCCCCTGTATAATTTTCCAAAAATAAAATATCTGCCCCCCCCCCACTCACATCTTTTTCCTGCATAGGGAGAGAGGGCCTCAGTGCTTCCAAGAGCCTCCTTCTGGTGTGTTTCTGTGTTTGAGCACTGAGCCAGGAGCAGAGACAGGTGGCAAGCAGGTGTCCTGGAGTGGCTGCAGCTTGGCTGTTTTATAGGGGGACGTTCTTATCTTCATCAGTGGATTATTTGGGAGAATTTTTGCCTGAAGACATAACTTGAATCTGCTTTCTCCATCTCTGTTCTATCCTACTGATTCTGCCACAAAACCAGAAATTGCCAGGGATGACAGCAGCTAGTATGTTGCAGGGCAGATTTATTTCTCAGGTGCATTGTGGAAGCAGCGTTTTTCTTCTGTGTTGCTTCTATACCTATTTATGAAGCAGTTTAGCATAATTCTAAATTATAAATGACATAATAACTGGATTTTTGGAGAGGGTATTTAATTTCTGAGAGCTTCAGTTTGTCCATCTGAAAAAAATGTAATCAGTACTTACCTCTTAGGATTGTTATAAAGATTAAAGAAAATTGATGCAAAGTATGTAGAACAATGCCTGGCATGGTAAGTGGTAAATAAATGCTATACAGTAACAATGATAATGCTAATATGTTGACTGTACCAATAATATCATCTCTGGAAGTTTCACCTGATGTGGAGAATCCCTAGGAATTTTCAGGAGCACTCTGTACCAGTTTCTATCATGCTCTGGTGGGTTACCATGAATTATGTTGGAGCACACTGTTCCCAGGGTTCACTTGCTTGCCATGTGCCTCAAAGACCATGCATCAGTCATATTGTATGGTCTTTCTGGAAAGGCTGGCCAGGACCAGGAGACAGATAAACTAAACAGGTGGGTTCATGTCTCTGATTCTCTTAGGAAGCTTGAAGATGAGTAGAGAGAGGTTGAAGAAATCCCTGGAGGTGAGGAAATTCTCTCAGCATTGGCAAAAGTTATGATTCCTCAAGTTCTAGGCATTTCCACCATTTGCTTTCCTTCCAAATTCCCTTTCAGTTGCTGCTGCTGCTGCTCTATGGGATCTCTTTGTGTAGATTATGAGGTTTGTGAAGGAGGAAGGAATGAGGCATGGGCATATGGGATCTTGGGGGGGCAAACCTTCCTTCTAATGGGTGAGTGAACTAATTCTCTGAGACTGTGTATGTTTGTGTGTACATGTATATGTTCCTGTTTATGTTTCTTGGTTCGGTGCTGCTGGAGGGCTATGGGTAATCAAGGAGTTGTCTTTGACCTGAACTTTGAAGGAGCTTCTTGATACTCCATCTACTAAAGGAATACGGAGCAATGACATCCATCAAGAAGACAGAGGTCACTTCATCACCAAGCAATACAGGAAACCCCAAGGACAAGAGGCTTATCTGTCATTAGTCTGTAAATTTTCTCTTCCTTCCTCCCTGTGAGGATATCCAATGTTGGAGAGGCGGGGCTGCAGTCTTCCCACCTCTCCATCATTTTTCACTTTGGATGGTTTGCCAACCTTCTGGGGATTGCTTATCTCCTTACAAGGCTGGCTTTCCTACTCCTTCTAACCAGGATTTACCAAAAACTGATTCTGCTAGAGGTGGGGGAGGGGGTTGTGGGGTTGAGGAAAGGGAGAGTGTGATTTGCCTCAGTCCATTATAGTCTGCAGGAGTTCCAGGAGCTCTGGTAGCGTAATGCCTACGGCACTTGACTGCTAACCAGAGGGCTGGCGGTTCAAACCCACCAGCCACTCCTTGGAAGTAAGGTTGGGCAATCAACTGCTGTAGTGATACTGCCTCGGAAATCCAAAGATGGGTCACTATGAGTTGGGTTCGGCTCAATGGCACATAACAACAACAGCAACAGTTATAGTCCCAGAACGTCCCTCTCCTGCTCATGTGTTAAAGTTAGTGCAATTGGATAAGAAAGTGTTACCTATCTCTTTCTCTCCCCTTATTCTTCAGGCTCCAAGATTGGCTTCCTTTAGAACAAATGGCATTGTATATGTTCTATATTTTCTTCTTTGTGACTCTTGAAAATTTCTCCCAGTAGACACTGATTGTCACAGCCAGCCCTTCCTCCCATCTCTCCTTGGTAGTCTTTGTCACCTGGGGTGCACAGGCTATAGCTACATTGTCTACTTTGTTCTAACTGTACAGTCAATTCATCAGACAAATAGCAAAATCTGTTCCACAATTGGGATGGAGAAAAAGAGACCTATATACACGGGTCTCCTTTCCCAGTAATCTGTTTAATTTTAAAATATAAGAATCCACTGGGTACTTGTTTCAGATGGCAGGGGCTTTGCAAGGCTGCCAGAGTTGCACACTAACGTTCTCTAATTCCAGCTTCTTTTATATGACTGAGAAGCTCTGAGCCTAGGCTGCAGAGAGTCAGGAGACATCCTGCTGAGAATGTTGCCATATGACAAGTATTTGCTACTATTAGCAGCTTGGGGCTTTGCCTGAATCTTGTGGATGAAAAAGCAACAGCCCAGGAAAGTTGGGTTTTGTTTATCCTCCAACTCATTGAGTATTAAGTTTATTGCTTAGCCCTGGCCTTTCCTTTCCTGGAGGATGAGGACAGTTCTATAGGAAAGTTAATTGAGTTGCTTGCCTCCTGTTTTAATATATGCTTTTACTTTTCATTTAAAGGTCTTGATTGTCATAATTCCTAGGAACTTCAGGCTGCCACCCTGTCTGACCCTTACTCATTCCAACTTGAGTTATATGTAATGGGGCTTACTATTAAAGTCTCTCTCTTCCTTTCCTAGGGTCTTCCGATTGCTCTACTGATTGGTTTCCATTTGAGGTAGGCCTCCTGCTGGAGCTTTCGACTGTGTTTTCTTACTTCCAGGAGCAGTAGGAAGGCAGGTGTCAAGGAAATAACAAGGACATCTTGGACTCCTAGAACTGAATTCTTCTCTCCACTGGTCGACTACTTGGTTTTCATCCAACCCCTTTTCAGAAACTCCCTCTCTGGGACTGACCGGTGCCTCTCTAATTGTCCCTTCCAGAACACATCCACCTGCATCCAGGAATGCTGCTGCACCTGAGAGGCTGGAGGCGCTGAAATACCAACGGATAAAGAAGCCCAAAAAGTCATCCAAGGGCTCTTCAAAGTCAAAGAAACGATCCGGTAAATGGTAGCAAGAGTCCTGCTCCTCTGTTTCCACCATCTATTGCCATAATTATAAGAATTGTGTGATTCAAGATCCCAACCTTGAATTTTCTCTAGAATTGAATCCACCACTTTCTTTTGGTCTTTGTATCTTTTTTTAAACACTAATTCTCAAGTAATACACAAATAATTCTCAAGTAATACACAAATATAATTCTCTTGTAAAAAATTAGAAAAATCTCTGATTGATCTTTCAGTTGTTTCATCCCACGTAGGGGAACATTACAATCAATTTGTGTGTATGATTTTAGAACCTTTTTTGCACATATATCTTTAGAATATGTATTGTTTTAATATATTGTTTTGGTTACCTCTGTGCTGCTCTAACAGGAAATACCACAAATGGAATGGCTTGGAAAAATAGGAGTTTATTCTCTTATAGTTTGGAGGCTTTAAGTCCGAGAGTGCCAGGCTCTAGGGGCTGGGTGAAAGCCCCTCAACCTTGGACTTCAGCTCTGCCTCCTGCTCCTGGCCCACTGAAGCTGGAGGCTTTTTTTCACTCAGACAGCTGCTGGCTGCTGAGGCTGACAAGCCCAAGGTTGGCAAGTAAAAAGGCACTGTCCTGATGTTACCAAATCACATGGCAGGCCATTGATTAAAGTCCATTGAAAGTCCCAAGGTTGGCAGAGCATGGCAGGCTGCTGAACAATGACATGGCTACATGCAGGATTCAAGCATGCCATAAGCTAGAGGCTGTTCCCCAAGGCTTCTCTTTATAAATAGGAAGCAGACCACATCCCTAAGGCAGCTACTCAGCTGCTCACAGTAGATTCCACCATGAAGTTGATTACCAGTTTCATCATGGGGAATACTACATCCAGCTCCCCAGCCACTCAACCAGGCCCAGCCAAGTTGACACACAAATTTAACTACCACATATGTTTTTTACAAATATAAATAGTATCGTAAATTTTTCCATTCTGCAATATGCCTTGGAAATAACCCTGTGTTGCTGTTGTTAGGTGCTGTCAAGTCAGCTCCAACTCATAGCGACGCTATGGTTTGGCTTTTGGTTTGGTACTCCATGCTTTAGTGTAGATTGTGGCATGGGCACAGCCTCTGCAGGTTAACCAGAGTTTTCTCAGTGAGACAGAGTAAAATCTCCTTATGGTATGGGAAGGGCACCTCTATTTAAATATATCCAATATTTATTCTGCAGTGATTGGAGCTTCTAAAATAATTAATTTTCATCTTGTTTAGACTTTAGAAAACTCCTTAATACTTATCAAATAAGATTACTCTCTTTTTGTTAGTAGATCTAGGAATGTGTGACAAACTGTCAAGAAGACTGTTTTACTGTTTTCTTTGCATATCTTTAGCATCTACTGTATATACCCAAACCAAACTCCTTACCTTCCAGTTGATTTTGACTCATGGCAACCCATATGTTACTTTGCTAGTTTAATAGAGTATTGCAATCTATCCAGCTGCTCAGGCCATTTTATCTTCTATTCTTCTCCTGCCCTCACAGCTCACATCCATTTGGTTCAACCTTTAAAACATATCCTGAATCTGACCTTCTTCTACTGTCTCCACTACTAAAACACCAATTCTGTGTCACTCTTGTCTTCTGTCTTGACTATTCAGTAGGCTCCTAACTAGTCTTCTTACTTGTACCCATATCCCTTCCCTTCTATAATACACACAGCAACCAGAGTGATCTTTGAAAAAAACATAAATCAGATCTTCTCTCCCCCAGTCATTGGCATGTATACACACATGAACATATATGCACACACACACACACACACACACACACTTCTGATTTAAATCTCAAAGCTTACCCTTGCTGTTTTTCCAATGTCCCTGCCTATCTTTCCAGCCCCATTGTCCTCTCTTCTTGCTCATCCTGCTCCAATGCAGTGACTTTTTTTTTTTTTTTTTTTCATTCCATAACATTTGCTCTCAGTTCATTGCCTTTACACTTGCCATTCTTTCTGTTGTGTCTAATTTTCCCTCAGATCTTTGGAAGTCTGCTTACCTCTCATCATTTAAGACTCAACTCTTAACCTCTTCAAATAACAAAACACAGTGTCCCAGTCATATGCTGTCGTATGACCCTATTATATCTTTCTTTGTAGAACTTTCTGTACTGTTTAAGTCTTTGTAGTTTCTTCCCCCACTTCCCTGCCTCAGATACAATCGTCTAGAAAGCAATAGATTCACCATTTTTTCTCCAGAAGAACAAATGAGATAGTGCGGTAGCTCTGGGAGTCCAGGAGGAGTCCAGGCCTAACTATGTTGTAGATGATTAAACTCTTGTGTAGAGATTTTCAGCCAGTCCATTGTTTGCAGGGAGTAGGTGAAAAATGTATTGAGTCTCTACCCATTCTGAGAAACCCTGAGCCCCAGGACCTAACATGATATCTGGCATCCAGGGAGCACTCAAAAAGTACAAGTGGATTGATTGGATCTATGAATCTACAGAGAGGAAAATTCTATCCACTCTGCTTTCTGGGATTCTTATTAGCATGAGGGGAGCAGAATTGAGAGTTGTTGTTATCTTAGTGGTGAGGAAGGTGGTTTTTCTGCTCCCATACACACATAATTCCTTTGTTTAATATTAGAAACTCAGAATGTATACCTTGGTTGAGGAAAAGTTATATGTGTGAGGCTGCGTTCTTTCTTTTACTCACCTTTTTTCTAATCTACTTCCTCCCTTCTCCCTAGACGGTTCTGCCTCCCAGGCTCAGCAACTTCCAAACTCTCAGGTTCTGTGGCCCGATGAAGCTGTCTGCCTCCGGAAGAAGAAGAGACACTCTCGCCCTGACCCCTTTGCCCGTCTCTCAGACCTATGCCACCGCCAGCTTCCAGAAGACCAGACAGCAATTCTCAACAGCATGGACCCTGATGACCCAGGCCATGCCACTCTGCTGTGACTCAACACAACCCTACATGTTCCCAGAGCAGAATGTGGGGTGGAAGGGGCAAGAAGAGGGGAGGTAAAAGAAGGAGAACATGGGGTGTGATGATATGTTCTCCTCTACAGTGAGGGGTTCCCCTGGCCTTAGTTCTGAGGATAGCACAGATTCTGATATGTTTGCTCTCTGCCCTGTTGAAGTGGTGTTTTTCTCCAGATCTTGGCCAACTGACCTTATTCATAAATGATGATTGGGAAGTGAACTGGGCATGAGGAGATCTTCCCTCTTCACTAGATTGGGTTTTTCCTCTCTTCAGATATGTTTGCCAGTGAAGAAGAGAAAAGCAATGGCTTTTATTGCTCTTTGCCTCTGTTTCAGTTTATCACATCCTGGATAAAGGCTGGGCTTCCAGCTCATCTTCCAAACTCTACATATATATAGATATAGACACAAATGCATATGTCCATAGTTTGTGGATTTCTCTATGTATATGTACACTGAAGCAAATTGCTGTTTATTTCTGTGGTTACTGGAGGAAGGAGAATGAGATTGCAGATACTTGGGTTTGTGAGTAGGCTAACAGCACACAGGTAGGCTGCTTTGCTGCCTGTTTTGGATGTCGTTTCTCCTGAAACAGGACTCACACCTTCTCTGCTGAGGTAATCTTTGTCTGTCTACTTTCTCCCATCCACAGCAGGCTGAAGTCTTGTCATGATTACCAGCTGAGTTAACCTTTATCTGTCTACTTCCTACTATCTTGACAGACGTGGGGTCTTGCCATAACTTACCAGCTACCAGCTTAGGAGCTCAGCATTGAGTTACCACAGAACTATATATAAGCCTTCTTTTCTTGGTTTCTGGTGCAGATAGGGTGGCCTGGCAAGTGACCAGGCCAGCACTGTTCTTCCTTCTAGTTTGGCTCAGACTATAGAAGTAGAAGGTACTTCACAGTGGAGCCAAGAGGCAGGCCCCCAGTAACACAAACTCAGCTCTCTTGTCAGTCCTTTTGGTCCAGCCAGGGCTGGATCCACCTGTGCTGAGTGTCAAGCTGCCATGGTTGCCTCTGGAGTCTGTTTCAAAGTGGCTGATTGGACCCTCTTTCCCTTTTGTGGTGTGTGGTGTGGGAGCCACTTCCCCAAATTGGTTAGTTGCCACTATGCAGACATCCTCCCCCTTCTCTGAGCTGCCTGTGATCCTTCTCTGCCCTGAGGCCTTCCTCCATCCCAGGTCCCAAACTCCAATAGGACGGAATTAGTGATGCCACAGTGCTTCAGATTTCTGAGTTTTTTTTGGGGGGCGCACTGGATTCTACTTCTTTCAGCAGTTCTATTTATGTGGAATTGACTACAGCATGAGAATGAAGTAGAAGATGAGGGCTGGTGGGGCCAGGGCTATGATTCTTCCTCTGCCAAAATACTGTCCTAGTTCAAACTGTTAGCTCTAGAACCTTCTGTGGAGCTATCTCACAGCTACTAAAGATGAATCTCTTCCAGTAAGATACAGGTGCTGCCCAGGAGCAGAACAAATGCCCAAGGGTGGGTGGAGGGTGCATTTGCCATCTCTTCCCCTCTTCTTGTGCAGGAACCTGGACTTCTAGTTAGAATCAAGGTGGCTATCTGGTTCTTTGAAGTATTTCCTCTTGGTGCTGTGGTCTTGGAGGGGTTTGGGGCATCTGCCTTTTTCCATTATCTGCTTAGACATTAGTCAAGTTTATGAGTAGTGAAAGCACTGAGAGGCCTCTCCTAGTCTCGCTGCAGCAGCCAATGACTACCCCACACACCTAATCAGGAAGGTCTCAGCCTGAATGTGGATCCTTTCCTGGTGCTTCCTATCTTATCCACAGACCTGGGACCAACACCACCCCTGAAATTCAACAAAAGCAGGCCACACAACCACAATTTATTTCTAAAGGAGACATTGCAATGGAAACGTAACAAGGGGCAGAGTTCTGGCCCTTGTCTCTTGTGGATTGCCCCATCATTCTGGGACTAGGCCTTCAGGATGGTGATCCTCCCCTGAGGGGTCCACAACTATGAAGAGTAAAAGTTAGCTTTTTCCAGAGGCAGTACTACTTCTGCTACTATGTCACCACATGTTGTTCACTTGAGCTTCTCTTCTAGGGCCATTGAGACCAGGCCTACCTGAAGTAACGTGGAGGTGGGATCTCATATTGGGCCAGTTTGTGACATGTTTCTGGACTCTGATGGCTTGTACTTTCTTGACCAGGGAGGAATCTGCATGGTCTACCCAGATTCTAGGATGCAATATGAATGTGGAATGTCAGGCTGTTGGACAGCAGGATGAATTAGGCCAAACCTTCCTAGAAGTCCAAGCCTGGGAATAGACATAAAGGAAAAGATGACATGGAAGGCTTGCTTCCTCAGGAGGTCCTCTAGAGCTATGGGTGAGGTGCTTCCGACTGTGGCGGTATTCCTTAGGAGCCCCAGTGAGTTCTGCCCAAGCTAACAAAGGTGCTGACTCCCTCCTTTCTTTCCTTTGGCATGACTCCTTACCTCAGCACATCAGACCAAACTCTGGGAGCTGTGCTTTCTGCTGGCCACTGGGTGGCAGCTGTACTGTGGTGTTCTGAAGGCTAGGGAGAGGACATAGTCTTTCTCTCACTCTCTTGGCCTCATTTTTCCTCCTAAGAGGGCTTATTTCTTGTGGCAGTGTCTTGAAGGCTAGTGGCTTTCCTGCACTCCTGCAAACTGCTTTAGTGTGTCTGTTAAGGACTATGATGGGAACTGACAGGATGTGATCTCCTCTTAGTGTGATGGGGGTAAAGACGTCACAGACACACCCCTCCATGCTATGTGTACACAGGTGCAGGTTGGGAGTGTGTGCATAATAGCGTATATTCATTTCTAGGGATCAGGCGTCCTTTGCACTCTGGATGGTTGGAGCAAGCACTATTACACTCCCTAGGACTTCCATGCTCCACGATATGGAAGAGCAAATTTATCTTCCCAACCTCCCCTGTTCTGGTCTGGCAGCTTTGATGTGGAGGTAATCAAATGAAGACCTACCCTTGTGCTTCAGATTTTTATCTGCCCATTCCTTCTGTATCTGGACTTGAAGTTGTGGCTATCTCAGTGTCATGTGACCATATGCCAGGAAAAAGGTAAAAAGGGGCCCTGAAAGACCTCAGGCTGAAAGCTCTAAGGGGTATCCAAGATTGCCACGTTTGGGGAAAGAAAACAAGCAATAAGGAAGAAGAGGCAACCTGTTTCTAAACTCGTTGACCACACTGCATTGCGTTGATTTTCTTTGGAAAGGAGCTGTGTGGATGGGCCATGTGATGCCCTGAGCCTGGCCTGAGGAGCCCTGCCTGCTGATCAACCTGCCTCCCTGGTACTTTCCTGAAGAGATTGGGGGAATGAGAGGGCTTTTGAGATCCCACTTTCTCAGCAGGAAGGATGCCTTCACCCCAAACTGCTAACAGGGACTGTGCCCTCCTTAGAGAAGGGACTGTATCCCATGATCGCTCTCTTAGAGGGAGGCTTAGCAGGGTGGATTAGAGTGGGTAATTACAAATATTTTTCTTGCTTTCTGTCTTTGTCTTTGATTTGTGATCTAAAACCCCTGGAGTTGAACTGATATCAGTTATTCATTCTTATGCCCTTTTCATGCAGAAGAAATTGGGCAGGGAGAAATTTCTTGATATTTTCTTTTGATAAGGTTGAAAACACAGTAGCTTTTCCAGGGAAGAAACAGACTTCATAGAGCCTTGTGGCTTGTTTACCATTACCCTAGAATTTGAATCCAGGGATGAAATGTGTATGGCTAGAGCCAATTCTTCCAATTTTGTTGGAAAAATGCTTTTGCAGTGTTGGGGTGGGCTAGGGAAAGAATTGTACATAAAGAACATTTTATACATACATAGAGAAACATAGGAAAAGAAAAGCTAATGGTTAATCTTGGGCTTTATTTGTTTGCATGTAAAGGAATTTTGGACATCACAGGAATTGTCGGAATAGTAGGAAGAAGACAGAGGGTCAAAGTGGGGTGGGAAGATGGCAGCTCCCAAACATACCCCATCACTCTTTGCTTTGGAAGGAAGCCCCAGCTTTGTCTGAACCTTCTCCAAAACAGCAAGGAAGGCCCCAATAGGATGGAAGAGGAAAGTCTCATTGTTGTTGTGTTTGTTGCATTAGGGAGTGGGGTCAGGAAGTGTCTGATGTCCAGCTCAAGATTGAATGAGATCATTAGTGGGACCAGGGGTGTTTTGGGCAAGGGAGTTAGAAAATTGGAGCATGGAGTAGTGACGTTCTTTTGCTAGGCTTTAAGGGGCATAGAGTGTAAGACCAGTCATGGGGCAGGGACCAGGGACCCTTAGATATGGCAATAAAACTGAAACCAGGGATGTCAAGTCTTAGAATTTTCTTTAGGGCATGTGATATTACCCCGAATGGTACAGCTACAAAATGTAGGATCATTCCAAGAAAAGAGGAGTGATTGCCCTGTGATGGGGGCAGACTGGGAGAGGTAACAATAAAGATCATTTGGAGGGTGTACAGGTGACATAGCTACTGAAAAAAGACTGTGGGGGGTGGGGTTGTCGCATATAGGTCCAGAAAGCTTGTTTGTTACACCTGCTTGCTTCTTCTAGAATTAGCCTATATAACACTAAGTGCCCAAATTGAACATGGACATCTTCTTTGATATATATATCTATGTTACCCATTTCTTTTTGGAGCTCCTCAGGTCTGATTTAGGAGACTTGTCTTGAGATCCCCATCTTATCACCAGCTCTTTATCAGCAGAGTGGGGAGACTTGTTCTGTGATCTTCCTGTGTTGCTTGTCCTAAGCAAATGTGGTAGGCTTTCTTTTCCTCTTTTCCATTAAAAATGCTGCTAAGACATGAGTGATAGTAATACAGAGGAGGAATAAGCTTTTGCATGTATCAACCTTTCTTCTTGAGGTAAATAAGTTTCCTTCAGAACAAGAAGCTTCACAATGGCTTTATACATAGAAGTTTTGTCCTCATTTTCTCTTCTTTTGATCAGTTAAAACCACCAGTCTGTGGTTGAGGAAGGTAAAACTGTTTCACTCTGGAATCAGAGACCAGCCATTCCTCTTTCTCTTTAATATCACCAATGTTGTCTCCTTACAGATCAAGGGGCAGAATTAAAAATCTCTTCTTTAGAAGAAGTCAGTAAACCAAGGATCAAAGCCCAGATTGGACTTTACCCTTCTTACCAACTTGATATTTGGTTAGAGGTGCCCATTATCATCCCTTCCTCTGACAGGACACTGGACCACTGTTTTATTTTCCTCTGTCTGTACTTTCAAATAAAACGTAATTTGAGCAAATATTACATCCCCACCAAATATTTTGTGTGTTAGGCTGCTGAGAGGGTATACCGAAGAAACCCTCATTTTAAGTTGACCTCATTTTAAGTTAATAGAATAATTCTCAATAGACTGAGTCAAATCCAAAACATCTCCATTCCCAAGGCTTTCTGCTGTGTAGGATAAGGGAAGATTAAGCATTAGTGCAAATATTATTAATGATTTGCTGTACCTTATAGAAGAAAGAGGAGTTCTGGTAGCATAGTGCCTAAGGCACGTGACTGCTAACCAGAAGGCTGGCTGTTCAACCCACTAGCCACTCCTCAGAAGGAAGGTTGGGCAATCTACTTCCATAGTGATACTGCCTCGGAAACCCAAGGAGGGGTCGCTATGAGTCGGGTCTGACTTGATGGCACATAAACAACAACAACAACATAGAACAAAGAGGCAGAACATCTTGGGATTGCTAAATACTTAGGTAGAACAGAAACCAGTAATATAAATCATTTGTTCTTTTCTATGTGGGTCAGTAATTGTAGTTAGGGTTTTTGAAGAGGGCTGTTGAAATAGTTGTCACCTTTGGACCATTGGCTTGGAAAGCTAGATTGGGGGGTTAAAGTAAAGTAGTACTAACTTTCAATTCCTGTCTCTGGTTTCTTATTTATCTTCTTTTCCCATTCCACTAAGTGGTGACATAAGTAGCCACCTGGGCCTGTTTTTCTTCAGGACTTGGAGAAATGTGCTCCACCATTCCCACCTCTCCTTGGTGCTGGGTATCCTGGATTTATTTTAGGAGCTAAGACAAGCTCTTCCCCTGCACCATCATATATACACTGATTAGGCTTCATTTCCTTCCTCACCCCATTTCTTTATGGCTCCAGGCATCTTGAACTTGTGCATGGTTTATATGGGAAGGTGAATGGGTGGGAAGAGAATCTGGGAGGGGAGAAGGGTTGGGCAGGGATGGGGAGAATTGCATTGTCATCCTTAGAAATACCATGAGCATGCTTTTGGGTGATTTGTAGGGTTTTCATATAAATAAGTAAAAGGGGCAAATGCCCTCCTTTTCTCATATTGGTGAGGAGAACTTAAAGGCTTCTAGCTTCCTTTTGGCTTAATGCATATGTGAACTTTTCTTTCTGTTGGAGGGGAATAGACCTCCTCATGGTCTTCTTGCAGTTCTTGGGAGGGAAATTGTCAGTCATTCAATATGTAAATGTCTACTGCAAACAAGGCACTATGAGAGGTCTGCCATGAGTGGACAATGTTTCGCTGGATCAGAGAGATGGGATTGTCTCACCTTTCCCTCTTACTTACCAGGTTATTTTCCTGGTTTCTAAGCCCCAGCCAGCTGCCTATTCCATTAATTCCTTTCCTTGGTTCAGGAGGGGTGTGTGTGTGTGTGTGTGTGTGTGTGTGTGTGTGTGTTTAGGTAAGAGATTTGTAAGAAAACACTTTCCTCAATAAGCAGCAGACTTAGGAAATTCTCTTTTTGGTTGGCTTTTTCTTTGCGAGAAAAAAAATTTTTTTGATGGGGGTTAAATTAGTAATATATCATGTTCAGTGTATTTTTTATGAAGACTGCATATAAAATTATACAAATACATGAACATATATAGATGTATATATATATATATATATATATAATTTGTTCTATTTTAGGGAGAGAGGGGAACTTATGTAAGGGGGTGGGTGGGGCACAAGGATCAGACGCAATAGTAGTTACTGGTAGACTTTAGACAATGGTGTATCTGGGATGTGAGAAATGAGAGAACAAGAGATTAAAATCAGGCAAGAGGAATGGGGGCTCTAGACCTTTGCACACACATATAAATATAAAGAAAACCCATATAAATTCTATCTATATATGAAGTCATACTTAGCTTTATTTTTGTACCTGTGCTTAGAGATGTTTTTAGTAATACCACCTTCCCAATGTGGTCTGGGATACTAGCTTATGCCGTGATGCCACCTCTTTGTCCTTGTTCGTTTCATGCCTCATTGATTGGTTTAACCTTCTATTACTTGGGTCTTTTTGATGGAAATGTATGTATGTGAAAATTGATAAACTAACGAATAACCCACTTGCAGAAAGGGCAAGTGATCCGAAGTTTGGAGATCTACTAGACCTGATAGTGTCAAAAAAACAGGATCCACAATGTCTCTTATCACTGGGAAGGGGCACTGTGACTTGAACTCTTTGGTATAGGTGTTTAATATGCTGAGATTTTGGGGAGTTGGAACTTTTGTCAATTCATCCCCATTTTGCTCTGGTTCGGTACCCAGTTCCTCTGAAGAAATCCAGCTCAATAGTATTAGAAAGGAGTAGGGACTTACAGTAATACCTGTCTTGGTTTGTAGCACCTTGACTCAAGCAACTCCTAGAGGGGATGTTGAGAGACTGAGACATCTGGGGAGAATTTTGTGAGGTTGACCACATGGGTTCGGTCCTGAAGAAGATAGACCCTACTTACCATTACTGCAGATTATTGGAACCATTGTGGAATGTGACATCTAGTATCACATTTTCAGTTATTATTTTGAATTGGAAAGTAAAGTGCCATCAGAAGTGAAATAGTCCAATCCTAGAACATTAATTGAAGGATCAAAAGTGAGAGACAGGTATGAGCCAGAAGTTTAGGCATGGCTGGGAGGATGAGGCCTAGCAGAACATTCCTCCTGGCACCTTGCCTGGGACTTTTACAGAATAGAACTACATTTTGGTAGAGTTTGACCCAGAAATGGAGATTCTGGTGAGTATGAGCCCAGTTGCTTTTAAGCAGAAAACTTTGTGTGCCCTGAAGAATACCTCCCTGAGAATTCAGGACCTCACATAAACTGCAGGGGCAACCCCCTTGCAGCCTCGGCAGTCGTCTCCTGGGTGCTAGCTGTTTCTTCTTACCTGCCAAGAGCTCAGAGGGATGTGTTTGCAGCTGATGCAGGGTCAGTGTTTACAGCTGGTGCAGGGTCAGATGGTGCTGGCAGCCAGGAGAGTGCCTGGCTGCCATCTCCCTGATGTTATTACTGCTCATCAACTTAAAAAAAAAGGAAATACTAGCCCCCTGACCCCAAAGAAAATATGATACTAACCAAGAGCTATTGTCTTAGGGAATTTGATCATGAGAGAAGCTAAGAGGCTTCAACCATGGGAAAGACTCTGTTCACATTTCATGGGTATTATAGAAAGAGTGGGATGGGTAGAGCTTGAATCTGACTCCTGACTATCATAGCCCCTCAGTGAGAACCTTATGGGGCCCTGCCATTCAGCCAAAGACCCAATATTAGTTGTTCAAAACACTTCCTATTTTCCAAGGGTGCTGTGGAATGTAGGCCCTGCCCCTGCAGTATTGAGTGGGCCTTCAACACTGGATCCATGTGGTAGTGTGTCCATCATTGACACATAATGGATCTTTCCTCTGGTGGTCTCAGGAGACCAAGGAGGGTACAGCCAGGTATTTCTTATAAGATTCTTCAGTGAGGTTGAGCAAGAAAAAGAGTAGCAAATTCTATGTCCTTTCCCAGCTTGTGACCCCCTCCAACATACCAAAGTTTCCATAGGACAGGGGTTTCCATCATTGCTCTTTTGGCTCTTAGAATCACCTTCCTCTTTCTCCATGGCCCATTTCTCACTTCTGGCACACATATAACCAGCAGAATAAATCCAGCACTGCAGGTGCCTCAGGACTAGTACTCCCACTAGGTCTAGTATTACCCCAAAATGCTACTCTCCCCATTAAGCCCAACACTTGATGAGCCTTAGAAACCTCAGTAGCATCAGGGTATATGAAGTGAAAAGAGTTA
Organism: Orycteropus afer afer; assembly: GCF_000298275.1. Taxonomy (NCBI): domain Eukaryota; kingdom Metazoa; phylum Chordata; class Mammalia; order Tubulidentata; family Orycteropodidae; genus Orycteropus; species Orycteropus afer. The sequence continues at coordinate 2,651,752 of NW_006921808.1, forward strand.
CTGACCTGTACATCCCCACCTCAATCTCCAGTTGGACTTCCTTCACTTTTGGGAGGAAAGAAAAAACAAGGGTCATATCCTTTACATTGAAATCGTGCAGTTTGGAGGGAAATATTCTCCCTTCCCTTTCTGGGATCTTGGCCATGCTGTCCTCTGAAAGATGATGAAGGGTAGATTTTGGAGGGGATAGCCCAGCATAGACATCCAGTTTCTCTAAAGAGCCAGTGATTTCACAAAGGTATGTGGGAAAAGGTAGATTGAGATCAGATTGTATATGGTATAAGTATGATTTCCTGGGATGAATTACTGGATTAAGACTTTGAGATTCACAGCCACCACCAGGGGAGGGGTTCTTCCCTATACTCACGACATACTCCTTGGTGCCCATTTGGTAGAAAGGATATTGAACTTTGGTGCTTTTCCCTTTTGGTAGAAGTCAGGGGATCTATTATAGTTTTGCTACCTCTGTCTGCTATATGAATCAAGAGTTGAGAGTAGACAAATTGATTAGGAATTGCTCACCAAAGCATCAATATGGGTTCTATCCTTTTTAGGTTTATCATCAATAGTTTAGGGAAGAAAAGTTTGTTTGCTCCTTGTTTTTTTTTCTAGGCCCTTCCTGTCCTCTTTGCTGCATCTGGGCATCTTGAACCACTTTGGGCAATGTAAAAATAGAAAATTGGGAAACAGGAGACTTACACAGCACTCTTCATGTTGGTAAGTGGTTGACCACAATATTGGAGTATTGTCCAGGAAACTACTACTGCAGTGTCTGGGGACTGGGAATTATCTTGATCACTGGAACTTAGGGAAGAATAGCAGTCAAAGCTCCATTTATTGTGTTGAATAAATTGATCTAAAAAATTAAGTCCCATCCAGACTTAATTTCCTAACTGCCATTCATGGGTCAAAGGTCAAGGGCATGGGCAGGTGCTACTTTCACCAGTTGCTTCTTTTCCTCAGCCTGATTTAAAGGGGCACAGCCTGCCTCATGCTAACAACTCCTGGCCCATTTTATCTTCAATGTTTTGTCCTCCACCAGAAGACACTTTATCATTCTGGATATAATTGCACACCAGGAGGCAATTTTTATATGAATTTCTTTCCCCCATTTAACCCAGTGGTCTATAGATCCACAGAGGGTTGGGGGCAAATAGGCAGTGGGTGGGGAGGGGCTCCAGTGCTGCCTTCCCAAGACTTCTTAGGAACTCTGTACCTCTAGGCACCCAGTGGCCTCTTGCATCAGTTCTTTTCTGATGAGTCTGGATGTAACTATCAGTTCATCATGAGATTTCTTCTCATTTAGAACTCTTCTATTTTTCCTTCTTTAACTTCCTTTGGGGGTTACCCCTTGTTCATGGCAGATGGCGTTCTTGTGAAGACCACTTAAACCTCGTTTCCATTTCTTGAATGTTGAGTATTACAATGTAACTGCACCAGGGTGCTTTATGGTGCTGTTCTTAATGAGGCCAGCTGGACTGAAGTCACCTTCATCCCACTGGTTCCTTAAATTTTGTTGTATTTTTGTCTTCTATTTATTTTTTTCCCTAGGGATTTGGGGAGGGCAACTAAGGGGTGGCTTTTGTGTTCTCTCTCTCTTTCCTGTATGTACAGTCTGGTTAAAGTCAGTGATGATGGGCAGCTGACTTCATGATGTTGGTTGGTTTAACTTTGGTTAAATATTAAAGACAAACCAACAAATTGTACAGCTGCACACAGAAGAACACCTTTGAGTATGAATATGAATGGCAACTAGGGGCTTACTTTTTGAACTTCAGGTATGTAACTCAAAAGTAAATAAAAACACTATTTTTTCAGTAAGCTTTTTTTTTTTCTTCCAAAAGACAACTTAGAAATACAAACTATAGGAGCATTAAATTGGTGCTGTACCAAAGCCTTACATGAACATATTCTACATTCTGTTTAATCTGTCTCTGTTGAACTTCCTGCTCTCTCACCCTCTTCTGAAAAGCCTGGGAATGCCAGCTGTGCCAAGCCTAGGGCTGGGTCTTGGGGACCTCTGAGCCAAAGAGAAGCCTTGGAGCAGAGGATGGTGGTGACTTTGTGGCACCATACTACTTCCTGAGTTGAGTGTGAAAGGAAACCAGGTGTGTGTGTATGTGTGTGCATGAGTGTGTTTATGTGTGGGGGTTGATGCACATGCATGTATGTGTGTATGCGTGTGTGTGGGTGTGCCTACAGATGCATAATACCAATGTGAATGCACTAGTTGGGCCCTGAAAGAGAAAACATGTTGGCTCAGGGAGTGGGTGGATATGGTATTAGGTGGGAGCATGTGTGCTCCCCTGTTTACTGTTTCCTTTCCTTTTCTATCAGGGAATAAGATGCACTGGATACAGCTACACTTTCAACCAGGTGCTTTTTCCTCAAAATCTCCAAACTCTTAAGCATTTCTAAAGGGCCCCTCCAAGGAGCAGGACACCAAATCACTGACTTGCAGACTTGGGGGGGTCTTTTCTCCTCCTGAAATCTTGCTTAGTTTCTTGGGGAAGAGATCTCCTCCAACAGGTTCCATTGGCTTCCCATTCTTGGGCTTGGGCCTGCTTTAGCTCCAGGTGGACTCCTATGGGTTGTTCTGCCTCTTTCTCCCAGTGCACAAAGAAGATCAATTGGAGATGACTCCTAAGCAATAATGGTTGCCCTGGCTACCAAGGACAGTGACTCCTTTGGCCTTAGACTCTTGCTAGTTGAAAACCTAAATGACACCCTAAACTCAATTTGAGAGGTAATTTGCAGCCTGCCTCAAACCCAGATTTCCATGCCAGGCTCCACTTGCTGGTATTTTCAGGCTTGCTGAGTATTAACCAACTCATCAACAGTGACATTGCATACTCATATCCTAATTAAAAATCATAATAAGCAAACAAACAAAGGGAAAAAAAAAAAAAAAAAAAGCCAACTCAGAGGACAAACTGTGTGGCCAGAGAAGGCCCCTGGGAGTGTTACTAGTTTGACTGAGTGAAAGAAGTTTAGTATTTATTTGTTCCTCATGTAACATTACTCTGCTTCAGAAATGTTTTGTATTTTGATATAAATAAATATTTGCTAAAATATTTAATTTTCTAATTTTCATTTCTACCTAGGAAGTATTTTCCTATGTTATCTAACCTCTGGCCCTATATGTTCCCAATCATTCAATTTTTAACTCATGCTTCAAGGTGCTTCTGAAAGGATTTGAGACTTAGAGAGTAAGTAATTACTCTTCAGAGATTGAACAAATTCGTATTGAAGGTATATTATGTGTGAGTCATTGTTCTATTCACTTTGGACCCATCACTGAACAATAGTCAAGGTTTCTGCTCTTTTTGGGCTTATATTCCGGTGGTAAGGAGATAGAAAATGAGCAAGTATCACAGTAATAAAATCACATAGATTTTATTAACATGATAAGTTCTTTCAAAAAAGAAAAAAATAGAACAAGGTAAGGGACAGCAAGAGTGCAGAAGGAGGGTGCTCTTTACAGTTTATAATCAAGAGCTCAGAGTGGTCCTCACTGAGAAGATAGCAGTTGACCCAAAACTGAAAGGGAGGAGCTTATTTCAGTGTCTAAATCTACATAAAGTTCTGCAGTGATTGGATATCTTGAGACTTAAGTCTCCTTTTTTGCTTTGGAGGTGTTTTGAAATGCCAAAGTCTTTAAGGAGTCCCTGGATAGTGCAAAAGGTTAACAGTTGGCTGCTAATTGAAGGACTCATGCACAGGCCTGGCCATCTACTTCCAAAAAGTCAGCCAATGGAAACTCTGCAGCAAAATTTCACTCTGAGACACATGGTGTCTCCACAAGTCTGAATCTACTAGATGGCTACTGGTTTTTGTAGCAGTGGTAGTTCAGTGCTAGAATTCTCACCTTCCATGCAGGTTTGATTCCTGGCCGATGTATTTCATGTGTAGCTACTACCCATCTGTCAGTGGAGGCTTGTATGTTGTGTTGGACAGGTTCAGTAGAGTTTCTAGACTAAGACAGACTGGAAAGAAAGGCCTGGCAATTTACTTCTAAAGAGCCAATGAAAACCCTATGGATTACAACATCGACTCCACAAGTGATCATGGATGGGAATGATGCAGGACCATGCAGAATTTTGTCCCATTCTACATGTTATCATGTACATGTTGTCATCATGAGTCAGTGGCTGACTTGACAGCAGCTAACAATAATCAACAAAGCCTTTAAAATTAGAGGAAGATATGTGGACTCTTTAATTATGCAATTAAAATGATTTTGTGATTAAACTTCATCTTTGTCTAAATGAGTCCCCAGCTGTAACAAGGTTTGGCCCTAAGCAACATTCCATGTAGAAGACCAAGTGACACTATCAGTCAGTGGTACTAATGATTCTAGTGGGATTTTGCCTTTCCTTTCAATCTGAAGGAATTATAAGGCTTCCACATATTACTCTTATCATCTCCTGAGTTTATTTGGTTAATGAGTCTGCTTAAATTGATACTTTCTTCCATCACCTTATATCCTTTCTCATTTCTTGGTACACTTTCTTATGTTCTATCTAGGCAGTCATCATTTTCTCATTGGTCTCTGGTTATCAAATCCCACTCTGCTGTTTTTAATTATATTTGGTCATAGGTGCAAGGCAAGTACCAAAACACAGTATTCCTATTTATGCCTGTAGTTTCAGGTGAAGAAAAAACACCAACCAACCAGGCAGCCAGACAAACTAACAAAAATAGGTCCGTCTATGAACAAAACATCTTCCACAGTTAAAAAGTCACCCTATAAAAAAATCCCTGAAAACTATAATATGGGAACATTTCACCAGGAGTTTTCAGAACTTTTGTTTGCCTCGATTATCTGTGTAATCTACTTTCCATTTCCTCTTTCTCATAAGGAAAATCTTTTTGATATTTCTTGTATTCACTGGCTTTACTTTTCAAAGTAAAGATTGATATCCTAGGCATTAGGGAGCTGAAGTGGACTGGTTTTGGCCATTTTGAATCAGACAACTGTATGCCAAGAATGACAAGTTGAAAAGGAATGGTGTGGCATTCATTACAAAGGACATTTCAAGATGTGTCCTGAAGTACAATGCTGTCAGTGATAGGAAAATATCCATACACCTACAAGGAAGATCAGTTAATACGACTATTATTCAAATTTATGCACCAACCACCAAAGCCAAAGATGATGAAGATTTTTACCAGCTTCTGCTGTCTGAAACTGACTGAACATGCAATCAGGATGTGTTAATTATCACTGGTGACTGGAATGCAAAAGTTGGAAACAAGGAAGAATCACCGGTAATGGTGAAATTTGGCCTTGGTGACAGAAATAATGCAGGAAATCAGATGATAGAATTTTGCAAAACCAACGACTTACTCATTGCAAATACCTTTTTTCAACAACACAAATGGCAGATGTACACGTGGACTTATCCAGATGGAACACACAGGAATCAGATTGACTATATCTGTGGCAAGAGGCAATGGGAAAGCACAGTATCTTCAGCCAAAACCAGGCTAGGAGCTGATTGTGGAACGGACCATCAACTGCTCATATGAAAGTTCAACTTGAAGTTAAAGACAATTAAAACAAGTCCACAAGAGCGAAAATAAGATCTAGAATATATCCCTCCTGAATTTAGAGAACATCTAAAGAATAGATTTGATGCATTGAACACCAGTGACTGAAAACCAGAAGAATTTTGGGATGACATCAAGAGCATCATCCATGAAAAAAGCAAGAGGTCACTAAAAAGAAAAGAAGACCAAACTGGATGACAGAAGTGACTCTGAAACTTGCCCTTGAGCAGAGAGTAGCTAAAGCAAATGGAAGAAAATGACAAGATAAAAGAGCTGAACAGAAGATTTCAAAGAACAGCTCGAGCAGACAAAGCCACGTACTATAATGAAATGTACAAAGACCTGGAGTTAGATAAGCAAAAGGGAAGAACACACTTGGCATTTGTCAAAGCTGAAAAAATTTAAGCCTCGAGTTGCAATATTGAAAGGTTCTATGGGCAAAATATTGAATGAAGGAGGAAACATCAAAAGAAGATGGAAGGAATATGCAGAGTCACCATACTAAAAAGAACTGGTAGATCTTCATCCATTTCAGAAGGTGGCATATGATCAAGAACCAATGGTACTGAAGGAGGAAGGCAAAGCTGCACTGAAGGAATTGGCAAAGACCAAGGCTCAGGAATTGACAGAATACCCTTGAGATGTTTCAACAAATGGATGCCCTGCTGGAGGCACTCACTTGGTTATGACAAGAGATTTGGAAGACAGCTACCTGGGCAACTGAGTGGAAGAGATCCATATTTGTACCCATTCCAAAGAAAGGTGATCCCACAGAATGTGGAAATTATCAAACAATATCATTAATATGGTATGTAAGTAAGATCTTACTGAGGATAATTCAAAAAACGGTTGCAGCAGTATATTGACAGAGGACTTCCAGAGGTGCAAGCTGGATTCAGAAGAGGATGTGGAAAAAGGGATATCAGCTGCTGTCAGATGGATCTTGGCCCAAGGCAAAGAATACCAGAAAGATTTTTACTTGTGTTTTATTGACTATGCAAAGACATTTGATTGTGTGGATCATAACAAATTATGGATAACATTGAGAAGAATGGAAATGCCAGAAGACTTAATTGTACTCATGAGGAATCTATAAGTTGACCAGGAGACTGTCGTTTGAACAGAACAAGGCAACACTGCATGGTTTAAAATTAAGAAGGGAGTGCATCAGGATTTCACCATACTTATTCAATCTATATGCTGAGCAAATAATCCAAGAAGGTGGACTATATGAAGAAGAACATGGCATCAAGATTGGAGGAAGAATTATTAACAACCTGCGATATGCTGATGACAACTTTGTGAGGATGACTTGAGGCACTTACTGATAAAGACTGAAGAATATAGTCTGCAGTATGGATTACATCTCAATATAAAGAAAACAAAAATCCTCACAACTGGACCTACAAGCAGCATTACAATCAATGGAGAAAAGATTGAAGCTGTCAAAGACTTCACATTGCTTGGTTCTACAATAGATGCCAATGGAAGCAGCTGTCAAGACATTACTTGACATATAGTACTGGGCAAGTCGGCTGCAAAGGACCTCTTTCAAGTGCTGAGAAGCAAAGATGTTTCCTTGAGGACTAAGGTGTGCCTGACACAAGCCATAATATTTTCAATCACCTCATATTTGTGTGATAGCTGGACAAGGAATAAGGAAGACTGAAGAAGAGTTGATGCTTTTGAGTTGTGGTGCTGACAAAGAATGCTGAAAGTACCATGGACTGCTAAAGAACTAACAGATCTGTCCTGGAGGAAGTGCAGCTGAAATGCTCTTTGGAAGCAAGAATGGCCAGACTTCGTCTCACCTATTTGGTCATGTTGTCAGCAGGGATCATTCCCTGGAGAAGGATGTCATGCTTGGTAAGATGGAGGGTCAACTAAAGAGGGGAAATCCTTCAACGAGATGGATTGACACGGTGGCTGTGACAATGGGTTCAAGTATAGCAAGGATCATGGAGCTGGCATGCAATCGGCCAGTATTTTGTTCTGCTGTGTATAGGGTCACTATAAGTCAGAAACAACTCAATGACACCTAAAAACAGCAACAACAACACATAAAGTTCAGTGGAAGAGAATATCCCAGGCAAAGGATACAGCTAATGCAAGGTCACTAAGGCAGGAATGAGTTTGCTATGTTAAAGGTACAGAAAACAGCGCAGTTTGAGTGTGAAGGGAAGAAGTGCCAGAGAATGGTTGGTGCTATAATACAGGGCTTTGTAAACTGGATTAAGGAGGTAGATTTTATTCCTAGGGTGATATGAAATCATAGATGAGTTTATACTAGGAAAGGAGATTCTCTGACTTATGCTTTAAAAATATAACAAATATTGGGAAGGATGTGGAGAAATCTGCACACCTGTCCATTGCTGATGAGAATGTAAAATCATACTGCTGCTTTGGAAAATTATGTGGTGGTCCCTCAAAAAGTTAAACATAGAACTACTTAAACATATGATCTAGCAATTCCAATCTTATACACCCAAGGGACTTATAAGCTGCAATGCAAACACACGCATACATGTACATAAACGTATATTGCAGCACTATTCACAATAGTCAAAAGGTGGAAACAACTGAAATGTATGTCAATAGATGAATGTTAAAAAAAAATGTATATACATACAATGGCATATTAGTCAGCCCTGAAGAGAAATTAAGTCCTGCTACATGCCACAACACGAATGAATCCTAAAAACATGCTGAATTAAGTAAACCAATCACAAAAGGACAAATATGCTCCCACTAATATAAAATACCCAGAATAGGCAAATATGTAGAGATCAAAGTTTAATAATGGTTACTAAGGTCTAGAGGAGGAGCAAAGGGGGAATTATTGTAAGGGTTATAGATCCTCATCCTGGCTACATATTAAAATCAGCTGAGTATCTTTTTGAGCATAACCATGTTGGCCCTATGCTAAAGATTCTGATTCAGGATCTGGGGACTCCGATCTGATGTGGGACACAGAGGCAATGTTATAAAAACTTCCTAGTTGATTGTTTGTGTACTTAAGACTAAGTTTCTATTAAAGGTGATGGAAAACTTTGCAATGGATATTGAGGATAGTTGCCCAACATAATGTAATTGATGTCATTGGATTGTACACATGGAAAATGCTGAATTGGCAAATGGTGTATTATCTATATATTTTTTTACAACAATGAAAAGAGCACTGTAACTTCTGGTTGAAAGTGGTTTGAAGGAAGTAAGAACAGAAGCAGAAAAAAAAGTGAAAAACTACTAATGCAATCCAAAATTGAGAAGATGGTTGCTTTGGTCCTATAGTGGTGCTCTAACAGAAAAGAACAAAAATGGATGGCTTAAACAAACAAGGATTTATACAGAGGCTAGAAGTCCGAATTCAAAGTGCCAGCTCCAGAGGCCCCTTGACCTTAGGCTTCAGCTCTGCCTCTTGCTCCTGGCCCACTGAAGCTGAAGGCTCCTCCTAACTCTGGCTGCTGAGGCTGACAAACCAAACGTTGACAAGTAAAATGGCACAGTCCCAAGATTATCAAGCAGCATGTCAGGTCACTAGTTCAAGTCCAGAAACAGTCCCAAGTTTGGCAGGCAAATGGCAGGCTGCCGAATGAAGATTCAGCTACATGCAGGGTCCAAGAAAGCAAAAAATATCAGAGAGATTTCTCAAAGCTATCTTCTTATATACTTGAAGCAGACCACATCCCTAAGGCAGTTAGCTTCTCACAGTAAATTCAATCATGCAGTTGATTACCAGTCTCATCATGAGGGTATCACTACATCCTGCTGCCCAACCACTCAAAACCAGGACCAGCCAAGTTGACACATAACCTTAATTACCACAATGGTGTTTTAGTTAGAGAAGTCATAGTGGAGATGGAATGAAATAAAGTCACTTTGGAATATGTTTCATGGGAGAATTAATGACCTTGATGAAAGATTCAATGTGAAAGTTGAGGGAAAGAGAGGAATCAAGAATTACTTCTAAATTTTTGCCCTGAGCAACTGAGAATGGGAAAACTGCAGGAAGATAATATGGAAGAAGAGGGGAGTCAAGAGTTCATTTTTATCGAACAGGATCCACATCTCACACTATATAGAAAAACTAGCTCAAGATGGATCAAAGACCTAAATGTAAAACTGAAAACCATAAAGATTTTCAAAGAAAAAATAGAGGCAAACGTAAGGGCCTTAATGCATGGTATATATACTATCAAACATGACTAAAAATGTACAAACAGAAGAAGATGAAATAGATGATTGAGACTTCCTAAATATTAAAAGTTTATGTGCATCGAAAGATCTCACCAAAAGAGTAAAGAGAGAACTTAAAGAGTGGGAAAAACTTTTGGCAATGATGTATTGGATAAGGTACTAATCTCTAAAATTTGTAGAAAACTTCCACACCGCAATGTCAAAAAGACAGACAACCTAATTAAAAAATGGGCAAAAGACGTGAACAGACCCTTCATCAAAGAAGATATTCAAGCAGTTACAAACATATGAAGAAATGCTCGTGATCATTAGCCTTAGAGAGATGCAAATCAAAACAACAATGAGATATCATCTCACTCCAGCATTAACACCGAAGTTAAAAAAAATCAGAAAACAGCAAATGCTAGTGAGGGTGTGGAGAAAGTGTATGTGGAACCCTTATATACAACTGGTGGAAGTGTAAAATAGTGGAACCACTGTGGAAAGTGGTATGGCACTCCCCTAAGAAGTTGGAAATAGAAATACCATATGATCCAGTAATTCCACTACTAGGCATATGTCCTAGAGAAATAAGAACTGTGACACAAACAGATATATGCACACCCATGTTCATCACAATAGCAAAAAGGTAGAAACAACTTAAGTGCTCATCAACAGATGAGTGGTTAAACAAACTATGGTACACACACACAACGGAATACTACACAGCGTTAAAGAATAATGATGAATCTGTAAAACACCTCATAACATGGATGAACTTAGAGGACATTATACTGAATGAAATTAGTCAATCACAAAAGGGCAAATATTGTATGAGACCACTATTGTAAAAGAATTAAGAAAAGGTTTACACACAAAAGGAATAACTGTTTGAAGGTTACCAGTGGTGGGAGGGGAAGGGAGGGTAAATCACTCTTATTAACTCTTATTAACTTGGATGAAGGGAAAGGCAATATAGAATAAGAGGGAGGTCAGCACAAAATGATCAAGGCAATGGAAGCCACAAGAAGTGCACAAGAGTTAAAGGCAACAGAAGTGTATATTACTACATACATACACAATCCTGCAATAACAATAATCTGTGAGTGGGCATATACATAGACACCCAAACTGAACAGGAATGGGAAGGCAAATGGGACTATAACAATGAATAGATGTAGGTGACAGATGATATCTCAACCTATATATTTATATTTGCTGCAAATATATTGATGAATGTAGTAGAGCATACCGGGGGCAAAATTATGAAAACTTCTTAACCATAACCAAACACCTTGAGGGACTAAGTCTCTGGGCATGGGGGCTCAGGGGATACTAAGGTCAATTGGCATAACATGGTCCACAAAGAAAATGTTCTACATTCTACTTTGGTGAGTAGTGAGTGGGGTCTTAAAAACTTGTGAGTGGCCATGTAAGGTGCAGCTATTGTCTCCCAATCCAGAGCAAAGAAAAGTGAAGAAGATCAAAAATTCGAGGAAAAGTCAAAAGACTAGTAGACCATGTGAATTCTAGCCTCCATGACCCTGAGACCAGAAGAATTAGATCATGACCTGCTACCACTGCTGACTGCCCTGAAAGGGGTCACAATAATAGGTCCTGGATAGAGTTGGAGAAAAAATGTGGAACAAAAATCAAAATGCCTGCCATACTCTGCTGACCTTGGTATTTTCTAATGGACTTATTGGTCAGAGGAAGACTGGTGGAACCCCTGAGATTATGGCCCTTAGAAACCCTTTAAGCCAGGAACTGAACTCAATTCCCATATCTCAACTCTCAGCAAAATGATTGACAGGTCTATGAGGTGAACAGTAATGCCAGGAAGGTATGCGTTCATTAGAACAATCAACTATCTGAGATCAAGAAAACAGCATTTGTTCAGGGACAGAGCTAGGGAGGCTGAAGGGGATGGGGAAGAAGGACAAAGGGAAGGAGTGGTCTCAAGGAGGAAGTGAGAAGAATGCTGTTGCATTGTGAGGATTGCAGTTAATGTCACAAAGCATAATGTGTATGGATTGTTGAGTGGAAAACCAATTTGCTCTCTAAACTTTCACTCAAATCACAATTAAGTAAATAAGTAAATAAACAAATGCACCCACCAAAAAAAGTTCAATTTAAAACACATAAAGTCAGAAATGATTCTTCAACATCTAATTGGAGATGTCAAATAGGCAACTTTATATGTGAATCTGGAATTCCAGAGGGGGACTAGAGCTGAAGATATGAGTTAGGAAATCAACCTCATGGAGACATTTAAATCCTAGGAGGAGAGGATAGAGAAGAGAAAAGGCTCACAAGAGATGTACTAAGTGCTACTGACTGAAGAAATTAAGGTAAGTGTAGAGAAGTGATGTAGGTTTGGGCAATACTGAGGTAGATAATTGAAGATATTGAGAAGGGCACCTCAGTGGGACAGTTGAAGTAGGCTGCGAAGAAAACTGAGACTAATCTCAGGCTAGGGAGCAGAAGGAAAGCTTGGACAACATAGGGAGATTTGCTGACCACAGAGTAGAAGTTTCCCAGGACATTGTTAAAGGGTTTATGTGCATAGTCAGTACTGTGGTGTCTCTTTCAGAACCCCATTGCTCAACTGGTGCATCTACTCCTGTGGAAGCCCTAATGGCTCAGTTTCCCCCATCTCTGGAGAAGTTTCCCTGACTGACAAGAACCTGCTTGACCAAAAGTTTATAGACTTCACTCTGACAGTGACCCCACAGCCCTTTATGGGCAACTGAAAAAGGAGACAAAAGGCCCCCATTTTCCTTAAGGGAAGCACCTCTATGGTGTGATTTATGCTCCAGAGGACCCTATCTTCTTGGTTAAGGCTAAAGCTAGAATTCACCTGAGAACATATCTGTAATTGCTTCTTTCCCTTTCATGTCTTGCTTTGCTTATTGCCTTACATGTGTTATTTTGAAGAATATCCCTACAATAAAGCACTCACACCCACTTGCCTATCACAGGCTCTGCATATAGGCATGCATTTTAAGACCTGAGGCCAAGAGACTTGGAGAAAGGAATTCTGGACTTGTCACTCATTAGTCATTGGCAACAGGACTCTATTACAGTGGTAGATACAGTAAACGTAGCCCATGGCTTATGCTAACAGTATACTTGCTAACATCATCACCTATTGTGACCTGAGGCAGGCTACAAATGAAAGGGGATATACTGGTTCTTAGAATACCTTATATTTGGGAGACATTGGAGAAGGAGTACTTACGGGAACTGTGAAATTGGGTGGTTGTTGCAGAATGTAAATGATTCTTTGCAGAGAGAAAATGCAGGATCAGGGCAATCAGTCACCAATTTAAAGCAAAATGTGAAAGTCAAAGGCCTCCTTGGCAGTTGTAGAGAGAAATCCTCATCTCCCACAGTGAAATATGAAGACTAGATCTGGAACTTTACTGAAAGAGTGGCAGAATTTTGGAGAAGGCTGAATTTCAGCCTGGAGAGTCTCCTAAGCCAAAGTCACAGGCTCTGATAAGAAAAAAGTGAGATGTTGAGATTTGGGATGAAATATATAAATAAATGTATGAAGACTTTGAACAACTAGATTCTCCTGAAACTTCCTGTCCTGCAAGAATATCCCATTACCCTTGATGGAAGATAGAATACCCTTCTTGTTGAAAGAACATACAGACACCTCAAATGGGGCAGATGTCATACAGGAAATTCTGACTTCCTCAGCATCTGCTCCATTCTTCCCTTCTCGTTGTCAGACAAATAATGAGAATCAAATCTCAGCATGACTCCAGTGGGCAAGGGTTAGTTTTCTTGTTTAGAAGGTGGAGAGTGAACCAAAACTTTATCTACAATAATATGGATTTCTACACAGAAAATCCATGACACTCTAAACACACTATTAGAAATTGTAAGAGAACTCACCAAGATTGCGAGATCCAAGATAAATGATATTTCTGTATAGAAGCAACAAAAAATGTAATTTAAAAGATACCTTTATAATAGTGATGACACAACAACAAAATAAGACCCAAGAGAATAGTTCCAACAAAAGGTGGGAAAGACTTTTATGGATAAAACAATAAAATTTAATTGAAAGACAAGAGAAGCCCTAATAAATTGGGAACACAGGCCAGGACAGAGAACTATCTGTGTCTGTCTGTGCTAGTCGCTAGATTTTTCTCATATCATTCCTTTCACTGAATTGTGATCTTTCAAGGAAAAAAAAAAAAAGAACATGTAAAGAAACTTTTGTCATTGGTCTGAGGTCCTCCTGGCTTTATGTAGCATGGCAAAACAGGACCAGCTCTCTACCTTACCCAGGTCTGTGACTCATGTGGTTGCTCTTAGGTGCCATTGAATTATCCACAACTCATAGTGACCCCATGTACAACAGAACAAAACACTGCTGGGTCCTGCACCAGCCTCACAATCCTTGCTATACCTGAGCCCATCATTGGAGCCATTGTGTCAATCCATTTCATTGAGGACCTTCCTCTTTTTCATTGACCCTCCACTTTACCAAGCATTCCTTTACCAGGGAATGGTCCCTTCTGATAACGTGATGAAAGTAAGTAAGAAAAAGTCTGGCCATTCTCGCTTCCATGGAGCATTCCAGCTGCACTTCTTTCAGGACAGATTTTTTAGTTCTTTTGGCAGTCCTTGGTACTTTCTGTATTCTTCCCCAACATCACAACTCAAGAGCATCAACTTTTCTTTGGTCTTCCTTATTCATTGTCCAGCTCTCACATGCATATGAGGTGATTGAAAATATCATGGCTTGGGTTAGGCACACCTTAGTCTTCAATGAGACATCTTTGCTTTTCAGCACTTTATGGAGGTCTTTTGCAACAGATTTGCGCAATTCAATAAATATATCATCTGATGACTGCTGCTTCCATTGGTGTTGATTGTGGACCCAAGTAATATGAAATCTCTGACAACTTCAATCTTTCCTCTATTTATCATGATACTTCTTATTGATCCAGTTGTGAGAATTTTTGTTTTCTTTATATTGAGGTGCAATCCATAGTGCAGACTGCAGTCTTTAATCTTCATCATTAAGTACTTTGTCATCCTCACTTTCATCAAGCAAAGTTGTGTCATCTGTGTATCACAGATTGTTAATGATTCTTCCTCCAATCCTGATGTCACATTCTTCTTCATATAGTTGAGCTTCTCGGATTATTTGCACACCATACAGATTGAATAAGTGTGGTAAAACGATGTAATCCTGATGCATTACATTTTCCAGTAATATATCAGACAGTGTTTCACTGCTATTCATAAGGTTTTCACTGTCCAATTCTTTGAGAAGTGGATGACCCTGTGGTGGTTAAATTTGTGTGTCAACTTGGCTGGGCCTGGTTAAGTGGCTGGGCAGCTGGATGTAGTATTTCCCATGATGAGATTGATAATCAACTCCATGGTGGAATCTCCTGTAAGCAGCTGAGTAGCTGCCTTGGGGATGTGGTCTGCTTCCTGTATATTAGGAGAAGCCTTGGAGAATGGTCTCTAGCTTATGGCACGACTGAACCCTACATGTAGCCGTGTCATTGTTCAGCAGCCTGCTGTGCTCTGCTTACCTTGGGATTTTCCAATGGACTCGAATCAATGGCCTGCTGTGTTGTTTGGTAACATCTGGGCTGTACCATTTATTTGTCGACCTTAGGTGAGAAAAGAGATCCATATTTGTGCCCATTCCAAAGAAAGGTGATCCCACAGAATGTAGAAATTATAGAACAATATCATTAATATCACATGCAAGTAAGATCTTA
>NW_006921808.1:2668389-2674502 GCF_000298275.1 Orycteropus afer afer
GAGATGGATTGATACGGTGGCTGCGATGATGGGCTCAAGTATAACAGGGATTGTGGGGCTGGCGCGGGATTGGGCAGTGTTTCGTTCTGCTGTGCATGGGTGGCTATGAGTCGGAAACGACTCGACTGCACTTAACACCAACAACAAGAGGCTTGATAGCCTCAGCAGCCAGTAGTTGCCTGAGTGAAGAGATGCTTCTATCTTCAGTGGGCCAGGAGCAAGAGGGAGAGCTGAAGCCCAAGGTCGAGGGGCTTTCACACAGCTCCTAGATTCTGGCAGTTTGAACTCGGACTTCTAGCCTCCTGAACTGTAAGAGAATAAACTCCTTTTTGTTCAAGCCATCCCATTTGTGGTATATTCTTGTCAGAGTGGCACTAAGTAACTGGAAGAGACCCCTTCTTCTTCTAAGTCTGTCTTAGTCTGGAAGCTCCACTGAAACCTGTCCACCATGGGTGACCCTGCTGGTATTTGAAATACAGGTGGCATAGCCTCCAGCCTCACAGCAACACACAAACCACCATAGTATGACAAACTGACAGATGAGCAGTGACCATGACTCATACCCTGTCCGTAAATCCACCCCACTCCCTGCTCTTTATTTACAATATTGGACATCTGTCTTCCTTGCTATCTTTCTGATCAATCCAACTAATATCATCTCATGCTTAGAGCTATTGTTTCCAATTTCCTCTTCATTTGTGGCTCCTGGCAATTGTACTTTCTTGTAAAGTTAGCAATGCATTCAGAATATTGGTTGCTATATGTTTACTCTAGATATTTGATGCAGGATTCTTTTCAGGTTATCTGTTTAAATACATTATCAACACTGAGAGTCTCCAACCATTCTTGGTCTTTAATTAAAGTGTTCTGCTTTTTTTTTTTTTTTTTGAATAAACAGTGTATTCATAAATATGTTCTTTAACTCATTCTGTTGTTATCTCTTTTCAAAGGATCATTTAGCTCATTGGTATTCATAGTAATAATTGTGATACTTTATTTAATATTCTATCTTATTTTTATTTTTTATTCATTTTAGTTTGTGGTTTCCTTGTTTTCCTTTTCTTTAATTTTGTTGATTTGCTGTCTATTTTCCAGTTGTTATTTATTTTTAATGCATTTTATTGAAATGCAATTTATGTAGAGTGAAATACACAATTTTTTTTTTTTTTTTGTGGCACAGTGCTCCCTCCCCTCCCCTGCCACCCTTGGCAACCAGTAAAGAAAGTTTCCCTCCTTATATAAACCTTTCTTTGACCCTCCACAACAACAAACTAATACTATATTTGTCCTTCTGTGATTGACTTATTTCACTCAGCATAATGTCCTCCAAGTCCATCCATATTATGTGTTGTTTTGCAGACTCTACATTATTCTTTAGTACTGCATGGCATTCCATTATGTGTACGTACCATAGGTTGGTCATCCATTCTTCCACCGACAGGCACGTGGATTGTTTCCATCTTTTTGCTATTCTAAATAGTGCTGTGATGAACATAGGTGTGCATATATCTGTTCCTGTCCTGGCTCTCACCTCTCTAGGATATTGGGATTGCTGGATCAAATGGTATCTCCAAATCCAGCTTTCTAAGGAATCGCCATGTTGCTTTCCACAGTGGTTATATCACTTCACAGTCCGACCAGCAGTGTATTGAGAGTCCTAATCTCTCCTCATCCCCACCAACATTTGTTATTTTGTCTTGTTGAACCTTGCCATCAGTGCTGGGGTGAGATAGTATCTTATTATTGTTGTTTTGATTTGCATCTCTCTGATGGCCAATGATTGTGACCCTCTCTTCAAGCTGGCCACCTGAATATCCT
Organism: Orycteropus afer afer; assembly: GCF_000298275.1. Taxonomy (NCBI): domain Eukaryota; kingdom Metazoa; phylum Chordata; class Mammalia; order Tubulidentata; family Orycteropodidae; genus Orycteropus; species Orycteropus afer. The sequence goes on from NW_006921808.1 coordinate 2,670,208, forward strand.
TCTTGATGAAGGATATTGGATTGTTAATTCCTTTGCTGTTGAGGTGTTGGAGTTTTCTATAAATCTTAGAGATAAGTTTGTCAGATATACAATTATTGGCAAATATGAATTTGGTGCTGTCATTTTGTTATGTGCTTTTTCATATCTTTCATAATATTTTTCGATATCTTTGTTCCATATAATTTTCTATGCTGAGCTCATTTTGTTTATAAATTGTGTTATCACTTCCTTTGTTGCTATTTTAGTATTTGCTAAATATTTGTGCTGGTCCTCTTTTTTATTTTGATGTGAAGGTTTATCATTATTCTTTGAGGTAACCCTGTGATTTATATATAGTTTTCTTGCCAAGTTTAGAACAGTCTGTTCTATCTTGTAGTTGTCTTGACTTATCTACCATCTAGAAGTTCTGTAACTACACAGTTTTTTCTCTGTTTTAGGTTTGTTGTTGTCCTCATTTGTCGACTGATGTCTCTGGTTCTCTGTGTACAATCTTGTAGGCTTATTTACTTTGGATGCTTCCATAGCTGGGCTGGTTTCTGGGTTATGTCATCATGTATGTTAATGGTCAGTTGTTGTGTGTTGTTGTTGCTTTTCTACCCAAAGGGCTCCCTCCCTTTAGCATCTCTTGTAAGGTTGGTCTGCTTTTAACAAATTCCCTTGTTGTTGTTGTTGTTGTGTGCCGTCGAGTCGGACCTGACTCATAGCGACCCCTCCTTGGGTTTCCGAGGCAGTATCACTACGGAAGTAGATTTCCCCATCTTCCTTCCGAGGAGTGGCTGGGGGGGTTGAACCACCAGCCTTCTGGTTAGCAGTTGAGTGCCTTAGGCACTATGCTACCACAAATTCCCTTAATCTCTGCTTATCTGGAAATGTCCTAATTTCATGATCATATTTGAGGGACAGTTTTGCTGGGTACAAAATTTTTGGTTGGAAATTTTTCTCTTTCAGGTTTTTGTATATAATATCCCATTGTCTTCTCACCTGTATGGTTTCTGCCAAGAAATCTGAGCTTAGTCTTATTGGTTGCTCCTTGTGGGTAATTTTTCATTTTTTCCCTGGCTACTTTCATGATTCTTGCTTTCTCTTTGGTTTTGGTGAGTTTGATGATGATATGTCTTGGTGATTTTCTTTTGGGGTTTATACTGTTTGGGGTTTGCTGGACTTCCCAAATGGATATATTCTCATCTTTCATCATACCAGGAAAATTCTCTTCCAACAAATCTTTGACAATTTTCTCTGTGGTTTTATTTTTTCTCTTCCTATTCTGGAATTCTGATTACACTTAGGTTATTTCTTTTGATAGTATTCCACATTTGATGGTATCCCACATGAACCTTAGGCTTTCTTCATTTTCTTTTGACCTTTTTTCTGATTGATCCCTTTCCAAAGAAGTATTGAGGTATTTGCCTTCAATCTCACTAATTCTGTCTTGCATTGATTCAATTATACTCCTTTGCCCATTCAGTGTCTTAGCTATTTCTGAAAATTTAGAATTAATCTGCTATATTTCTGTGTGTAGAATTTGTATCATTTCTAATTTTTCATTTATTTAGTCATATGGTTCTTATATTGTCTTTTGAAATTGTCATGGGGTTTTCTCTGTGCTTTCCTCAATTTTGTCAGTGTTTTCCTTGATCTGTCTCTCAATTTGTTGAAGATACCTAAATATAATACTTTTGAATCCTTATCAGGAGTTCCAATGCAGTGTCTTCCTCAGGGATGTGTTTTGGGTCTGTATCCTGGTCCCTTGTTTCTCCTGCTTTATCTTGCTTCTTTATGTGGACTGTAATGCTCTGTTTTCTCTGAGGCATTGTGACATTTTTATGTTTATATTTAATTGGTGATTGTATCTTAGAGTTACTTGCCCATGATATTCATTTTCTTTGTTTTGTTTGTATGTTATCTATGTAAGCAGGGTACTGTGCTGTGCTTCTCTATTCACTAGTTGGCAGCACTTATACATTCACCCACCTGTCTCCTTTCCTGTTGTCAGCCTTTCATATGTCTCTGCCATCCTTGGCAAACAGAGCCTGTTCTTAGGACTCTGGAATTTGAATGAGAATGCTGTCACTTTAAATATACAATCAAATTGCTGCCACATGTAAACAATCAAAATGGCTGCACCCTCCAGATAGGGGAAAGTCCGCAGCTCAGGTTGTCTCCTTCCTTGCCACCAGTGCAGTCATCCTTGCAGCCCTTGGTGACTAGGGCTGATCTTTAGGTCGATTCTCAGGTCCCAACACCACTTGGAAATATTCAGGCTGTTGGTCCCATCAGAGTAGCTGAGAGCCTGCAGTTTTGACTTTCTCCATACTCATTGTTTTTATTCAGGTTTTCCTACCATTCCCACTAGTTGGTGCCTAATCCACTTCTGGGCTCCAGGATTATCTTCTGTATCTCTGTCAATTGTTTTCTCTTTTCTTTGTTGAGGAGGGTCTGTGTCACCTGTCTGCCTATTCCTCCATCTTACCGGAAGTCTCTTATTTATTTATTTTTTTAATCCCCATGTCAGATTTGGGGACTTTATACTTTCCCACTCCAATAGCAGTTATGTTCCCTTTCCTCGTACTCAACTAAGTCCATGTTTTCTTCACCACTATTAAATAATCTTGATGGCACATAACAACAATTAAATGATAGCAAAAGTCAACTGTTTCCCTCACCAAGACATTCTATTCCCTATTTCCTCCTCTACCCTGCACAAGATGAGACTTTAGAAAAATCTCATTTATCTACTCTCCTCTTCCCCAAGCTGAAATGATCAATTTTTGAACATTTTTACTTCCACCTTTCTGTCCTAACATCCATATTTCCAGGTTTTGCTGACAGAATTTAATAAATTTATTCTAAGCTATTAGAATTTATCTTGCAGTAGGTCTCTTCTATTTAAAGAAAAATACTTTCATTAATTCTTAAATTAAACATTTTCAGGTGGCCATTTTTTAATTCAGTTTTTACTGTGATTTAGGTGGAAGTTTACAGAGCAAATTCATTTTCCATACAGCAGTTCATACACATTTTGTTTGACTACAATTCTCCATAATGTAACTGCTCTCTTCCAACTTCCTCACCATAGTTATCTCTTCCCTGTGTCCTTCCCTCCAATGCACTCTTGCCCCTTTACCAGCTGTCTCCCTATGCAAACAGTGCCCTTCTGTTCTCCCATGATTGATCACTTCAAGGAGTGTATCTACCTGATGTAAATGTTCACCCCATTTACCTGTCTATTGTTTGGTTGGAAACCACAGGAGTGAGTTCAGTTCCAGACCTGAAGGGTAAGTAGGGGCCATAGTCTCAGGAGTCTCACCAGGTTCTATCAGACCAGCAAACCTGAGCTTTTTTTTTTCTTTGTCATGATTCTGAGTTTTGTTCCACATTGTTCTCCAACTCTATCCAGGATCTCCTGCACTGATCCCCCTCAGGGTGGTTGGCAGTGGTAGCCAGACACCATCTAGTTCTTCTGGTCTCATGGTCATATAGATTGAGAATTGCATGATCCCAGTCTTGCAAGAGACTGGGCTAATTGTTTCCATGCATCTTTGTTTTTCTTCATTTTTCTTTACTCTGGATGAGGAGAGACCATTTGCTGCATCTAGATGGCCACTTGCAAGCTTTTAAGACCCTAGTTGCTACTCACCCAAATAGGATGTAGAACAATGTTTTTGTGTAGTATGTTATGCCAATTGAGCTTGATGTCCCCTGTGACCACAGTCCCAGGCCTACAGGTCCAACCACTCACTCCCTCCAGGTAACTGGCTGTGGCCAAGAAGCCACCAGAACTTTGCCCCTTGTCAGCTCTATTATACACCCAGACATTTTTACAGCACATACAAACACACATGTAAAAACATTGTCTCCTAACCCTATACATGGCTATGGGCACACTCCCCACCCTGCCTAGACAAACCTGATTGTTCAGCCTCCACCCATCTATCCACTCATAGATCAATGCTTGCCATCACTGACATAGTACTGTTCATTTTTATTGTCTGTGCCACCAGGGTACCTCTCTATGTCTTCCTCTTCCTCAGCACAGATGGCCATTTTTAGTATATATTTGACTATGTGGGTATGAAAATATCTATGAAGGTGTGAAATCTATATCTATCTATCTATCTATCTATCTATCTATCTATCTATCTATGTATCTTATATCTGTCTATCTATCTATTTATATCTATCTATCTATCTATCTATCTATCTATAGAGCGCTCTGGTAGCATAGTGTCTAAGACACTTGACTGCTAACCAGAAGGCTGTCAGTTCAAACCCTCCCCAGCCACTCCTTGGAAGGA
>NW_006921808.1:2674687-2675804 GCF_000298275.1 Orycteropus afer afer
TATACCACCACACATCTGTCAGTTTGTTGTACTGTGGTGGCTTGAGTGTTACTATGAGGCTATGAGGCACCACTATATCAAATACCAGCAAGGTCACCCAAGGTGGACAGCTTTCAGAGAATCTTCCAGGCTAAAACAGACTTGGAAGAAGGAAGAGGCCATCCACTTCTCAAAGAATTGGCCAGTGAAAACCTTATGAATAGCAGTGAAGCACTGATATATTATTGGAAAACTTTATGAGTAGCTCTGAAACATTGTCCAATGTAGTGCCAGAAGATGAGCCCCTCAGGCCAAAGGCACTTAAAATAGCACTGGGGAAGAGCTGCCTCCTCAGAGTAGAGCCAATCTTAATGACACAGATGAGTAAAACTTTCAGGGCCTCCATTTGCTGATGTGGAATGACTTAAAATGAGAAGAAACAGCTACAAATATACATTAATAATTGGAAAATGGAATGTATAAAGTATGAATCTAAGAAAATTGGAAGTTGTAAAAATGAAATGGAACTCATAAAGATTGATATCATAGGTGTTAGTGAGTTGAATGAACTAGTTTTGGCCATTTTGAATCAGATAACTATATGATCTACTATGCCAGGAATGACAAATTGAAGAGGAATGGTGTCAGTGATAGGGTAATATCCATATGCCTACAAGGAAGACCAGTTAACACTTCTATTATTCAAATCTATACACCAACCACCAAAGCCAAAGATGAGGAAATTGAAGATTTCTACCAACTTCTACAGTCTGAAATTGACCGAACATGCAATCAATATGTGTTGATTATCACTGGTAAATGGAATGTAAAAGTTGGAAACAAAGAAGAGTCACTAGTAGTTGGAAAATTTGGTCATGGTGATAGAAATAATGCTGGAGATCACATGATAGAATTTTACAAGACCAATGACTTATTCATTGCAAATACCTTTTTTTCAACAACATAAACAGCAGCTATAAACTTAGACTTCAGCAGATGAAGTACACAAGAATCAGATTGAGTACATCTATGGAAAGAGGTGATGGAGAAGCTCAATATCTTCAGCCAAAACAAGGCCAGGAGCTGACTGTGGAACAGACCATCAATTGCTAATATGCAAGTTCAAGTTGAAGCTGAA
>NW_006921808.1:2677184-2678401 GCF_000298275.1 Orycteropus afer afer
CCTATTTGCTGATGATATGATCCTATACCTAGAAAACCCAAGAGACTCAGTCAAAAATCTACTGGAACTAATTGAGAGATTTAGCATTGTGGCAGGATATAAGATCAACAACCAAAAATCAGTTGGATTCCTCTACACCAGCAAAGAGATTGCTGAAAAAGAAATAAGGAAATCAATATCATTTTCAATAGCTACCAAGAAAATAAACTACTTGGGAATAAATCTTACCAGGAACACAAAAGATCTGTACAAAGAAAATGATAAAAACTATTTCAAGAAATTATGAGAGATCTACATAAATGTAAGACCATCCCATGCTCGTGGTTAGGAAGATTGAACATTGTGAAAATGTCAATTCTACGCAAAGCAATCTATATATTCAATGTAATCCCAATCCAGATCTCATCAGCATTCTTTAAATATATGGAAAAAGCAATCACTAACTTTATATGGAAAGGAAAACGACCTCAGATAAGCAAAGCACTATTGAAGAAGAAAAACAAAGTAGGAGGTCTCACACTGCCAGATCTCAAAGCCTACTATACAGCCACAGTAGTCAAAACTGCCTGGTATTGGTTTAATGACACAGACCAATGGAATAGAATTGAGAACCCAGAAATAGATGCATCAACATATGGTCAGATGATCTTTGACAAAGGGGCAAAATCCATTCAATGGGGAAGAGAATGTTTGTTTAATAAATGTTGCTGGCAAAACTGGAGATCCATTTGCAGAAAAATCAAGCAAGATCTGTACCTCGCACCATACACAAAAACTGCCTACAGATGGCCCACAGACTTAAATGTGAAACCTAAAACTATAGAGTTCTTCAAGGAAAAACTAGGGGCAAATTTAGGGACCCTAATATATGACATGGGAGCTCTGGTAGCATAGTGCCTGAGGCACTTGACTGCTAACCAGAAGGCTGGCAATTCAAACCCACCAGCCACTCCTCAGAAGGAAGGTTGGGCAATCTACTTCCGTAGTGATGCTGCCTTGGGAACCCAAGGAGGGGTCACTATGAGTCAGTTCTGACTCGATGGCACATAACAACAACAACAACAACATTATATGGCATGAATAGACTATCAAGCATAACTCAAAGTGCACAAACACAGAAGAGAAACAAGATGATTGGGGCCTCCTAAAAATTAAATTTTTATGTGCTTCCAAAGACTTCTCCAAAAGAGTCAAAAGAGAACCTACAGATGGCAAAA
>NW_006921808.1:2679111-2704734 GCF_000298275.1 Orycteropus afer afer
CAGGGGTGGGAGGGGAGGATAGGGAACACTGTTAGATAGGTAGAGATAAATATTGATTTGGGTGAAGAGAAGGGCAATGTACCAAATGTGAGTGATCAGTATGGTGGCTTTGAGGAAGAGAAGGACATAGAGAGGTCCATGAGTGGTACAGACAACAAAGATGAACCCTTTTGCACATACAGTACTGCATTGTCAGTGAAGGCAAACATGGGTATATGGGTGGATAAATGAATGGACAGGCTGAACTAGTAGGTATGTCTATGAAGGGGGAAGTGTGCCCAAGACCATGTATAGGGTTGGCAGACAATTGTCCTATAAGTTTATTTGTACAATCTGAATTCCCAGGAGTATAGTAGAGGTGACAAGGGACAAGCTTGTAGTCACTTCTTGGTCACAGCCAGCTACCCAGAAGGTCCAAGTAGTTGAACTTGTGGGCTTGGGACCCTGATCTCAGGGCACTTCAAGGTCAATTGGCATAACATACTACACAAAACATTGTTCTACCTCCTACTTTGGTGAATAGCAACTGGGATATTAAAAGCTTGCAAGCTGCCATCTAGATGCAACAATGGGTCTCTCCTTGTCTAGAGCAAAGAAGAAAACCAAAAATTCATGGAGACAATTAGTCCTAGTGACTGGTACACCATCCGATCAGCAGCCTATATGACTATGAGACTAGAAGAACTAGGTGGTGCCCAGTTTCAACCACTTGGAAGGGGATCTTTGTAGAAGTTCCTGGATAGAGAGGGAGAACAATGTGGAACAAAACTCAAATTCCTTTGGAGAAAAAAAAAAGGGGGTGGGGAGGACCATGTTTGCTGGTCTGATAGAACACTGAGACTATGGCCCCTAGCTGCCCTTCATGTCTGGAATTGAACCCACATCTGTGGCTTCCAGCCAAACAAAAGACAGGCATATGAGTTAAATATTTACCTGAGGTAGATAAACTCCTTGGAAAGAACAATCATGAGAGAAAGAAGGTCTGCTTATGTACAGGGAGACAGCTCAGGGGGCAGGAGTGCATGGAAGTATGGACACAGGGAAGAGGTAACTGTCAGGATGTAGTAGTAGGGGAGCTGCTGCCTTGTGGTGAATTGTGGTCAATGTCATGAGACAAAGTGTATGTGAACTGTTGTATGGAAAGTGAATTTGCTCTGTAAATTTTCACCCACATTATAATTAAGAAAGAAAGAAAGAGGTCCTTTGTAGCCCACTTGCCCAGTGCTATACATCATCTGATGTCCTGACTGCTGCTTCCATTGGCATCAGTTGTAGAACCAAGCAATATGAATTCTTTGACAACCTTAATCTTTTCTCCATTTACCGTGATGCTGCTTATTGGTCCAGTTGTGAGAATTTTTGTTTTCTTTATATCGAGATGTAATCTGTACTGTAGACTGTATTCTTCAATCTTCACCAGTAAGTTCCTCAAGTCTTCCTTACTTTCAGCAAGCAAAGTTGTGTCGTCAGGAAATCGGAGGTTGTTAATGATTCTTCCTCCAATCCTGATGCCACGTTCTTTTTCATATAATCCAGTCTCTCGTATTATTTGCTCAGGATATAGATTGAATAAGTATGGGGAAAGGATACAACCCTGATGCCCTCCCTCCTTGATTTTAAACCATGCAATGTCCCCTTGTTCTGTTCCAATGACACCCTCCTGGTCGATGTACAGGATACTTATGAATACAATTATTTATATCTTATATTTTATAAATGAAGAAAACAAAAATATTTGATGCACACATAAAAGGAAGAAATGCTCATAACAATTACAGCCCTCATTTCTGCAACTTGTCACATAGTTGGAATTGTTATTTAGAACCACTATTTTCCACCATCACTCTACATTCCGTTTACCCCCAGCAAGCACCTCAGCTGGCAGTAGTTCCTTGTGTGGTGGGGTGACCAAAACCTTCATTTCTGAAGAATCTAGGCCATTAGCAGTCATGTTAGAATTGTGTTGCTGTAGTTTTCCATTGAGTTATTCACACAGCATAGTAGAATGAAGAGATGCTCTAAGGGATCGCTTATGTTCCAGGCATACTCTTCTTTACTTAATTTATGTAATATTTTTTTCTGATTTCCCATTGGTAATCAGAATCAATCACATCAGTCAATATGGGAACTTCTTTGCCTTTTGATCTAGAAGTATTGGGAGCCCAAAGTAGCTAGGTGGCATTCTTTACTTCCAGTTCAATGGAATCAATGTTGTATCTCCAGGTGGGAACATTCCTTTCTTGGGAGCTAAGACATCTGGACTTGCAAAAAAAAAAAAAAAAAAAAAAAAAGGTGAGTGATTCATTAGGGATAATAGTGATGGTGCCATTCCCATTTCCACCCTTTGTTTCCTGGATCCATGAACATTGGCTATAAGAGAAATGGCACCATAATATTGGACACTGGTTTAGAGCATCTATTCCATCATTCTATTAAGCCAGCTGCTTCAGGGTGATGGGGAGTATGGTCATTGTTGTTGTTGTTAGATGCTATCACATTGGATCTGACTCATAGTGACCCTATGTACAATAGACACACTGCCTGATACTGTGCTATCTTTACAATCCTTGCTGTGCTTGAGCTCATCATTGCAGCCACTGAGTCAATCCATCTTGTTGAAGGTCTTCCCCTTTTTTGCTGACCCTATACATTACCAAACATAATATCCTTCTCCAGGGACTAATCCCTTCTGACATGACCAAAGTACATGAGACAAAGTCTGGTAATGATTGCTTCTAAGGAGCAATCTGGCTGTAATTCTTCCAAAAAGATTTTTTGGCTCTTCTTGCAGTTCATGGCATTTTCAATACTCTTCACCAATCCCATAATTCAAATACATCAATTCTTCTTCGTTCTTCTTTATTCATTGTCCATATTTCATATACATATAAGGGTACTGACAACATCATGGCTTGGGTCAGACCCATCTTAGTCTTCAAGGTAACATCATTGTTCTCTAACACTTTAAAGATGTCTTTTGAAGCAGATTTTCCCAGTACAGTACATCATCTTATTTCTTGACTGCTGCTTCCATAGGTGTTGATTGTAGATACAAGTAAAATGACAACTTCAATCTTTTCTCCATTTATCATGATATTGTTTATTAGTCAAGTTGTGAGGATTTTTATTTTCTTTATGTTGAGGTGTAATTCATACTGAAGGCTGTAGTCTTTGATCTTCATCAGTTAGTGTTTCACTTTCAGTAAGCAAAGTTATGTTATCTGCATATTGCAGGTTGTTAATGACTCTTCTTCCAATTCTGATGCTGTGTTCTTCTTCATATAGTCCACCTTCTTGGATTATTTGTTTAGCAAACAGAATGAGTAAATATAGTTAAAGGATCCAACCCTCATGTACACCTTTCCTGATTTTAAACAATGCCTCTTGGTCTATATACTTGTTCCTGATGAGCATAATTAAGTGTTCTGAAATTTCCATTCTTTGCAATATTATCCATAATTTATTATTATCCACACAGATGAATACCTTTGCATCACCAGTAAAACACAGTTAAACATCTTTCTGGTATTCTTTTGTTTCAGCCAAGATTCATCTGATATTAGCAATGATGTCCCGTGTTCCGTGCCCTCTTCTAAATCTGGCTTGAATTTCTGGCAGTTCCCTGTTGATGTACTGCTGCAATCATTGTAAAATTATCTTCAACAAAATTTTACTTGCATGTGTTATTAATGATATTGTTGTTGTTGTTTGCCATTGAGTCGGACCCAACTCATAGCGACCCCTCCTTGGGTTTCTGAGGCAGTATCATTATGGAAGTAGATTGCCCAACCTTCCTTCCGAGGAGTGGCTGATGGGTTTGAACTGCCAACCTTCAGTCAAGTGCCTTAGGCACTATGCTACCAGAGCTCCTGATATTAATGATATTGTTCAATAAGTTCCTTGTTCTGTTGGATCATCTTTCTTTGGAATGGGAACAAATATAGGTATCTTCCTGTCAGTTGGCCTGGTAGCTGTCTTCCATTTTTTTTTTTTTTTGCATAAAAAATGAGCACCTCTAGTGTTGTATCCACATCTCAATGGGCATTCTGTCAATTCCTGGGGCCTTGTTTTTCACGAATTCCTTCAGTGCATTTTGATCTTCTTACTTCAATACCATTGGTTCTTGATCATATACTGCCTCCTGACATAGCTGAACACTGGCAAATTCTTTTTGGTACAGTAGCCCTGTGTATTCCTTCTATCTTCTTTTAATGCTTCCTGCATTGTTCAATATTTTGCCAATAGGATACTTCAGTACTGCAACTTGAGGCTTGAATTTTTTTCTCAGTTAGCTTGAGAAATGCCAAGCATTTTCTTCCCTTCCTTTTTTCTAATTCTAGGCTTTTTTCGGAGGCCGACTTGATGGCACATAACAACAACAACAACAACAGGCCTTTGCACATTTCATTATTATACTCTGTCTTCTCAAGCTGCCTTTTGAAATCTTCTCTTCATATATTTTATCTCATCATTTCTTTCATTCATTTAACTATTATCCATTAAAGAGAAAGTTTCAGAATCTCTTCTTACATCCATTTTTGTCTTTTCTTCCTTTCCTGTCTTTTTTAATGACCTTTTGATTTCTTCATGACTGATGTTCTTGATGTCATCTCATGACTCCTCTGGTCTTTGGTCATTGGTGTTCAATACATCCAATATGTTCTCCAGATGGTCTCTAAATTCAGGTAGGACATAATCAAGGTTGTATTTTGGCTCTGTGGATTTATTTTAATTTTCTTCGGCTTCAACTTGAACTTGTACATGAGCAGTTGATGATCTGTTTCAGTCAGATCCTGGCCTTGTTCTGACTGATAATATTGAGTTTTCTATCCCCTCTTTCTACAGATGTAGTTGTTTTGATTCCTGTGTTTTCCATCTGGTGAGGCCCACATATATAGTTGCCCTTTTTTTTTTGAAAAAAAAGAGGATATTTGCAATGAATAAGCCAGTGGTCTTGCAAAGTTCTATCATACAGTCCCCAGTGTCATTTCTTTCACCAATGTCATGTTTTCCAGCTACTGATGCTTCATCTTTGTTTCCAACTTCTGCATTCCAATCACCAGTAATTCATAGTACATGTTGATTAAAATTTTGGTCAATTTCAGACTGCAGAAGTTGGTAAAAATCTATGGTTACTTCATCTTTGGCTTTAGTAGTTGGTGTGTAAATTTGAATAATAATAGTATTAACTGATCTTCCTTGTATGTATATGGATATTATGCTATTTTTGACAGCATTGTACTTCAGGATAGATCTTGAAATTCTCTTTTTGATGATAAATGAAATGACATTCTTCCCTAATTTGTCATTCCAAGCATAGCAGACCTTATGATTATCTGATTCAAAATGGCCAAACCAGTCCATTTCTGCTCACTAATGCCTAGGATATAAATATTTGTGTGTTCTATTTTATTTCTGACAACTTCCAATTTTCCTAGTTTCATACTTCCTACAATCTATGTTCCAATTATTAATGAATATTTTCAGGTGTTTCTTCTCATTTTGAATCATGCCACATCAGCAAATGAAGGTCCCGAAATCTTTACTCCATCCATATCATTAAGGCTGACTCTACTTTGGGGAGGCAACTCTTCTCCAGTTCTATTTTGACTATCTACCAACCTGAGGGACTCATCTTCCAGCACTATATCAGATAATATTTCATTGCTGTTCATAAATTTTTCCAGTAATATATTAAATAATGCTTCACTGCCATTCTTAAGGTTTTCAGTGGCCAATTTCCTGTTAGTTTGTTGTACTGTACTGGCTTGCATGTTGCTGTGATACTGGAAGCTATACCACCTGTATATCAAATGCCAGCAGGGTCACTCAGAGTGGATAGGTTTCAGGGGAGCTTCCAGACTAAGACAAACTAAGAAGATGGAGCCATCCATTTCCAAAAATTTGGCCACCGAAAACCTTATGAATAGCAGCAGAACTATCTGGAGAACATGATAAGGCCAGTGAATTGCATGAACGTATGCCCATTGCTGCACTTCATTTTCTGTGAAGTGAATCCTTTGATCCAAGGACATGCTGTGTGGGATACCATGACGGCAGATAAGGCATTCTATGAGTGCATTAATGGCAGTTTTGGCAGAAGCATTGTGTGAATGGAAGACAAATTTGTATCCAGGCAAAGTGTCTATCCAAGTAAGAATGAAACACTGTCCTTTCCATGATGTAAGTGGTCCAACATAATCAACCTGCCATCAGGTTGCTGGCTGATCACCTTGAAGAATGGTGCCATGTCAGAGTCTCAGGGTTGTTCTCTGCTGCTTGAAAATTGGGCACTCCACAATGGTTGTAGCCAAGTCAGTCTTGGTAAATGGAAATTCATGTTGCTGAACCCATGCATAACCTCCATCCCTGCCACCATAGTTACTTTGTTCATGAGCTCATTGGGCAAGGACAGGAGTGGCTGAGGAAAGATGGTGATTGGTTTCCATAGCATGTTGACACTTATCTACTTGATCATTAAAGTCCTCCTCTGTTGTGGTCACCCTTTGGTGAGTATTCACATGAAACACAAATAGCTTACTTCTTTGGCCTATTTGGAGAGATTTATCCATATACCACCTCTCCCTCATACTTCCTTGTCACCACTTTCCAATCATGTTCCTTCCAAGTCCCTGACTATTTAACTAAACCTTTGCCCATAGCCCATGATTGAATCAGTATATAATCACCTCCTCAAAATATAGTTGATCTTAGTGATGCAGATGGAGTTAAAGCCTTCGGGACCCTCATTTGCTGATGTGGCACAACTAAAAATGAGAAGTAACAGCTGCAAACATCTATTACTTATCAGAATATGGAATGTACAAAGTATGTATAAAAGAAAATTGGAAGTTGTCAAAAATGAGATGGAATACTTGAAGATAAATATTCTAGGCATTAGTAAGCTGAAATGGACTGATATTTGCCATTTTTGGAATCCAACAATCATATGTTTTATTATGCTGGACTACAGATTGAAGAGGAATGGCCCTGTATTCATTGTCAAAAAGAATATTTCAAGATACGTCTGAAGTACAATGCTGTCAGTGATAGGATAGTATAGATAGGCCTACAAGGAAAACCAGTTAATATGACTATTAATCATATTTACACACTAGCTATGAATGCAAAAGATGAAGAAATTACAGATTTTGTTCTGGTTACCTAGTGCCACTCTGAGAAGAAATATACTACAAATGGGATGGTTTAAACAAACAGGAGTTTATTCTTACAATTTGGAGGCACTAAGTCTAAGTTCAAAGTGCCAAGCTCTAGTGGCTGTGTGAAAGCCCTTCAGTCTTGGGCTTCAGCTCTGCCTCCAGCTCCCGGTCCATTGAAGCTAGAGGTTTTTCTTCACTCAGACATCTGAAGGCTGTTGAGGCTGCCAGGCCCAAAGTTGACAAGTAAAAAGGCACAGTCCCAGTGTTTCCAAACCACATGGCAGGCCATTAATTCAAGCCCATTGTAATTCCCCAGGTTGGCAGAACATGGTAGGCAGCTGAACAATGACATAGCTACATGCAAATTCCCAGCACGCCATATACTAGAGACCATTCCCCAAGGCTTCTGCTTATATAGAGGAAACAGACTACATTCTCTAAGGCAGCTACTCAGCTGCCCACGATGGATTCCACCATGGAGTTGGTTACTGTCTCATGGGGTATACTACGACCAGCTGCCCAGCCACTCAACCAGGCCTAGCCAAGTTGACACACAAACTTAACCACCACAGATTTTTAAAAACTGCCACAGTCTGAAATTGATCATACCTTCAATCAGGATGCATTGATAATTACTGATGATTGGAATACAAAAGTTGGAAACAGAAGAAGGATCAGTAGTTGGAAAATATGGCCTTGGAGATAGGAACAATTCCAGATATTGATGATAGAATTCTGCAAGATCAATCACTTATTTATCAGAAATATGTATATTTTTTTCTTCAGCAACTATACATATGGACCTTGTCAGATCGATTACACATGAATCGGATCAACTACATTTGTGGAAAGAGATTATGGGAAAACTCAATATTATCAGTCAAGGCAAAGCCAGGGGCTAACTGTGGAACAGACCATCAGTTGCTCATATGTAAGTTCAAGCTTAAGCTGAAGAAAATTAAAGTTCAAGAGAACCAAAGTATGACTTTGAATACACCCCACCTGAACTTAATACCATCTCAAGAATAGACTTGATGCACTAAACACTAATGATTGAAGATCAAAAGAGTTATGAAATGCCATCAAGCATATCATACATGGAGAAAGTAAAAGATCATTAAGAAAAAGCTAAAAATGATGTCATGAGATTCTGAAACTTGTTCTTGGACACAAAGTAGCTGAAACAAACAGAAGAAATGATGAATCAAAATAGCTGAACAAAAGATTTAATGAGTGGCTTCAGAAGACAAGGTAAAGTATCATAATGAAATATGCAAAGACATGGAGTTAGAAAACTAAAAGGGAAGAAAGCAATTGATATTTCCCAAGCTGAAAGAACTGAGGAGAAAATTCAAGCCTCGAGTTGCAATACTAAAGGATTCTATAGTCATAAAACAACTAGCACCAAAAAGTGGTGGAAGGACAAACAAAGATGGTAATCACAGAGAGGAAGTGGGAAGACTACTATTACATCATAGGGAGTGCATTCAATTTCATGAAACAAAACAAGTATGAGCAATTAAATAGAAAACCAATTTGCTCTGTAAAATTTTACTCAAATCACAAAAAAATTTAAAAAAATGAAAAAGGAGATGGAAGAAATACACAGAGCTATTGGACAAAAAGGAATTGTTCGATATTCAACAATTTTGGGAAACAGCATATGATCACGAACCACTGGTACTGAAGGAAGAACTTCAAGCCACACTGAAGGGTTGTGGAGAAACAAAGCACCAGGAATTGGCAGAATATCAATTAAGATACTTCAACAAACAGATTCAACACTTGGAGTGCCTATTCATCTATGTCAAGAAATTTGGAAGACCAACTGGCCAACCATCTGGAAGAGATCCATATTTATGTCCCTTCCAAAGAAAAGTATTCAGATGGAACATGGAAAATATCTAGCAGTATCATTTATATCACATGCTAGCAAAATTTTGCTAAAGATTATCAAATACAGTTATGGCCGTACATTAATTTCTGGGAACTGCCAGAAATTCAAGCTGGATTCAGTAGAGGATGTGGAACAAGGGGTATCATTGCTGATGTCAGATGGATCTTGGATGAAAGCAAAGAATACCAGAAATATGCTTACCTGTGTTTTATTGACTATGCAAAGACATTTGGCTGTGGGGATAATAACAAATTATGGATAACATTGTAATGAATGGAAATTTAAGGATAGTTAATTATGGTCATGAGGAACCTGTACATAGACCAAGAGACAGTCATCTCAACAGAACAAGGGAATACTGCATGCCTTAAAATTGGAAAAAATGTGTGACAGAGTTGTAATATTTCACCTTATTTATTAAATATGTATGCAGAGCAAATAATTTGGGAAACTGGAAGAAGAACTTGGAATCAAGATCAGAGGAGACTCATTAATAACCTAAGATGGAGACGAAACAATTTTGCTTGCCACATATGAAGACAACTGGACACACTTACTGATGAAGGTAAAAGGATACTCCATACATACATACAGACATCAATATGAATTACATGTAAATGTGAAGAAATGGAAATCTCCACAACTGGACCCATAGGAACATCACAATACATGGTTAAGAAATTGAAGTTGTCAAAGATTTCATTCTACTTGGATCAGCATTCAATGCTCATGGAAGCAGCAGTCAAGAAATCAAATGAAGTATTTTACTTGGAAAATATTCAGCAAAATGCTTGTTTAAAATTTCAAAAAGCAAAGATGTCACTTTGATGACTAAGGTATATTTGATCCAAGCTATAGTTTTTCAATCATCTCATAAAACTTGCTAATGAAAAAGGAAGGCTCAAGAAGAACTGACACATTCAAATTGTGGTGTTGATGAGGAATATTGAAAATACTCAACAAAAAACTCAGTCCTGAAGGAAGTAAAGCCAGAATGCTCCTTAAAAGTGGGGATGGCAAGACTTCATCTCACTTACTTTGGACATGTCATCAGGAAGGAACAATTGCTGGAGAAAGACATCATGCTTGGTAAAGGGGAGGATCAGTGAAAAAGAGGAAGACTCTCAATGAGATGGATTGACACAGTGGCTGCCAACTACAGGTTCAAACATAACAATGATTGTGAGGATGGTGCAGGATTGGGAAATGGTTTGTTCTGTTACTCATAAAGTCATTATGATTTGTAACTTAATTGACAGTACCTAACAACAATTCTTTTAATCCTCAGAGCATCCAATTAAAAACAAAACAAACAAACAAACAAACAAACAAACAAACAAAAAAAATATATATATATATATATATAGAGAGAGAGAGAGAGAGAGAGAGATTAAAAAAAAAGAAATACCCAGAATAAATTAAGTGGTCCTCTAAAATATATCAATTTAACACAAAAGAGGACAGTAAATGAAGAACAAAGAATCAAAATACATATGAGACATATAGAAAATAAATAGCAAAATGGCAATCCTGAATCCAACCATATAAATAACTGCATCCTATGTGAATGGAATAGACATTCCAACATAAAGTCAATAAAAACTGCAATAAGAAAACTAAAAATTTTAGACCGAATTAAAAAATAAGAGCAACTAGTTATCATAAGAGAACTGGAGTGGTTATAGTAATATAAGAAAAGTAGACTTTAAGAAAAGAAATATTACTAGAGACAAAGAGGGGCATTTCATAATGATAAAAGAGTCAATTCACCAAGAAGAAATAGCAATTATCTGTGCATGGAATATAAGAATTGCAAAATATATCACGTAAAAAAAATGGCAGAATTGAAGGGAGAAAGAATAATAACTTCAAAACAATGTCTATCAAATTTCCTTCAGGCTCTCTCTCTCTCTCTCTGTCTCTCTCTTTTGGTAAAACTGGAAAGCTAATTCTAATATTTACATGGAAATGCAAATGAATTAAAATAGTGAGAAAAGCTGTGAGGAAAAAAAAGATGACTTATTCTACCTTATTTCAAAATTACTATAAAACTAATGATCAATATCATGTGGTACTGGTGTTAGGATAAGCATTTAGGTCAATATAACAGAAAACACTGAAGCTGTCGAGGATGTCATTTCACTTGGATCCAAAATTAATGCCCATGGAAGTAGAGATCAAGAAATCAAATGACTTATTGCAGTGAGGAAATTTATGGCAAAAGACCTCTTTAAAGTGTTAAAATTGTCATTCTGAGAACTAAGATGAACCTTACCCAAACCATGGTATTTTCAATAGGCTCAAATGCATGAGAAAGCTAGACAAGGAACAAGAAATAGGAAAGACGAATTGATGTCTTTGAATTATGGTATTGACAAAGAATATTGCATATACCATGGACTTCCAGAATGAACAAATCTATCTTGGAAGAAGGACAGCCAGAATGCTTCATAGAAGTGAAGATAGTGAGACTTCATCCCGAGTCATATTGGACATGCTATCAAGAGGGATCAGTCCGTAGAGAAGGACATTAAGCTTGGAAAAGTAGAGGGTTAGCAAAGAAGAGTGTTCTGGTTACCTAGTAGTGCTCTGACAAGAATATATCACAAATGGGATGGCCTTAACAAACAGGAGTTTATTCTTACAATTTGGAGGCTTTAAGTCCAAGTTAAAGTGTCAGGCTCTAGAGTCTGGGTGAAAGACCCTCAACCTTGGGGTCCAGCTCTGCCTCCTGCTCCCAGCCCACTGGAGCTAGAGGCATTTCTTCACTCAGACAGCCACTGGCTGCTGAGGCTGAAAAACCCAAGGTTGACAAGTAAAAAGGCACAGTCCCGATGTTACTAAACTGTTGTGTTAGATTGGGTTCTCTAGAGAAACACAAAAAACCAGCAAAGTATATATATATATATATTTAGAGAGAGAGAGAGAGAGAGAGATTTATCTTAGGTAAATGGCTCACAAGTGTATAGAAGCCGACAAGTCCAAGCCGAAAAATCCGTCTCTGGAGGAGATGGGGCTTGCGGCTGCCTTGGCTTCCGCAAGCACCGGGGAGCCGAGAGATTCAAGCTGGCATGCAGTATAATGGTTGTTGATTCCAATAAAAGATGAATCTGAGATCTCCAGGCCGAGCGGTGGGCCACTCACTCAAGGAAGTCTGTAGTTCGCACAACAGGGTTCCAATTCTTTAAGGAATGCCATTCTTCCAGATTGTCCTTGGATATCATTGCAAGCAGGCCACACCCCTAGGGAAACTCCCCTTGGGCAGACTGGCCACTCAGAACTCAGTCATCTGATCCCATCATGGGAACAACCACACAGAACTGGGGTCCAGCCAAGCTGACACACAGCTCCAACTATCACAGTCCACCCCTTGTCAACTTGGCAATTGTACACATCTTCTTAACCATATATGATCTCTAAATAAGGACAATTACAGAGTCATATCTCTCGGCTCCCCTGTGCTTGCGGAAGCCAAGGCGGCCGCAAGCCCCATCTCCTCCAGAGACAGACTTTTTGGCTTGGACTTGTTGGCTTCTATACAGACCACATTCCCTAAGGCAGCTACTCAGCTGCTCACAGTAGATCTCACCATGGATTTGATTACCAGTCTCATCATGGGGAATACTACATCCAGCTGCCCAGCCACTCAACCAGGTCCAGCCAAGTTGACACACAAACTGAGCTACTACAAAGAGTAAGACCTCAATGAGATGGATTGACCAATTGGCTGCAACAATGAGCTTACACATAATGACTGTGACAGGACTGGCCATCATTTCTTTCTATTATACATAGGGTTAAGTTAGAACCAACTCAATGGTACCTGGCAACAACTAATGACAGA
The DNA here is from genome assembly GCF_000298275.1 of Orycteropus afer afer. Lineage (NCBI taxonomy): Eukaryota > Metazoa > Chordata > Mammalia > Tubulidentata > Orycteropodidae > Orycteropus > Orycteropus afer. The sequence continues at coordinate 2,692,013 of NW_006921808.1, forward strand.
ATTGAGAGTAAATAAATAAACTCTTTTGATCAGTTTATTTTCCAGTGAAGTTGCCAGGCAATTCAGTGGAGGGAAAATAATAGTCTTTTCAACCATGATGCCAGTATATTTGTATATCTGTATGCAGAAAATAATATTTAGATCCTTACTCATACCACACATACTGACTAAAGATTGAGACAACATATTTGCAAATCATACATCTGATAAAGAACTTTCATTCAAAATATATAAAGAACTTTCACAATTCAACAATAAGACTAGCAACTTAACTAATAATAATATTTGAATAGCCATCACACTAACTAAATTATATAAATAGCTAATAAGAAAATGAAAAGATTATCCCTATTATTAATTGTCAGGGGAATATAAGTTAAAACCAAATGATGTACTTCTATACACCCACAACAATAGCTATAATAAAAAAGATAGTCTAAGTTTTGTAAAGATGTGGAGAAACTTGCAGCTTCATACATTGCTGGTGGGAATATAAAATGTCCCTTTGGAAAACAGTTTGTCACTTTCTTGAAAAGTTATATGCCAGGTATTTACAGAGAAACTACTAACAGTCCTTCCCAAACTCTTTTTCAAAAACAGAGAATAAAAGGGAACTTTTATGAACCCATTCTATGAGTATTACACTGATATCAAAGCCAAAAACATCAAACAAAAACTACAGAGATCTCATATAAGTGTAAAAATTCTCAAAAAAAAATTTTAGCAAATTGAATCCAGCAACATTTAAAAGGAACTTTATTTTATTTTTTTTATTAACAATATGTTTAATAGTAGCAAAAGGAGCTTGAATGAATCACAAAAGCAAAAGGTTTTAGGTACAAGACTGAATATTTCCTCCTAAAATTAAGAACAAGACAAAAATATCTACTCTCGGCAGATTACACAGTAAAGGCAATTAGACGAGAAAAAAATTAAAGGTATGCAAATAGGAAACCAGGAAGGAAACTATCAATATTTGTTGGTGTCATGATCTTCTATATAGAAAATTCTAGGGGCATCACTAATGCAATTATTAAACGAGTTCAACAAAATCACAAGATATAAGATAAGTATTAGACAAGCAACTATTTCTACACACTAGCAATAAACAAAGGAGCTCTGGTAGTGATAAATAGTCCAAAAATGAAATTAATAAAATGATTCCATTTATAAAATAGAAAAATAATAAAATACTTAGGAATAAATGTAACAAATTGAAGTTCAAGACTTGTATATACAAAACTACAAAATTTATGGAAGAAATTAAGGATGTAAATATACAGAAAGGCATTTCATTTGCACAGATTAGAAGATTTAATGTTATCAAGACTATAATATTCCCCAAATTGATTAAGAGTTTCAATATATTATCTATCAAAATGTCAACAAAACCCAAAGCCAAACCCATTGCCATTGAGTCAATTCAGACTCATAGTGACTCTACAGGACAGAGTAGAACTGCCCCACAGGGCTTCCATGTCTGCCATATGTGCAGACTGCCACATTTTTCTCCCATGAAATAGATACTCAAATGTATTGCACTGAAAGGAACAAGGCAGACACAAAAAACTATAAGGTATAATTCCATTTATATGAAATGTGCAAACAAAGCAAATCTATAGAGATAGAAACCAGATTTGTGGGGCTTGGGAACGAAGCAGGGATTGGAAATGAGCGATGATGAAACTTTTGGGGTGATGAAAATGTTCTAAGATTAGATTGTGGTGATGATGGTTTTATAACTCTACATGTTTACTAAATATTATTAAAACATATATGACAATGAGTGAAATTTATGTTATTTAAATTATACCACAATAAAATTAACTTTAAATATTAAGAGCCACTGATTCTGAAAAGATAATATTAAAAGAGTGAAAAGGCCATGATCAATGAAACATTAAAAATCATGGAAGGAAAAATAGAGGCAAACCTAAGGGTCCTAATATATGGCATAAATACACTATCAAATATAACTAAAAATACACAAACAGCAGAAGATAAACTAGACAAATGAGACCTACTAAAAATTAAACATTTATACACATAAAAAGACTTAATCAAAACAGTAAAAAGAGAACCTGAAGACTGGGAAAAAAAATTTCTAATTAATGCATCATTAATTGATGCAGAAAAGACGTTTGATTAAATGCATCCAATCCTGATAAAACACTCAGCAAAATAGGAATTGAAAGGAAATTCCTCAACATATAAGGGCACATACACAAAACAAAAAGGCAGCAGTATTCTCAGTGGAGAAAGAGTGAAAACACTCCCCTTGTGAATGGGAATCAGACAAAGAAACCCTTTGTCTTCACTCCTATTCAATATTGTATTAGAAGTCCTAGCCATAGAAATAAGGAAAGAAAGGAAAATAAAAGGCATCCAATTGTCAAAGAAGTAAAATTATCTCTATTTGCAGATGGTATGATCATATACACAGAAAAAAAAAAAAAAAAAACTGGAACTAATAGAAGGATTCAGCAAAGTGGCAGGGTAGATACAAAAATCAGTTGGATTTCTTTACACTAACAAACAGAACTGTGAAAAGGAAATCAGGAAAACAGTACTATTTACAATAGTCATCCAAAAGATAAAATACTTAGGAATAAATCTAACCAGAGAGCCAAAAGACTTACACAAAGAAAACTCCAAAATACCACTACAGGAAACCAAGAGAACTACACAAATGGAAGACTATGCCATGCTTATGGATAAGAAGAATAAACGTTTTGAAAATGTCAATACTACCTAAAGTGATCTACAGATATAATGCAATTCCAATCCATATTCCATCATCATTCTTTAAAGGTATAGAAAAAGCAAACACCAACTTTATATGGAAAGAAAAGAGATTCTGGATAAGCAAAGTACTATGAAAGAAGAACAATGTAGACCTCATACAGCCTGGCATTGGTACAACCACTGAAACATAGACCAATGGAACACAATTGAGAACCCAGAAGTAAACCCATTAAATGTGGAAGAGATAGTCCTTTTAAAAAGTGGGGCTGGTGAAACTGGATATCCATTTGTGGAAAAATGAAACAGAATACATATCTCACACCATATACATAACTAATTCAGGATGGACCAAAGGCCTAAATGTAAAACCTAAAACTTTAAAGATCATGGAAGGAAAAATAGAGGCAAACCCAGGGGCCCTAATATATGGCATAAATACACTAACAAACATAACTAAAAGTACACAAACAGCAGAGGATAAACTAGGCAAAAGAGATCTACTAAAAATTAAGCATTTATGCACATAAAAAGACTTTATCAAAACAGTAAAAGGAGAACCTGTAGACTGGGAAAAAATTTGCAGTGACATATTCGACAAGGGACTAATTTCTAAAATTTACAGAAAATCTCAATATATCAACAACAAAAGGCAAACAATCCAATTTAAAAATGTTCAGAGAACATGAGCATAAACTTCATGAAAGAAAACGTTCAGGCAACCAACAAACACATGATGAAATGCTTGTGAATGTTAACAATTATTGTTGGGTGTTGTTGAGACAGTTCTGATTCAAATTGACCCTATGTAGGACAGAACAAACTGTGCAATCCTGTGCCCTCCTCAAAATCATTGCCATGCTTGAGTCCATCATTGCAGCTGCTGTGTCAATCCATCTTATTGGTGGTCGTCTCCTTTTTTGCTGAACCTCTCCTTTACCAAGGATATCTTTCTCTGGGGATTGATCCCTTCTGAAAATATGACCAAAGCATGAAACACGAAGTCTTGCTATCCTTGCTTCTAAGGAGTATTCAGGTTATACTTCTACCAAGACAGATTTGTTCATTCCTCTAGAATTCCATGGTACATTCAATATTCTTCACCAATACCACTATGCAAATGCAACAATTCTTCTGTAGTCTTCTTTATTCATTGTCTAGCTCTCACATGTGTATGATGCTGCTGTAAATACCATGGTTTGGGTCAGGCACATCTTAGTCTTCAAAGTGACATCTTTGCTCTTTAACACTTTAAAGAAGTCTTTTGCTTCAGATTTTCCCAATAGAGTATATTATTTGATTTCTTGGTTATTGCTTCCATGGATGTTGATTGTATATCCAAGAAAAATGACATCCTTGACAACTTCAATCTTTTCTCCATTTATAATTACATTGCTTATTGGTCCAGATGGGAGGACTTTTGTTTTCTTTATGTTCAGGTATTATTCATACTGAAGGCTGTAGTCTCTGATCTTCATCAGTAATTGCTTCCAATCTTCTTTACTTTCAGCAAGCAATGTTGTGTCATCTGCATATTTCAGGTTGTTAATGAGTCTTCCTCTAATCTTGATGCTGTGTTTTCTTCCAGTTGTCCAGCTTCTCAGACTTTACTTAGGTGAAAATCAAACTACCAGTGAGATATCATCTTACCTCAACATTAAAGGCAAAGTTCAAAAAAAAAAAAAAGAAATGAAAAAGGAAGCAACAAATGCTAGAAAATATGTGGAGAGACTGGACCCCTCATACACTGCTGGTGGGATTATCCAATATTGCAACCACTGTGGAAAATGGCATGGTGATTCCTTAAAAAATTGGAAATAGTAATAAAATTCCCAATATTACATATATATCCCAGAGAAATAAGAGATGTGACATGAACAGATATATGTGCACCTCGATGGCACATAACAACAGCACGACAACATTCAATGCAGGAGAAAAAGACAGTATGCTTCTTGCAAAAATTTACAGCCTTGGAAACCCTATGGGGGTCACTGTGGGTCAGAATTGACTCAGTGGCTGTGGGTTTGGGTTAGAATTCATCATGAAATTATTTATAATAGCAAAAAGATGGAAAAATCTATTCCCATCAACAGATAAATTGATGAACAAATGATGATAACGAATGGATAAACAAAGTATGTTCACATATCTACTGTAGAATACTATGCAACATAAAAAATAATGATGAATCTATAAAACAAACCTCATAGCATGGATGAACATGGAGGACTCTGTGCTAAGTAAAATTAATCAATCATAAAATGACAAATATTGTATGACACCACTGCTATGAAAAGTCAAGAAAAAGATTACACACAGAAATAAACATTCTTTGAAGGCTATCAAGGATGGGAGGAGAAAGAAAGCAAATCACTTACTAGAAGGTAGATACATATTAAGTTGGGTGAAGGAAGGGCAATATACAATGAAGAGGAGATTAGCATAAAATAATTAAGATGAAGGAAGACTCTGGGAAGAGGACAAGAGTTAAAGGCAACGAAGGTAAATATTATTACACATACAATCCTGCAGTTATAGTAATAGCAATAATCTCTGAGTGGATATATAGATGGATTTGGAAGCTGAAGAGGTGCAGGAAGGCAAATGGAACTGCACCCACGAATATACATGTGTGTGTGTATGTGTGTGTGTGTGTATATATATATATATATATATATATATTTTCTGGTGGCACAGTGCCTAAGGCACTTGACTGCTAACCAGAAGCCTGGTAGTTCAAACCCACCAGCCACTCCTTGGAAGGAAGATTGGGCAATCTACTTCCATAGAGACATTGTCTCAGAAACCCAAGGAGGGGTTGCTATGAGTTGGAACTGATTCAGTGACAGTGAGTTTGGAGTTTTTTTTAAATATATGTATATGTTTGGCAGAGGATATTTTGACATATGTATCTATATGTGCTGTAAATATATCCACGAATATAGTAGTGCATACAGGGGGCAAAGTTATGAAAACTTTTTAGCCTTAAGCAAACACCTTGAGGGAATGAGTCATTGGGCTTAGAGGCTCAAGACTATAGTCTCAGGGGGCCTCAAGATAAACTGGCACAACATAAACCACAATGAAAATATTCTACATCCTACTTTGGTTAGTAGTGACTGGGGTCTTAAATGCTTATGAGTGGTCATGGAAGGTGCAGCTATGGGTCTCCTCTTGTCTGGATCAAAAAAGAGTAAAACAAAAAACACACACACATGGAAGTAATTACTTCAAAGGACCAATGGACCATGTGAACCTCAGTCTCAGGGACCCTGAGACCAGAAGTACTAGATGGTGCCCAGCTACCACTACTTACCACTCTAAAATGGATCACAGTAGAATGCCCTAGACAGAATGGGAGAAAATCTGAAATGGATCACAGTAGAATGCCCTAGACAGAATGTGAGAAAAATGTGAAATAAAATTCAAAATCATAAAAAAAAAATAATACAACCAGGCTCACAGGTTGGATGAGACTAGTGGAACCCCTGAGAGTATGGTACTTATTAACCCTTCAAGCCTACAACTGAACTTACTCTTGTGTGTCAACTTTCAGCCAAATGATAGACAAGCCTATAAGCTGAACAATAACACCAGGGAGGTAAGTAGAATTGTCAACCATATGATATAAAAATGGCAGCATTTACCTAGGGAGAAAGATCTTAAGGCAGGAAGGGATAGGAAGAAAGGATGAATGGAAATGGGAAACACATGGAGGAAATGGGGAGAATGTTGTTTTATTTTGGGGACTGCAGTCAATGTCATGTAACAAAATGTGCATAATTTGTTGAAAGGAAAACCAATTTGCTCTGTAAACTTTTACCCAAATCACAATAAAAAGAAAAAAAAAGAAAGCATGAAATGACAAGTCATAGACTGGAGGAATATAGTTGCAAAACTTATTTGACAATGATTGTTATTGAAAATACATAAAGAAATCCCACAAGTTAGTAAAAAAAAAAAAAGACTGACAAGCCAATAAAAAAGGGTTTAAGACTTGAAGAGAAACTTCATGAAAAATAATATTCAAAAGGGTCAATAAAAAAATGAAAAGATGCTTAACACTATTAAAATCAATTAAATTCAAATTAAACTACTATTAATTACCACTTTACCAGCTAAAATTGAAAAGCCTGGCAATATCAAGTATTGGGAAGAATATGGAACACCTATTAATATCATATATTGCTTATGGGCATGTAGATTAGTGTAGTTACTTTGTAATAGCTTTTAGTATATGCTAATGATAAATATAAATAAAATATATGACCTAACAATTCCACTCCTGGTTATATACTCAGTAGATTTAGGACTTACTTCAACCAAAAATGTGTATAGGGATATTCGTAGCAACATTATTTTAAAACGTATCAAACTAGATTCAACACAAATGTCCATCAGAAGTAAATATAAAAAATAAATTGAGTTATAGGAATACAACACAAAAATTAAATAATAAGCCACAGTTTCATGCAACAACCTGGACAAATCTCACAGACACGGTGTTAAAAGAAGGAGGCCAGAGAGAAAAGATTATTCTATGCAAAACTGATGTATGCTGATGGAAGGTAAAATGATGGTAACCTACTGGGGGAGGGTACTTGAACTGCCTGGTGAGGTACTGGAAATATTCTAAATCTTCTGCAGGGTAGTGAATGAACACACACACACACACACACACACACACCCCTATGTAAAAATTAATGTTTGTACATTTACTGTATAAATTTATAATTTAATAACAGAAGTGAAATAGATTTATCTTTATCTCAAAAATATAAACACAAGCTGTATAACCTAGAAACTAATGAAATTTTTTTACTTCTGAGGTGAATGAGAACAAAGTGGAGTGGATAGAGGAGGAGAAGGAATTTTCTTGACTATTTTTTCATGTAGTGTGGACATTTGAATCATGTTAATGGCTTAAATATTTTAAAAAGGAAATGATATGAGGATTGTTTAAGAATTCATGGATGGTACAACATTAGAAAATCCGCCAATGTAATACACCTCATCAACAGAACAAAGGAAAAGGACCACATGATCATCTCTATGGATGCAGAAAAGCATTTGATAAAATCCAACACCCTTTCTTTATGAAAACCCTCACAAAATTGGAATAGAAAGGAAGTTCTTCAAAATGATTAAGGGCATATATAAAAAACCAAAAGGCAAAATTACACTTAGTGGAGAAAGACTGAGAGCTTTCCCCTTAAAATTGGGCTGTTCAATATTGTGTTAGAAGTCCTAGCCAGAACATTAAGACAAGAAAAAGAATTCAGAAGTACCCAAATCTGAAAAGAAGTAAAATTATCTCTATTCACATATTCTAAATATAGAAAATCACAAAGAATCTACAAGAAAACTTTTAGAACTAATAAAAAAATTTAGTGCAGTTACAGGGTACAAATTCAATAAAAACAAGCAATGAGAAATCTGAAAGGGAATTTATAAAAATGATTCCTTTTACAATAGCTTCTAAGAAAATAAAATACTTAGGAATAAATTTAACCAGGAATGTATAAAACTTATACAATAAAGATTGTAGAATACTGCTAAAAGAAACTAAATACTTAAATAAATGGAAAGATGTTTCAACTTTACGGATTGGAAAAATTCATACTGTTAAGATGTCAATACTATCCATAATGTTCCATAGATTAAACACAATTCCAATAAAAATTCCAACAACTTTCTTTACTGTAATAGAAAAAAAACAAATCTCAACTTTATATGGAATGACAAGAGGTCCTGAATAGTTAAAGCAATGCTGAAGGAGAAAAATAAAGTAAGAGGACTCACACTTTCTGATTTTAAAATATTTATATTGTTGTTGTTGTTGTTATGTGCCATTGAGTCGCTCCCGACTCATAGCAACCCCTCCTTGGGCTTCTGAGGCAGTATCACTATGGAATTAGATTGCCCAACCTTCCTTCTGAGGAGTGGCTGGTGGGTTTGAACCGCTAGCCTTCTGGTTAGCCGCCAAGTGCCTTAGGCACTACACTACCAGAGGTCCTCTAAAAACATTTATACAGTACAGTAATTAAACAGACTGGTCCTGGTATAGTAATAGATATTAGACTGATGGAATAGAATTGAGAGTCCAGAAATAAACCTATACATCTATGGTCAAGTGATTTTGGGCAAAGGTGCTAGTCAATAGACAAAGAAGAGTCTCTTCAATAAATGGTGCTGAGGAAACTGGATTTCAACACACAGATAAATGAGACAGGATTCATGCCTCATACCATACACAAAAACAAATTCAAAATGGATTAAGGACTGACCTATATTTGAAAACTAAAACCATAAAATTCTTAGAAAAGCAAGCAAGGGTGAGGCCATCAGGTCTAGCTTTTAACAATGGATTATCTAATATAATAGGCGCTCTAGTGGCCTAGTGCATAAGGCGTTTGACTGCTAACCAGAAGGCTAGAGGTTCAAACCCACCACCCACTCCTTGGAAGGAAGACTGGGCAATCTACTTCCATAGAAATATTGTTATTGTTGTTATGAGCTGGGGAGTCGGACCCAACTCATAGTGACCCATCTTTGGGTTACCAAGGCAGTATCACTATGGAAGTAGATTGACCCACCTTCCTTCTGAGGAGTGGGTGGTGGGTTTGAAACACCTGCCTTCTGGTTAGCAGTCAAGTGCCTTAGGCACTATTCTACTGCCTCAGAAACCTAAGGAGGGGTTGCTATGAGTCAGATTTGACTCGATGGCAGTGAGTTTTTGTTTATCTAATATAGTAACAAAAGCACAAACAGCCAAAGACAAAATAAATCAATGGCACAACATAAAAATTAAACAAAACAAAACAACTTTTATTCATCAAAAAACTACTGAAAAAGTGAAAAGATACATTATAGACTGGGAGAGTATCTTCAAAAACTGTATGTTGTTGTTGTTGTTGTTATATGCCGTGGATCGGACCCAACTCATAGTGACCCCTCCTTGGGTTTCCGAGGCAGTATCACTGCGGAAGTAGATTGCCTCATCTTATATCTGATAAGAATTTAATAATTAAAATACATATAGAACTTTGACAGCTTAACAATAAAAAGACAAATAACCCAATCAAAGAATGGGCAATGGACTTGAATAGACATTTCACCAAAGAGGACATTCAAATGGATACCAAACACATGAAAAGATGCTCAACATCTTAGCCATCAGAAAGATGCAACTCAAAAGCACAATGGGATACCATTACACTTCTACTAGGATGGCTAAGATAAAAAATACTAGAAAATAGCAAATGTTGGCAAGCATGTGGGGAAATTATTACCCTTTTCCATTGCTGGTGGGAATGCAAAATGGTATAGCCACTGTGGAAAATAGTGTAGTGGTTCCTTAAAAACTAAAAATAGAATTACCACATGACACAGCAATTCTGCTGCTAGGAATATACTCACAGGGCTTGAAAGCAGCTATGTGAAAAGCCATGTATGCCAATGTGCATTGTAGCATTATTCACAATAGCCAAAAAGTGGAAACAACTTAAATTCCCATCAATGGAAAAATGGATAAATAAAATGTGGTACATATATACAATGGTATACTACTCAGCCAGAAAGAAAAATGAAGTCTTGATACATGCTACAAAATACAGGGAGCTTGAAAACATTTTGGTGAGTGAAATAAATCAATCACAGTAAGACAAATATTATATGACCTCGCATACATAATAAGACGAGTTCAGACAAATGTATACAGAGCAAAGTTTATTGTGGTTACCAGAGTGGGGAGGGAGGGAAAAAGGAGGAGTGATCACTTTTGGAGACATTATTCTATCTACTTCATTTTGAATACAAAGAAACTAGTACCAAAGAGACTAATGGTTGTTGTTGTTGTTATGTGCCGTTGAGTTGGATGTCATATACAAGTTAGCGGCAGAGATAGGATTACAACCCTGGTTTCTGAGGCCTTGGGAATAGTCTCAGAGTAGCCGCAACTGCTGTTGTGATTAAGTGGATATTTGCCTTGGGTTCTTAAGGATATTCTCAACTTCCTTCAGTTTTCTGGTGAAAGTCCTGGGAATAGTAACTGAATGGGAACAGTAACACTCTGAGCCCCTGTCAGATTTTTGCCTCCTTTGCTGGCCTAACACCAAGCCAGTCTACTTGAAATAGAATAACCAGGAAACATCTTTTATAAGAAATGACACATACACTTTTTACTCTTTACCTCCTGTGGTTTGAATTCTGTCTTAGTTACCTAGGGCTGCCATAACAGAAATATCATAAGTGGATAGTTTTAAAGAATAAAAATTTATTTTCTCACAGTTTAGGAGGCTAGAAGTCCAAATCAAATTCTTAAATGTGTCACTTCCTTCTGTGGGCCTCTCACCTAAAGTGTGGTGTCTGCTGGTAGTAATCCTTGCATTCTTTTACTTGAGATGAGTCCCCACATGGCATCTGTTTTCCATTTTTGTGTGCTTCTGTGTCTATTCTGCTCTTTTTATAACTCAGAAATGATTAGGTTTAGGACTCACCCTACTCTGGCATGACCTATGAACAACAAAAGAAAATCCCTATTTCCAAACAGGATTATATCCATAGATACAGAAGGAGGACGTCATTTTTTTTTTTTTTTTGGTCAAAATTCAGTCCAAAAGAGATTATTTTATTTTTCATTATTTGAAACAAAAGTCAGTCCCAACTCATAGTGAGCCCTCCTTGGCTTTGCAAGGCAGTATCTCTAGGGAAGTATATTGCCCGATCTTCCTTCTGAGGAATGGCTGGTGGGTTTGAACTGCCAGCCTTCTGTTTAACAGTTGAATGCCTTAGGCACTACACAACCAGAGCTCCCATAAACAAGATAGACCAAAAAAAAAAAAGAAGGAAATTTTCTTGTTGGGACTTTTTCTCCCTCCCTACCTTTGATGTTTCTTTGGGAGACAAGGAGCTCTGTTTTCCCCATTACAATTAAGCATAAGAATAGGAAGTGCTTGTGGCAGTGTTTTAAATGAATGTTTAGAAGACTCCGGTCATTTTGCCATAGATTTATTCCTTAATTTGTAAAATTTCTTTCTCTTTCAGCATTGCTCAAAGAATGGGTGGCCAGTCATCAACTTTTTTTCCCCCTCCTTGAGATTCTCTAACCATAACTTGGGTAATTTCCCTTTGTGTCTGCCTGAGGCTTGTCTTGGCTATTTCTTAACCTAATCCTTATCCTCTCATCTATTTATGGCAATGGCCATCACTAAGTTAGAAACTTCCTGACTTCTCTTTTTCATTTCCATTCTGACCCTAGAGATTAAGGGAGGTCATTGTCACATCATCACTGGTCAGCCAATCAGGCACACACCTCCCTTTGATGACCTCCCTGCTCTATAAGCATTGGCAGGCAGCTTCAATGGAAGGAGGGAGACAAGAAGGAGGCCTGGTATATTCCCAAATATGATCATTACAACATGGATTGTGTACGTTCTTGCCCGCAAAGGTGTAGGGTTTCCCTTCCCACCAAAAACCAGTTCGGTAAGTGAAGTCAGTGGTAGCCATGTAGAATTCTCACATATCTTCCTCCTTCGCAACTGCTGCTGTATATCCAGAGAGATCTTATAATATTAAACTCTGGATTAAAACGCAGAGAGGGGGAACTGGGATTCTAGGTATTCTGTGAGCATCACTTTCCCAATTTGTTCCAGGATATTGAAGTTGTGGAAAGTGAAGCTGTGTCTGTGGTACAGCACTGGTTGAAAAAAGTGAGTAAGATCCTCTATGATTCAGAGTAGCCAAAATTCTAGAGCTGGCTTTAATGGATGCAGAGGTCTGGAATTGGGAACTTAAGTTCATTGCTCACCTGATATTAAACTTTGCTAATCCATCTATCCAGGAGCTCTGGTAGCATAGTGGCTAAGACACTTGCCTGTTAACCAGACGGCTGGCGGTTCAAACCCACCAGCCACTCCTCGGAAGGAAGGTTGGGCAATCCTACTTCCGTAGTGATACTGCCTCGGAAACCCAAGGAG
>NW_006921808.1:2704989-2713650 GCF_000298275.1 Orycteropus afer afer
TTGGGGAGAGAACCAGTGACCTAGTCAGTTCCCTGAAACTTCACAGGACAGTAGCCTTCTTTTTTTTTTTTTTTTTTTGCAGGAACTGAAAGATGTGGGGATGTGTTTGTGTGGATATGTGGGTTTGCTTGTTGTGATGGAGAGGAAGAAGGGGGAAAGTAAGTAGAGAGAGCAAGATTGGTATAGGATGCAGAAAGACACTGGTTCAGATGAAAATGCTCACTTTTCAGACTGAAGAAGAGGCTTCCCAGGGCATAAAAGAGAAGATGTCCAACAATTACCCTCCTACCCACGGCCAGGACATACATGTGACCAGAGATGTGGTAACCCACCACAGTTCTTTAGAGTCTGAAGCTAAAGGCTTAGGGTGGTGGGATGAGAGAAGGGCAAAAGATGGGGAAGAATTACATAGAAATGTGCTTGTGGTGGGGGTATTTATTTGGGGTTGGTTCTACCCCAGTCTCAGGCTGCAAACTGGACAGGAATCATGTGGATTCTGATTGGATTTCCTAGGTGAAGCACAGACTCTCAAAGTCTGATTTATTAGCAAATCTGAGTCAAGAGGTCCTGGAGGAGAGAACTAGAATCCAGTTCATAAGATGGAGGTAAAAAAAAAAAAAAGAAAGAAAAAATTCCCCTGAGAGAAAAAGTGGGCAGGGGTTGTCTGAGAAGGGATGGGCTTTTTTTGTCAGGATTCCACTGCCAACTAAACTCACTAATACTCTTTTATAGAGATGCCTCCTTTGTCCTGAGAATGTTTTACCCTTCTTTGGGGTGTTAGGGAATATTTTTGCTGTCTTGAAAGCCTTGCTGATTCCTAAATTTTAAATGACTCCAGAGGTTGGAAAACTGAGTCTGTTTACCATTTCTTAAATACTTCTGAATAAATTTTAAACTCCTGTTATTTTTGCATAGAGGAGCTCTGGTTGTGTAGTGCCTAAGGCATTTGACTGCTAACCAGAAGGCTGGAAGTTCAAACCCACCAGCCACTCCTTGGAAGGAAGATTGGGCAATCTACTTCGGTAGAGACACTGCCTCAGAAACCCAAGGAGGGGTTGCTATGAGTCGGAAACAACTCAATGGCAGTGAGTGAGTGAGTGAGTTATTTTTTCACTTGAATTTTTCAGAAACGGCTGCATTTTAAAGAGCTAAAAGAAAATAAGTTCTTAAAATGCAAGAATCAAAGCCTTCCTCTACAAATGAGGTGAATGAGGTTTCTCAGTGCTGAGGCAAAAATCCTATTCTCAACATTAGGATGTTTTGTTTAGCCTCACACCATATTCTCAGTCCATGAACTGCACGCCAATTGACCTTTCTGTTCCTGAAGATGTTAAGATTCAAGGCAGAGGGTCTGGAAGGTGGGATCATTCCTTTAGCTTAGCACTTTCTATCCTCTTCAGTCATATCCTTTCCCTGTAGAGGAACTATGATATTAAACTCTTTCACATGGAATTGTGAAGGTGCTGTCTCTCATATCTGTCTTCTCCCTTCCCAAGCCCCCACTCCCACCTTTGCTTTCTGCTATCAAGGGCCATACATTACTTGGGAAATGCATTTTTAATTTTTGGATATAGCATTTACCCCTCTAGTGGCATTAGCATTTTAAAAGAGGATTCAAACTCAGAGTAATTTGAGGTCTCCCTGGGCAAGGTTTTTTGGATGGGAAATCTTTCCAAGGCTTCTCAAACTATAGGTATTGGTGCTGTCATCCATTTATAGACCCATACACAGGAGGGTTTCTAGGACCAGCCAAGGTGACACTGTGGAACTTTAAGTGTTTCATTGATTCATTTGGATAATACAGAAAGTAGCTTACAATATTTTTTTAAACTTTAGTTGTACAACATAACTAAGTTTAAACATTTGGGACATGGGGGGCTCTGGTAGCATAGTGCCTAAGGCACTTGACTGTTAACCAGAAGTCCGGTGGTTCAAATCCACCAGCCACTCCTCAGAAGGAAGGTTGGGCAATCTACTTCCGTAGTGATACTGCCTTGGAAACCCAAGGAGGGGTCATTATGAGTCAGGTCCGACTTGACAGCACATAACAACAATAACACAGGAACCACAGCCAATTATCTACATATAATTTTCTGCTCTGAATTTTCTATGGAGATATTAAATAAATAAGCTCTGCCTGTTTGGCATAGTGCCTAAGGCACTTGACTGCTAACCAGAAGGCTGGTGGTTCAAATCCACCAGCCACTCCTTGGAAAGAAGATTGGGTAATCTACTTCTGTAGAGATACCACTTTGGAAACCCAAGGAGGGGTCACTATAAGTGGAATTGACTCGATAGCAGTTAGTTTTTTTTTTCCCCCAACAATCTACCAGTTTGTGTCCACTTAATTTTAATAACAAGTAGTTAGGGAATGCATGTCCCTTTATTCGGCATTATTTGATGTTCATTTGCTTGACAGTCATGTACTAAGCACCTGATTATTGCTATGCTTTCCACCAGAGGAGAGAGAAAAAATGACACAGCCCCCAATTTCAAGGGGATAAAGCTAACTAGGTGGATAAGGTGTGTGAGAATTAAAGAAAACACTGGAGAAGCCATGAGGAGTAGCTGCAAGAGCACCACTTGGAGTTCCTCTGTTAACACAAATTCTAGGCAGGAGATGCCCAGGACACTCAGAAAAGGTTTCACGGAGGATGCTTGCTTGACTGGTCCTAGATCTGGGCAGGAATTGGATAAACAGGAACCTTCCAGAGGGTTGGGTGTTCCGGAGGGCCCAACTGTCTTGACACCCTTGGGGCTACCGCCTCCTGGCCAGCCAAACTCCTCAGGGCCCAGTACTGGTGCCCGTTCTTCTCTAAAGCCTCCCTTCCTTCTGTTGGGTTGGGAAAAATCTCTCCCTCCTCTGTTATTTACTTATTTATTTATTTTTCTCTTTGGGCACTCACCCTGCTAATCCATGCTATGGGAGCAATATTTATGAGCATGTAACCTCCTCCCCCCAACTGGAGGCAGTATCACCACCTTTGAAAGCTCCAAAGCACCTAGAACAGGGCACAGCATAGAGAAGGTGTCTTCAATAGAAGTAGAAATGGGTACTAAGTGGACAGATCACATTCTTGAATAGTGGAGTAGGACATGGGGTCAGAAGGAATAAGAAGGGAATTACAAAGAGCAAGGCAAATCAAGCATGGCAAGATTAATCAGCAACAAGCCCAAATTACACCATGTGTTTACTGCCCAATCCTCACATATAAAGGGATTCTATATGTGTGCTGGCTTGATTTATCATCCCACCCATCCATCAATTTGAGTAAGAAAAGGTGCTCGCTAGATAGAATTTTCTAGAAGTATCTCTCATGTTGATTACAAAAAGTTCATGATGAAATTGGAGAGGAATTCAACATGTGGAATTTCTTATTTGTTTATTTTATTATTGTGATTTGGGTGAAGATTTACAGAGCAAATTCCCTTTCCATACAGCAGTTTGCATATACTTTGTCTCATGACATTGACCACAGTTTACCATAATGCAACAGCTCCTCTCCCACTTCCTCCCCATAGTTACCTCTTCCCACTGTCTATCCCTCCATGGACTTCTGCCCCCTAAGCTGTCTCTCTGTGCATAGGCAGCCCTTCTTTCTCAATGACTGTTCTCTCCAAGGAGTGTATCTACCTCAGGTAAATGTTCAACTCATACACCTGTCTTCTGTTTGGCTGGAAACCACAGGTGTGGGTTCAATTCCAGACATGAAGGGAACCTAGGGGCCATAGTCTTAGGGTTCCACCAGGCTCGATCGGACCAGCAACCCTGGTCCCCACCTTTTATTTTTTTTTTCTCCAAATGATTTTGAGTTTTGTTCCACATTGTTCTCTCTCTCTATCAAGGATCTGCTACATAGATCCCCTTCCAAGTGGATGACAGTGGTAGCCAGGCACCATCTAGTTCTTCGGTCTCATAGTCATATAGGCTGCAGATCAGATGGTGTACCAGTCGCTAGGACTAATTGTTTCCATGAATTTTGGTTTTCTTCATTCTTCTTTGCTCTGGATGAGGAGAAACTCATCATTGCATCTAGATGGCAGCTTGCTAGCTTTTAAGATCCTGGTCGCTACTTGACAAAGTAGGAGGTAGAACAATGTTTTATATAGTATGTTATGCCAATTGAGCTTGATGTCCCCTGTGACTATGGTCCCATGCCCACAGGTTCAACTACTCTGTCACTCTGGGTAGCTGGCTGTGACCAAGCAGTGACCACAACTTTCCCCTTGTCAACTCTACTATACACCTGGGAATTCTGATCATTCACATAAACTTATAGGACCATTGTCTGCCAACCTTATGTATGTTCTTGGATACACTCCCCATTTCACAGACATACCTAATAGTTCAGCCTGTCCACCCATCTATCCACCCATACACCCATGTTTGCCTTCACTGACGACGCAGTATGTGCAAAAGGGTTCATATTTGTTGTCTGTACCTCCCATGTACCTCTCTATGTCTTTCTCATCCTCAATGCTGCCATATTGGTCACTCACATTTGGTATATTGCCCTTCTCTTCACCCAAATCAATACTATCTCTATCTATCTAACCATGTTCCCTCCCCTCCGCTCCCACCCCTGGTAACCAACAAAGAAAATGTCCTTCTATAGATAAACCTTTCCTTAACTTTTACAATAATGAACTAATACAGTATTTGTCCTTTTGTGATTGACTTATGTTCCTCAGCATAATGTCCTCCAAGTTCATCCATGTTATGTGGTGTTTTGCAGATTCTACATTATTCTTTGGCGTTGCATAGTATTCCATTGTGTGTATGTACCATAGTTGGTTATCCATTCTTCAGCTGATGGACAACTAGGTTGTTTCCATCTTTTGGCTATTGTATAGTCTATTTATGCCATATATTAGGGCCCTTAAATTTGCCCCCAGATTTTCCTTGAACAACTGTATAGTTTTAGGTTTCACATTTAAGTCTTTGATCCATCTGGAGTTTGTTTTTGTGTATGGTGTGAGGTATAGAACTTGTTACAACAGTCCATTCTATCTTGCAACTCTCTTAACTTCCTCTCAACGTGTGTGACTTTCATATCTTATAAGAACACTTGAAAACTGCTGTGAAACTCTAGCAAAGGTGCTTAACCTCTTTCTTTCCTTGATTATGCTAGGATGATTTCTACCAGCCACTCCTCAGAAGGAAGGTTGGGCAATCCTACTTCCATAGTGATACTGCCTCAGAAACCCAAGGAGGGGTCGCTATGAGTCGGGGCAGATTAGACGGCACATAACAACAACAACAACAACTAGGGCTATGGAGTGTGGGTACTTGATTAGTAAAACAAACAAACTAAACAAAAAACTTTGTGGTCATTACACAAGATAGGTAAAGGGCTAGCTCAGAAATTCATGGTAATGGGGCAAGATTTACCATTAACATAATCCAAGTAGAAGCTTCACAATGTCAAGTGAAAGGAAAAACTTAGAAATCCACACTTTGAATGACCTTTTGCAGCCATACCCGTATCTTCCAAGTTCCAAGTGAGGTGAGAGAGTGTGCTATGCGGGATCGGATAGAGCAGGTGAGACGAAGGTAAGCATTCTGGACTGGGTTGTTCATAGTCTTCATTGAGACAGTTGGGGTGGGAATGACTACTGGGTTTCCTGCCCAACCCCAAGTCTATTCTCTTCTACATTCTAAACTAGGGGAAAACAGTTCCCAGGTTTGTTGCCTCCGCTTCTATGGGTCTCCCTGCAGCACCCCTTCTCCGTTAGATGGCCTGGAGCCCTTTCAGGTTGATCACTTCTCTTCAAAAATCTGTTTGTAGGCCCTGGTGGGGCAGGGTCCCAGCATGACTGCTCACACAAGTCCTAAGCCCTGGCCATCGTGCCATGTGCAGGCTCTGGCACCAACAACCCTCTTCCCCTTGCTCCTTCCCTTTGTTTTCTGCAGCATATCAAACCTGAAGGTTGATTTGGCCCACGACCCACATATCAGTTCTTCCTATTCAGACTGCTAAAAGCAACAGGTGAGAAGTCTGGTGGATGAGTGGTTGGGCAGAGCAGAGCATTCTGCTTAAAAAGGGGCACAGGGCTGCAGGGATTTGATAAGCCCTACCTTATGCTTCTGGAATGATCTCTCAAATTTCTGGAAGGACTTGACATTGAGTTTCAGATAGGCCTCTCTGACTTTTCAATTGTACTGTTTTAAGTCAATGCATATCAGTGTTACCTGTCTTGGGATCATGGGAGAGCTAGGAAAAATGCCAAGCATTGACTCAGTAGGTCTTTGAGGGGTATGTCTGTGATTTTGTATTTTTAATGGCTCCTAGGGGATGCTCTGCTGGTCTCTGGACTGCACTTTGAGTAGAAGAATCACAGAGCACTGGAGTCAGGAGAGGAGACATAGGTTTTGGGAGTCACTTTGAGTCACTTGGCCTCCACCCTTGTACTTGGCACTGACTAGTCATAACAGTAGATATAAGGCCAGTGATAGGGTCATCATCCATCAGGAAGAGGTCAGGTACCCCTTTTTTTTTGTGTAAAGACTGTGCTACCTGGTGTGGGAGCTACATAGGGGCTAATCATAACTTGCACTTGGCTCTTAAAATGCTAAAAATAGGGCTAGCATGTTATGCTGACATTGATTGGACGCTTATTTTATGTCATATTTTTTTAAAGTGTACTATTCCAAAATTCTCATTTGATCCAAAAACCATCTGTTCTGGTTACCTAGTGCCACTCTGACAGGAATATACCACAAATGGGATGGCTTTAACAAACAGGAGTTTATTTTTACAATTTGGAGGTTTTAAGTCTGAGCTCAAAATGCCAGGCTCTAGGGGCTGGTGAAAGCTTCTCAACCTTGGGCTTCAGCTCTGCCTCCTGCTTCCAGCCCACTGAAGCTGGAGGCTTTTCTTCACTCAGTTCCTGGCTGCTGAGGCTGACAAACCCACAGTTGACAAGTAACAAGGCATAGTGCCAATATTACCAAACCACACAGCAGGCCATAAATTCAAGTCCATTAAAAGTCCCAAGATTGGCAGGGCATGGCAGGCTGCTGAACAACAACATGGGTACATGTACGATTCAAGTGTGCCATAAGCTGCTGACCATTCCCAAAGCTGTTTCTTATATATGGGAAGCAAACCACATCCCTAAAGTAGCTACTCAGCTGCTTGTGGTAGATCCCACCATGGAGGTGATTGCCAGTCTTATCATGGGGAATAACTACCACCAGCTGCCCAGCCACTCAACCAGGCCCAGCCAAGTTGACACACAACCTTAACTACCACACCATCTTAAAAGGAGGGTGTTGTTGGTGCCCATTATACAGAGGGCTGAGGTCAAGCCAAGGCTTGGAACAGATCTTGGGTTCCAATACAGCTCTACTGTTTGTGAGTTATAAAGTTGTTATCTATAATAGTAGTATCTATTGCACAAGGTTATTTTGAAGATAATGTCTAGCCCATGGTAAGTGCTATATTGTTTGCTGTTATTAATAGGAGGAAACTGTGGTTCTGAGGGATCAGTAACTTGCCAGGTTACTTCACTAGGAAGAAACAGAATCTCAGTTGTCAGCCCTAGGTCTGTCCAGCAAGCCACCAACTTTGCATTCATGGACTTTTCTGCTCTCTATATCCAGCTCTGAGAATATGCAGAGGGGCAGAGTTAGGGAGAAACGTTAGTGGTCCTGACTTAGACAGCCTCCGTTTATTTATATGTCCCGTTGGGATTTCTCTGTTCCCAGGTTGGTGTGCCTCGGGGTCAAGGAAGTGGCCTGTGTCAGCATATCCATCTTTCCTTGATTTAAAGAGGGACCAGAACAACGAGACCTGGGCAGAGGGGACTCAGCACTAGACTTTTTACTGTCATAGTGGCCACCCTGGGATCTTCTCCCTAAAGTTGCTAATAAAAAGATGCTATTTAAGAGCCCTCTCTGAGTTTTGGGTGTGGGTTATGTCATTCATTGATTCATTGTCAGACATGCAGGCTGCATGGGCCTGGCTCTGGGTTATGATCAACCAGACAGAGTTGACAGTCATTACAATGGAGGTGAGACATGCACAGGTGGGCACTCTGAGATCATGAGAAGGGCTTTTAACCTGTGTTGGGAGTGGGTTGGGACAGGGTGGGATCCTGGAGAAAGTGGGGCTTTTTTGTTTCATTCAAGAATTTATTGAGTGTCTGTTATAATAAAGGATAAGAGTTATGAGCACTTACATTGGTGGTTCCATGTTAAAATTCTTGCCTTTTATGCAGGAAACCCAGGGTAGATACCTAGCTAATATACTTTAAATACAGTTACTATGCATCTGTCAATGTAGGCATGTTTGTTGCTAAGATACTGAACAGGTTTCAGCAGAGCTTTGAGACTAAGATGGACCAAGAAGAAAGGCCTGGTGATCTACTTCTGAAAATCAGCCAATGAAAATCCTACAAATCACAGTAGTCCAATCCGATTGTGCATGAGTCATTGACAGTCAACAACAACAGCAAAATACTATCTGAATACTTTACATGCGCCCAAGCAGTTATTTCAAGCAGCCCTTTGAAATAGATATTATTATTATTACTCCTACCTTGTTTTAGGGAAGAAACAATATAAGAAAAAAGAAGTTAAATTCCTTGTCTAAAGTCAAATGAGGGAGCTCTGGTAGCATAGTGGCTAAGACACTTGCCTGCTAACCAGACGGCTGG
>NW_006921808.1:2713750-2721670 GCF_000298275.1 Orycteropus afer afer
GGCTGGTGGTTCAAACCCACCAGCCACTCCTCGGAAGGAAGGTTGGGTAATCCTACTTCCGTAGTGATACTGCCTCGGAAACCCAAGAAGGGGTCGCTATGAGTCAGGGCCGACTCGACGGCACATAACAACAACAACAACAACAAAGTCAAATGACAGGAGAGTGGCTGAGCCACAGTTAGGAGTCCCAGCCTCCTGGCTCCAAATTCTACTTTCTCAATCATTCTACTACATTATGTGCTGGGCCCTTGAGTAAAGATCCATCCAGTTCCTGCCCTTGCGCATCTTTTATTTTGACAAGGGAGACCAATATTAAACAAACTATTTGTCACAATTTTCATAACTACTACAAGGGAGAAATACTACATATCATGGGAATTTTCCCTGATCAGAGAAGAAAACTTTGAGGAGATTATTACTTTTAAATAATCATCCCCATTGTATAGGTGAGGAAATGGAAGTTCAGAAAGTTTACGTAACTTCCTGATGCCACATAGCCATGAAGTGACAGAGCCAGGATTTGAATCTGGGTGGTCTCATGGTGGAGCAATGCCCTTAACCATACACTGTACCACAAAGCTTGGGTGAGGCATCATTTTAGTTGACAGTGGTGGGCTGAGGCCAGCCAGACACCACAGAAGGAAGGGAGAGAGGTAGGGCAGATCCTTACCTGTCCTCCCCTTAGTCCTAGAGACCAAGAATACCTGCACCTTCCCCTCCACTGCCTTCCCCTCCCAAGCCTCTCTCTGCTCACCTGCACCACTGGGGGAGGCAGAGGAAAGAGAAGAGGGTGAGTAAGAATTAAGCAGGCAGAGGGGGCTCTGAGATGGAGAGATGAATAAGATATGATGGAGTAAATGCAAAAAGGAGAGAGAGGGAGACGGGCCAGGGTATTTATTAAGAGGGAGGCAGGGACCAGACTAAGCAGAGTAGACACTTTACCAAGGACTCGGGCCTTGATCTAACATTGATGGGAAGCATAAGGGTATTCTGAGCAGAAACTGATGATACATAATTCACATCTGAAAACATTTTGTAGGAGAATAGCTCGGCATTGAGGTGAAGTAAAGTTTGGATGCAAGGTCAAATGGAAAAGTTTTGTGTATCAAAGGACTTGAACAAGTAAGTGAAGAGGCAACTTAGACAATAGGAAAAACTCTTGGGAAGCATATACTTGTAAGGGTTTAATATTCAGAACATATGAAGAAATACTACAGCTCAGTAACAAAAGACAAACAACCTGACCGAAAAATGGAAAAAGGTCTTGAACAGACGTTTCTCTAAAGAAGAACTACAAATGAAAAGATGCTCAATGTCCTTAGTCATTAGAGATACACAAATCAAAACCACAAATTACACCCAGTATAATGGCTTTGATTCAAAAAACAGCAAAAGAGTTTTGACAAGGATGTGGAGAAATTGGAATCCTTGTTCATTACTGGTGAGAATGTAAAATGGTACAACTGAGGAGAACAGTTTGGTGGTTCTTCAAAAAGTTAAACATAGAATTACCATATCATCAAGCAATTCCAGTCTTAGATATGTACCCAAAACACTTGAAAGCAGGAATGAAAACAGATATAAGGATACCAATAAGCATAGAAGCATTATCCACAGTAGTGACAAGGTGGGAACAATCTGAGTGTCCATCAACAAATAAATGGATAAACAAAATGTGGTATATCCATAAAATGGAATACTATTCAGCCATAAAGATAAATGAAGTTCTGACACATGCTACTACATGGATGAACCTTGAAAACATTATGCTGAGAAAAATAAGTCTGTCACAAAAGGACAAATATTGTTTGATCTCACTTAAATAAAATATTTAGAATGGGCAAGTTTATAAAGACAAGTGGCAGTGCAAGGGGCTGGGGAGAGGAAAGAATGGGAACTATTGCTGACTGGTTGCCAAGGGTTTGTTTGAGGAGACAAAAAATATTTGTAAATGGATAGTGGTGATGGTGAATGTAATTAATGTCACTAAGTTTTAAACTTAAGAAAGATTAAAATGGCTATTTTTGTGTATATATTGTACGACAATGATAAAAAAAGAATGAATTCAAGGGCTCAGGAGGGGTCCTTTGGAGTTCAGCCCCAGGTATGGGTGGGTGGACTGGGGTGGTGGTGGAGATGAAGATAAATAGATGGGGGTGGGCCATAACTGATAAGACTTGGTGATGGATGCATATGGAGAATGAAGAAGAAGGAATAAACTGGTGAGTCCAGTGTTGATCATGTGCCATTCTCTGAGATGCTCAGGTCTAAGTGTGAGGGGGGTGAGTTCAATTTGGATCATAAGTATACATGGTGCAGTGGATTCCTTGATATGGCTCTTCTGGCCATGGTCTTTGGGATTCCCACCAGATGACTGACTGCATGGGACCATGCAAATGTGAGGTGCTTGTAGCCCACCAAGGTGTGGTGTAGTGAATTACTTTGTATGGCTTTTCTGGCCATAGTCTTTGTAACTCCCAGCAGATTACTGGGTGGGACCATGCAAATAAGAAATGTAGAACTCTAATGTGAGGATTGGTTAATTTTGCTATGCTGCTGGTCTTAAAATGAGCCCTTCTAGAGGCAGAGGAGGGATCTCACTGCCATCAAGAGAAAAGAACTGGTGTTAGAGTGGAGCACATTCTTGGACCCGAGATCCCTGCACTGGACCTCCTTGGCAGAGACACTAGGCAGAGAAGGCCTGGCAGAGATGCCCAGGTGTGAGATAGTGGCAGTGGAACCAAAAGGCACAAGACAGAGAGGTGGCTTGCCTGGCCCACAGAGCAAGAAAGCTGAGTGTCTTTGAGCAGGAGGTTTGCTGGAGGAATAGATTGCACATAGGTGTTCCTATAGGCAGAGCTGAAAGAGCTTTTTAACACACTTGCCCAAGCACGGCAGAGGCCAAGCTGAAAGGCCAAGGGCCAGAGAGGAGTGCCTGAAGGTATAGCAGAGGGGAGACTGTCTTGATTGAAGAATCATATCCTGAGTGCATTCCTGAACTTGAACTGTAGTCTGTTACTTCCCTAATAAACACTATAATTATGAGTGTTGTCTGTGAGTTCTGTGTGGCCATTGCAATGAATTATCGAACCCAGCAGAGAAGAAGTGAGTGCCGTGGGAGGGATGATTGGTGTCAGAGTTGGTAAAAAGTTTGGAGGGTGGTGGCATGTCTGGCCTCATAGGAAAAAGCTTTGGGTTGTTGATGTTGACTCTGTTTTCCCCTCTTAAGATTGGAAGAGGTCAGAAGATGTCACCTCCATGTGCTTTTTGCACAAGGGAATTGGATAGCTTGCTCATAATGTAAATAAAGTACATGAAACCCTTGTGTGGGTGTGGCTGTACAAATAATGTGTATAGAACCCTAACACGGGGATTGGTCAGTTTTGCCATCATGCTTGGCTTAAAATGAGCCATCCCAGAGGCAGAAAAGGAGGATCTCACTGCCATTAAGTGAGAAGAGCCAGGAGTGGATCACGTCCTTGAGCCTGAGATCACTGCACTGAGACAATAGCAGAGAGACAGTAGAGAGAAGGCAGCAGCATATGCAGCAGGACCAAGATACTGGTGCAGTACAGAGTGAGGGGCTTGCTGGCCGACAGAGTGAAAGAACTGAGTGCCTTCAAGCAGGAGGCTTGCTGACAGAGTGGGGTGCCTCTTTGGGCACTTATCTGCAAAGCTAAAAGAGATTTGTAATATTGGCTGGAGCAGGCCAGAGGCTGAGGCCAGAGAGAAGTATGCCTGTGGCACGGCTGAGAAACTGTCCTGACTGAAGAACTGTATCCTGACTTCTTTCTGATCCTGAATTGTAACCTGTTATTTTCCTAATAAACTCATAATTGTGAGTATTGTCTGTAAGTTCTGGGTGGTCATTGCAAAGAATTATTGAAACCAGCAGAAACATAATGAGTGCCATGGAAGGGATAGTTGGTGTCAGAATTGGCAAAAAGGCTGGAGGGTGATGGCACATCTGACCTCCACATCATAGGAATCAGCCTTGGGCTCATGCTGCTGATGGTGATTCTGTCTCTCCCTTGTGAAGATAGGAGGTCCAAAGATAGGAGGTACCTGTAAGACATGCTGGTGGTGATATCAAATGGGTGAAGGATATCCAAGGCTGGGTCAAGCAGGCATACATTATGGTGGAAGCTTGGAGAATGTACAAGGTCAAGAAATGAAGAGTGCAAATGCCTGGTAGCAAAGAAGAGCCCAGTTCATTCAGGGGACTGTAAACAACTTTGATTGTAGGGGAGAAGACGAGCCAGAAATAGGGAAGCTAGCAAAGTTCAGCAGTCCTGGAGGTAATTCCCTAGCCTTTACCCAGGATTGGGAAGGCCAGGAAGGGCGGTAGTGCCTTAGAAGCTCCTTTCTTCCAGCCTGTTGGTGGTGGCGCATTAGCAAAGGGGAAAGCTCTTTCCACTATTATTGACTGAGAGGAACCTTGCTAGAAACCACTAGATGGTGCCATTTCCATGCAAACATTTTTAGAAGGTGTACTCCTCTAACCTTAAGTCAGAGCTGTATGTCAGGCCAGATACAGATTTTAGCACCATTTGGGATGCCTAAGCAGATGGAAGGCCTTTGGAATCTTAGTTGATGAATGAAGTTCACATCTACATAGATGAAAATATCAGGGACATCCATTCCACAGAATATACTGAGCAGTTATCCCCAGTATTGTGCTAGAATCTGGGGGTACCTGGTGAATATTTTGTCAGGTCCTCACAGAGTGCAGAGTCATGAAGGTGACTAATGTGCAAACAAATAATGCCAAATTATGTGAGAAACAAACTAGGAATATAAATGGTAGAACAGAGGAAAAAGTGGCTTTCTCCCCTTGACAGAAAAAGTACCAGCAAACACCCTAGTGCTGATGTCTAAGAGTTTCAGAGGCTTCCCCAGGCCCTGGCAACAAGGCAGGGAATTGTAGGCAAAAGGATTTTTCACGTTGGGAGGCAAAGGGGACCTGGAGGACTTTTAGGGACTTGTGCATGTTTAGGTCACAGGTATGGTGAGAGAGTGACAGGAGAAGAGGCTGAGGGGGTGGGAAGGTACAGATCCTACAGGTGAGTGCAAAACACCCCTTGATGCCTGGCTGGGGATCCAAAGGGAAGGAGCTCACAGAGCAGTATTGATCAAGAAAGGCTTCCATGGAAGGGAGATGTACCTCAGGTTTGGATTTTAGTTCCTGGCATTTGGAAAAGAGGAAGAACTTAGCACATGCAGACAGGAAATAAAACCTATTGTCTGCTGCTGTTACCTGGGAGTTAATGTTTCTGGAGCTCATGAGCTATCATGCACTTTTTTACACACAGACAACTAGTGTGTGGGAAGAAAGGGCATACATTAATATTATGGGCACAGCTCCTTCAACCTAGGGTGGAAATGAAATCATTAAGTAGCTCAGATGGAGTTTTTGTTCTGTGCATGATTAACTCCAGGAGGGGAGTTTGGGAACAAATATGCCTCCTCTACCTGTATTACAGGGGGACTGAGCCACGGCAAATTAAAAGGAAATCACTGGCAAATTTGGGACCAGTCAGCTGTGACTAAGCCATTTTTGTAGTTAAATGGAGCTGAAAGTGCTAATAAAGGTTTTGTGGGTTATAGATCCCTCTGTTGGGGTAGGGGGTGAGGAAAATGGGATGGGAAGCCCTTGGGAGAGTGGGCCAGGCTTGAAGCATTTCGAGGTCTTACTCCGGAGTTCTTGGTACTGCTAGTAGTGCTGCTGCTGGTGGTCATTGGAGTTGGGCCTACTCTTCTCATCGAGGTATGTGTAACTTCCTATTCTGGATCCTTGATCAGTTTAGGCAGAGAGAGCCACCTAGACCCACACTCGACCCTCTAGTGTCTCATATAAAACAGACTCACTCTGGCAACACCAAGCTTAGAACACAGAAAAGCTGGGGGGTGGGGGTGGGGATGTGTTCACATCAGCCATGGACCAGGTACTTCAACAGTTGTCTTACTACCAAGTTAGGTAAGATTGTTGTTGCTGTTGTTGTTGTTATGTGCCGTCCAGTCGGACCTGACTCATAGCGACCCCTCCTTGGGTTTCTGAGGCAATATCACTATGGAAGTAGATTGACCAACCTTCCTTCCGAGGAGTGGCTGGTGGGTTTGAACCGCCAGCCTTCTGGTGAGCAGTCAAGTGCTTTAGGCACTATGCTACCAGAGCTCCCTAGGTAAGATTAGGGGAGTTAAAATAAATGCTGCTCTGATGAACTGTACCAAATGCTGTGGGGACACACAAGGTTACTCAGTGGGTGCCCTGGGCTTTGCATTCCTATCTCTGTTGGACAGGGCTGGGTGGGGTGGGCTTGAGTCTTAAATTCATAGATATTTCTGGACCTTCCAGGGAGCAGGACTAGGCAGGTGAGCTAAACCAATACCTGAAAAAGATAAAGGGATGGTCTCAGAGGGGTTGGGCTCTTTCACTGGAGAACACTGGATGTTGGGAGGATACCAAGGCTTGAAGAGGACTAAGTCCTTGAGGAGGTGCTCTCCTGGCTTAGTAGTTAAGGCTGCTAACCAAAAGGTCACTGGTTCTGTTGTAGGAACAACAAGATCCTTACTTCCTGTTGGTAAAGCCAATGATCAGAACAGGTTGAAGCAGGGAAGCATAAGGTTTATTAAATATCAATACACAAGAAGACAAAGAGAATCACTTCTCTAAAATGTCTGACTCCATGAGCAAAGGGATAAACATGATTATACAGGGAGATGGGAAGTGGCTCTAAGATCCCATGGACTGCTAGGAATGTCTTTGTTCTCTGGTTACTCTGGATTCAGAGTCCCTCTTCCCAGGATCTACTTGCTTCATAGGATATGGTTCTGAGCTGAAACCAGTGGTGAGTGAGGGTTATGTGTAGAAAAATGTATAATTGAAAATAACCAAAAGACCTCATCATGGGTAAAGAGATTGGCTATTCTATTTACGTCAAAAAAAAAAAAAAAAAAAGCAAAAGGGAGGGAAAAATAAGTTAGTTACTATGAAAGATGTCTACTTTACTCATGTCTGCTAGTCTGTTAAAGTTCTGTAATTTTCAGTGAGGGGCCCCTTTGGCCTTCCACAGTTGGAATCCACCAGCCACGGAGGAAAGATGAAGTATTCTGCTTTCAAAGTTTATAGCCTTGGAAACCCAGTGGGGGTCACTATGAGATGGAATAGACTTAAAGGCAGTGAGCTCAGTTCTTAAGTCCTAGAGGATTGAGGCTTGCTGAGTCTAAAGCGGCCTGGGAAAAGCCTGGCTAGGGCAAAAGAAGAAGCATGGGGCCAAGGGCCACCAAGAGGGACAGAAAAGTGGAAAAAGCAGTGAGGGAACCTGGACTTTAGCACCCACAGCCCTCACCTTCACTCCTATGGGCATTTTTGATAAACCATGGCTTGTTGCTTATGCTCTCCTTTCCCTCAGATGAAGGCCCAGACTCACGTCTTCGGGCCCTGAAACACAAAACCCGGCTGCTACGGAGGAGAAGGTGCGACAGGGCCAGTTCTGGTTCCTGGATCCACACTGTCAATGACAACTGGAAGTTCTGGTGCAGGGGTCCCAGGAGCTAGTGGAGCATCACTGAGTGATCAATGGGTGCTATCCCCGTAGGCCTGAGAGCACTAGGGCCGGCTGTACTCTTCAACTATCATTCCAACTGCTTGGAACTCCAGTGGGTACGGCTGAATGTGGTGCCCCAAGGATCTCCGTCCTCCCCCCATGCCCTGCGAAGTTGCTTTTGCCGATTCTTGTGGGCCGTGTCCAGGATGGAGGCCATAGGGACATGACGACTTGGGGATTCAGGGTCAGGCCAACCCTCAGAGCAATAGCAGTGCCGCCTTGGGGTTTGGAGTCCACGGAGGAGGCACCAGCCTTCACAGCCAAGCCTGGCTTAGGCTGGAGCGCGCCGTGTGCCACGGCTCCTGGGAGGCGT
>NW_006921808.1:2721770-2729612 GCF_000298275.1 Orycteropus afer afer
AACCAGCAAAGGAAAAGAAAACACGGGAGACAGAAAGCGGCTGGCCTCCGCCTCTTGGCCAAATTGTTCAGCATGTTTTTCAATTACTTGGCAAGCTCCAGAGCTGTGCTGGAAGTTCATTTTCTATTCTGCGAGGGAAAACAAAGGCAGGGAGGGGCGATTGTTCCTAGCAAATTTGGGCAACTTTGCTCCCAGTCAGACAGAACTCATGATCGCATGATCATGATCGTTTTTCACCCTTCATCTCTCCTCCACTTTCTTCTCCTTTGTCCTCCTCCTTCCTTAACTCTTCTCACTGAAGTTTGGGCCACTGGACCTGGGTGGGGGTGGAGTGGGGAGGAAGTGGCCAGTGGTTTAGCGCTCCACTGCTAACAGAAATGTGGTTTGAATCCCCCAGCTGCTCCATGGGGGAAAGCTGTGGCAGTCTGCTTTCATAAAAGATTTGTAGCCTTCCAAAGCCTATGAGGCACTAGAAATTACCACTTAATGGTAATTGGTCTTGTTTTGTTTTTGGTTAGCCCTGGGGGCTACTAGAGTATGAAGATATGGAGTGGTTTACCATTTTCCTGATGTTCAACCTTTTGGATGATTTGTTTCCCTCAGTTCAGGTATGGTCAATTTTGTTGTCTTCTATAGAGGACCTTTTTGTAGTGTATCTGGAGTCCTGGGAAATGAAGGAGATGTGAGAGCATGAAATTATGTTGAGATTATGTTTCTATATAACCACCACCCTGTATGTAACCATTTTGAGTAGGTAGCCATTTGTGCAAAAAGCCTCAGCACGTACCTCACACTTTAGTGCCTTAGTTACTAGAAAAACCATAAAGACCTCACACCTAACTACCTCATCGATACTCTCAAATACACTCCTTAGCAACAACCAATCAGTAGATAGCACAGACATACCTTACCTAAAATAGTTAGAAATCACAGTTGGTGGCTTCGGCCCACTAGGCAGAGCCAATCAAGTAGGAACAACTAGCAACTTGGGAAATGTCAACCAATCCTGTAATTTTCTAATTAAAACTTTCTTGTTTCTGTTGAGACCCCTATATAAACCCCATTACCCCTGAGTTTGAGGCTCTCAATCCTAAACCGCTCTGTCGGTGACGGTTGGGGGTCCGAGCTCAAGCTCGAATAAACAACCCCCATGCTTTTGCAGTGGAATCGGCTCCTTGATGGTTATTTGGGGATTTAAGGACTGGGCACAACATTTGGGGGCTCGTCCGGGATCCCCAGATACCCCAGGACTCCCGAACCAGGGGGTTGCAGCTGGCTGATAAGTGTTTAAATGTTTGATGTTTGTCTATGTGTGTTGCTTGGGGCCCATTTTCTGTAGAGCTGACTCAGGCCTAAGTGGACGCACAGGTGGGCCATCAGCTGGAGGACCTGGAAGACGTTCCAGGGCCTCCTCTTCTGGAAGGGGATTAGGAAACCCCTTCAACCTGGGGAGGAGATAAAAGTCATCCTCCATTCTGGAACCTGTAAAGGGACGGAGCGGGTCGCTCCCGCAGTACGGTGTGAGGCCGTCGTCCTACTTTCAGTTTTGCTTCCAATCTACAGGAGGCATATTTTGTTGGTCTCTTTGTGTGTTTGTTTGGTTCATATCAGTGTCTTTGGTTTTGTATAATCGGTGGACGGGCGAAATGGGACAAACTGTGACGACTCGTCTTTCTCTCCTGACTGACAATTTTAAAGAAGTTAGACAAAGGGCACACGATTTAAGTTTAGAAATAAAAAAAGGAAAATTTGTCACATTGTGTAACTCAGAA
The DNA here is from genome assembly GCF_000298275.1 of Orycteropus afer afer. NCBI lineage: Eukaryota > Metazoa > Chordata > Mammalia > Tubulidentata > Orycteropodidae > Orycteropus > Orycteropus afer. The sequence continues at coordinate 2,723,543 of NW_006921808.1, forward strand.
TGGCCAACGTTCAACGTAGGATGGTCAGCCGAAGGTACATTTGATCTTCAGATTATTTTAAAGGTGAAAGAAGTTGTGTTCCGGTCCAGCGGGGGACACTCAGATCAGGGGTCGTATATTATCACATGGCAGGATTTAGTGGAAAACCCACCTCCTTGGTTAAAGCCGTTGTTACCTCTTTCTCTTCCTAAGCAGGCACCTAAACCCATACTGGCAGTGAAAACTTATACTGCCAGGAAGAAGGAACTTGAAGTCAAACCTTTGGCACCGACCTACCCAGTCCTTCAGGGTGGGCCGGAGGAAGACCTTCTCCCCCCACCCCCTTACCAAATCCTTTCAGCAGGTATTGCAGCTGGAGAGGGTGCACCACCCCAAGTGCCGGACGGTGGCGGGGCAATGGTAGCCACAGGTCCGGCAGCTGGCACCTGCGGAAGAATGCAGCACGCAGCCTCCTCTAGTGGACCAGCAGATTCCACGGTCTTGCTGTTGTGAGCCGCAGGGCCTGCAGACACAACCGGCAACCAGCAGCTTCACTATTGGCCTTTTGCCACTAGTGACCTGTACAATTGGAAAACTCAGAATGCCAAGTTCTCAGATAATCCCAGAGACTTAACTGACCTCCTAGAGACTATTCTGTTTATTCATCAGCCTACCTGGGACGATTGTCAATAGCTTCTCCAAATTTTATTCACTACTGAGGAAAGTGAGAGAATCCAGATGGAAGCCCGGAAATCTGTCTTGGGGGATAATGGGCAGCCCACTACTAATATAGTTGTGATTAATGCTACCTTCCCTTTGACTCGTCCTAATTGGGACTACAACATGGCTGAAGGTAAGGAGAGACTCCGGGTGTACCATCAGACTCTAATGGGAGGTCTCAGGGCAGCCGCAAGGAAGCCTACCAATCTGGCTAAGGTAGGTGACATACAGCAAGGGAGGGATGAAAGTCTGGCTGCTTTCTTAGAAAGATTAATGGATGCATTTCATCAATATACCCCCATGAATCCGGAAACATCTGAAACTAAGGCCGCACTAATCATGGCCTTTGTAAATCAAGCAGCCACAGACATTAGGAGAAAATTACAGAAAATTGACAGACTAAATGAAAAAAGTATTCAGGATTTAATGTTAGTTACAGAGAGGGTATATAACCATAGGGAAAATCCAGAGGACCGACAGGCCAAGGCACTAGAGGCAGCCAGTTACCGGAACACTTGGAACCTTGCAAAAATCTTACTCACCTCAACAATAGGGAGCGCCCAAGAAAGGGAACAGCAACTGCAGAAAATCGCAAAATACTGAGGTAAGGGGGATCCCCCCAAGGGAGGATGCCCTAAACTGAGCAAGGATCAGTGTGCCTATTGCAAGGGAAGAGGACATTGGGCAAAAGAGTGCCTAAATAAAAAGACTCCTAAACCACAGACTAAGGTACTAGAATTGGGAGAACTCAGTGATTAGGGGCGACGGGGTTTGGTCCCCCTCCCCGAACCCAGGGTAACCCTTAGAGTGGAGGGGACTCCAATCGATTTCCTGGTAGACACTGGGGCGCAACATTCAGTCTTACTTAAACCTCAAGGGAAATTGTCTAATAAAACCTCCTGGGTTCAAGGAGCCACAGGAACAAAACAATATTCATGGACTACCTGAAGAACAGTAGATCTCAGTGTGGGACGAGTATCCCACTCATTGATGGCAATTCCAGAGTGCCCTTATCCACTTCTCGGGAGAGATATACTAACCAAAAGAGGGGCACAAATCCACTTTCAAAAAGGAGGGGCAACCGTTATGGACAGTAAGGGCCAGACTATTCACGTGTTAACTGTGAACCTAGAAGATGAATATAGGCTCCACCAGCAACCCCCTCCTCCTCCATCTGAAGACATAAAACAGTGGTTATTAGCTTTTCCTAAAGCATGGGCTTAGGGAGGCATAGGGTTAGCAAAACATAGACCACCGGTTTATGTAGAAACTAAACTGGAATGGACCCGGTCGGAGTCCGACAGTACCCTATGTCACGAGAAGCCCGAGAAGGTATAACCCCTCACATCTGGTGCCTATTAAAACTAGGAATACTCCGACCCTGTCAGTCCACATGGAACACTCCTCTACTCCCTGTTCGGAAACCTCATTCCAATGACTATAGACTGGTGCAAGACCTCTGAGAGGTCAATAAGCAGGTCATAGACATTCATCCTACTGTTCCTAACCCATACACCCTCCTTAGTTCTTTACCCCCGGATCACCAGTGGTACTCAGTCTTAGACCTTAAAGATACTTTTTTTCAGCCTACCACTGGCCCCAAAAAGCCAGGACCTGTTTGCCTTTGAATGGACTGACCTGACAGAAGGCATTAGCGGACAACTGACCTGGACGATGTTACCCCAAGGGCTCAAAATCTCGCCCACAATTTTCGATGAAGCACTACAGGAAGACCTGGGTAAGTTCTGATCCAACCACCCTGGTCTCACGCTGTTACAATATGTAGATGATCTCCTAGTTGCTGCAGCAGACTACGAGACCTGCCTCCAAGGAACCAGAGACCTGCTCCAAACACTAGGACATATGGGGTACTAAGCATCAGACAAAAAGCCTCAACTTTGCCAGCCTGAGGTGAGCTATTTGGGGTACATATTAAAAGAAGAACAAAGATGGCTGACCAGGGCCCGCAAAGAGACTGTGCTAAAAATCCCTAGACCCAGCACCCCATGCGGAGTGCGGGAGTTCCTAGGATCAGCTGGCTACTGTAGACTTTGGATACCAGGTTTTACAGAACTAGCAAAGCCTCTCTATGAAGCAACTAAGGAAGGGCAGAAATTTCAGTAGACAGAGGCCATGGAAAAATCCTTTAATTTACTTAAAACTGCCCTTCTGTCCGCTCCTGCCCTCGGATTGCCGGATGTAACAAAACCCTTCCATCTATACGTTGATGAAAATAAAGGGGTAGCAAAAGGAGTTATAGTCCAACACCTAGGCCCCTGGAAAAGATTGGTAGCCTATCTCTCAAAAAAATTAGACCCAGTAGCAGCGGGGTGGCCCCCGTGCTTACGCATAATAGCACCAACAGCCTTATTAGTCAAAGACGTGAACAAACTTACACTGGGGCAGGAACTATATGTTACCACCCCGCATGCCATAGAAGGAACTCTTAAACAACCTCTCGATCAATGGCTCAGCAATGTGCGGCTCACCCACTACCAAGGACTGTTACTGAACCCAACCACGATTATCTTTCAGTCACCTACGGCACTGAACCCTGCCACCCTGTTACCAGATTCGGATTTGAGTGCTCTGCTCCATGATTGTGTGGACATTTTAGCTCAAGCACACGGGATCCGAGCTGACCTACGAGACACCACTTTACCAGATGCCGAAGTTACCTGGTATACGGATGGGAGCAGCTTTGTGCATGATGGACCACCACTGCAGGGGCGGCAGTGGTGATGGAAACTACAATAGGGCTGAGCCGTTACCGGCTGGAACATGGACCCAATGAGCTGAACTAATAGCATTAACCAAAGCCCTAACTTTGGGAAAAGACAGAAAAATTAAATGTTTATACGGACAGTCATTATGCTTTCGCCACGGCGCATATTCACAGGGCAATCTATTGGGAAATGGGGGCTACTAACCGCAGAAGGGAAGACAATTAAGAACAAAAACGAGATCTTAGATCTACTAGCTTCCCTGTGGCTCCCAAAGAAACTTGCCATCATTCATTGTCCGGGGCACCAGAAAATCACCACGCCAATTACCTGAGGCAACAATCTAGCAGACCAAACCGCCCGAGAAATTGCTCTGTCTACTGACCTACTATTAACTTCCAACCTACCTGATCCTGGGAGTCCTACTTTACCTGCAGATCCCAACTACATGGAGGAAGACTTAAAATGATTAAACAGTTACCCGGAACTCAGTGCGTATGCAATTGGTGGAAATCAGCAGATCACAAAGCCATCCTCCCCAAAAAGCTGGGAGAAGAAATTTTATTCAAAATACACCAAACCATCCATCTAGGAACCAAAAAAGATGCAGGAGTTATTAAAACGAGCAGATGTAATAATTAAAAATGTTCAATCTAAAATTGAAACAATTATTTCTGACTGTAAAGCCTGTCAGTTAACCAATGTTACTAAAAACCCCTCAAATCTAGGCTCCAGATCAAGAGGCAACACACCGGGGACTTGCTGGGAAGTGGACTACACGGAGGTAAAACCAGGAAAATATGGATATAAATATTTGTTAGTCTTTGTAGATACCTTTTCAGGGTGGGTAGAAGCCTTCCCCACCAAGTGAGAGACAGCTCATGTTGTAACCAAGAAACTATTAGAAGACATCCTACCCAGGTATGGTTTTCCTACTATGATAGGGTCAGATAATGGACCGGCATTTGTGTCTAAAGTAATACAGGGATTAGCAACTATTCTTGGGGCTAATTGGAAATTACATTGTGCTTACAGACCCCAAAGTTCAGGCCAGGTAGAAAGAATGAACAGAACTCTAAAAGAGACCTTAACAAAATTAACCATAGAGACTGGCGGGGACTGGGTGACTCTCCTCCCCTTTGCCCTATTTCGGGTCCATAACTCTCCTTATAGATTAGAATTAACACCTTTTGAAATTGTTTATAGTAGACCTCCGCCTATTGTTCCCAGGTTCCAGTCTGATTTGTTACTTGAAATTGATAATCATGAACTCATTTATTCCCTTCAAGCCCTGCAACAAGCCCAATGGGACATCTGGCCGAGCTTGAGAGATCTTTACCAATCTAATTCCCCTCCTGAACCTCACCAGTACCAACCCGGTGATTGGGTGTACGTGTGGAGACATCGACAAGAAACTCTACAACCTCGCTGGAGAGGACCTTACATCATAATCTTGACTACGCCCACCACCCTCAAAGTTGACGGAATAGCCTCCTGGATTCATCATACCCACGCCCGCAAAGCTGACCCCGTCCCGGATCAGGAATGGCACATCTCCAAGGACCCCAACAATCCACTCAAGCTAAAAATTCAGCGATGTGGACCTCACTAGTAATACTGTTAGTAACCAGTAACTATGTAAACCCCTCTTCTAGCCCACACACACCCCAGCGACTGACCTGGACAATTACGTCGGCCACAGGGGACGTTATCAGCTCTATTACAGGCAACCACCCCCCCAACACCTGGTGGCCTGACCTACATGCTGACTTATGCCAATTAGCAGCTGGATTCTGGGATATCTTAGATTGGGAACCCAACAAAAATGATACCCCTGAATGTTCAGGCAAACCCACGTGCCAGCGGATATGTGGTTCTAGAGGAATCAATGGAGTAGGTTGTGGGCACCCTGAACTCCACTACCAACTCTGTAAGTTACCATTTTACGTTTGCCCAGGGGGAAGAAAAGACAAACCTTTAGCAAACCAGTGTGTGGGGGGGTATCAGACTTTTATTGTAAAGCATGGGGGTGTGAAACAACGGGAACCACTTACTGGGAACCTTCCTCAACTTGGGATCTCATCACCGTAGACAGGGATCATACTGGTGATGAGTTAACTGTCAGTTCTTGCCGATCATACGAGTTTATGCGGAGGTTCCCCACCAGAGGAAGTATGTATATTGGAGAAGGTCCATGTATGAGTTTCACCTGTAATCCTATTAGAATCCTATTCACAGAGCAAGGAAAACAGTATAAAACCTGGGTGGCAGGCTGATCCTGGGTACTTCAGTTGTACCAGACAGGGTACAATAATGGAGTCATTTTCTACATTAGACTAAAAATTGAATCCTGGACACCCCTTGTTGCAATCGGGCCCAACTCAGTGTTAGTCCCACAATCACCCTCCCCACCCTCCAATAATCAACACAGCACGCCAGTCTGAAATTCTCCTCCCCGCATCACCCCTTCAAGGGGCGACACATCAGTCCAAAGTTTACAAGAAGACCCCCTTTGGGAAGTTATGATCCAAACTTTCCACTTACTAAATTTAACCCAATCTAATTTAACAAAGTCCTGCTGGCTATGCTATGATATCAAACCCCCCTATTATGAAGATATTGCATTTATAGGAAAATTCAACCAGTCA